>NW_026562399.1:6932500-7197500 GCF_027474105.1 Poeciliopsis prolifica | reverse complement strand
TCTCGGTGCTCAGAGGGAAGCCGGATCATAGCGACACACCACCAGCCTCTGGCTGCACTTCCATTGCAAACATGTGCAAAACTTTGTCAATATTCTGCTAATATATGAAAAAAAAGATCAACGTCCATTTGTTGATCATGTAAATCATTTCTGACACGGCCAATAAAACAAACAAAAAAATCCTCATTCTCCCCCCTGGCAAAACCTTTTATTGAAAAAACAATTTTTTTCAAAATTGCCCTGTTCCCATCAGGCAGATTTCTTTTCCAGACGTCAAATTGCGCATTTCCACGGTTTATGGAAGCGCAGCTGCTAACTTCCTGCTCTTCAGTGCCGTTCCTGTCCTCTGCGTCGTGGGCCGACAGAAGCAGAGGACAGTGGCGGCTTTGCGCGACTGTCCTGCTTTGCTTGTGTCGTTGCATCAGACTCAGTAAAAGAGAGTCGCACTGCGCTGACACGCGCTCTGCGTGAGACGATTAGCCTGGAGTCGTTTGAAAGCGACTCGGCTCTGCCCAGGTGTCCGGCGCTCGCAGAGAGAGACCAGACGACCTTTCCCTCCGCTCCGTCCCTCTGCAGTCACTTAAAACAGTGATGGATGTCCCTCCCTGTGCCCGTCCCACCACCCTCCACCTTGCTTCAGTAACACTCTCACCTTATTTGTCCGCCATTCGTTGCCTTTAATACCCCACCTTCTCCTCATCTTCTCTGTTCCTGCATGGTGATGAGAGGGAAGCGGTAGAAGGAAACGAGGAGGTGGGGTTTAATCCGAGCGCTGGACCCCTTTTCCTACCTGTCAGAGAAGGGAGCGTCAGATCCCCCCCACCCCCCTCCTACCTCCCGCTCCTCATTAGTATGCAGTGGGTGTCGCTCAGGTGACATGGCTGCTGGATCCGGTCTCGACTGCAGGAACAGCAGCAGCATGGAGGAAACAAGGACAACAGGTAAGGACAATGAGAGCAGGAGGGGGAAACAAAGAGGAGGAGAGCCAGAGACGGACTTCCTCTCTGGAACGCTGTGGACCAGCTGAGCGGTTGGGAATCGTTCCTGAAACTGAAGCGTTCAGCCTGGATGGAAAATCTTCTCAAATCAAACTGACGACTTCAGCTCTTTCACCAGAGACTCTCTCAGTAGTGGAGGTGTCAGGAAAAACAAAGTCAACCGCAGTGTCCTGTTCTCCATGTTGTACGCAGTGATTTCTAATAAACATCTCCGAACCAACACGCTGGGGGTGTGTGTGTGTGTGTGTGTGTGCGTGTTTGGTCTTTTCCACGCGTCGTGTTTAACTCCATGCAAGCAAACAAAAGAAGGAATTCTGCACTTCTCTCTCCAAACGTTTTCATTGTTTTCACATGGAAGATTTTCATTCCCCTGATATCTGGGATATGAGTTTTGTTGCCAAAGGCAACAGTGACAGGGGCGTATAAGACAAATATTCATACTGAGTGTGTTGGAGGAAAAGAAAAGATGAGAAAAGGAAAAGAGAGAGAGGAGAGCCTGTATGAGAAGGTGTGTGTTTATTTGCTTTCCATCTATATATGTGTCTGTGCGTGCGCATGCGTGTGTGTGTGCGCATGCGTGTGTGTGTGTGTGTGTGTCTGTGTGTGTGTGCGTTAGGGGAGCAGTGCAGCCAGGCTGCAGATATCATCCATCTCCCTGTCACCGGCCCAGGGGCTGCTGGGAAAGCGGCAGACAGCTCCCCGGCTCCGACAACGAAGGCTGCATCCTAATTTCTCTCCGCAGCAGAAGGCTGGAGAACCCTGCGCCTCGCCTCCCTCGCCACCCAGTACGGAAACCCATTAACCCCGCGATCTGGCAACAAAGCGCAGCGCCGAGGCCCGCTGCAGCCAGAGCGTCCTATCAGCGTCCGGGAAACGGCAGCAGAAGTGAAGGGCATCTCTTCAGGAATCGCTTCTGATCAGAAGGTGGTTCTACTGAGTCATACTTGTGCGAGCGCAGAGATTCACTTTTTCACAATGAAGCCCTCCTGGAGCATCACTAAGTGGATTACATGGCTTGTTGTTAGCCATGACAAATTCTATTGGAACGCTGCGACCACACATTCCAGTTGTTTTTATTTTATTTAAATCCTTTATATCCCACTTTTAATAACCACTCATTTGTTAGTGAAAAACAAAAGGTTTTTAATGGTAATAACAGGTAATTATATGTGAATGAATTCATTATTTAGTTAGTTCCTTTTTATTTATTATTCCAGTTATTGCATACACTAAACTAACGTCCACATTTTCAGGGCTAACTTCCTCTTCACACAAACATCACAAACAGATGTTAACGTGCAGCCTGGACGTGGACGGAGGAATTCTTAAGTTTGCGATCAAAGACATGCAGAGGCTTTGCTTTGAAAAATCAGAAATTGGGATCCAATCAGGTTCCGATTTACCTTAAATGTACCAGATTTTGTAAACATGTCAGATTTGGTCAGCAGCAGCAGATTTTAAATAAAGATATTTCACAGCAAAAAACAAAACAAAAAAAAAACTGTTTTTTTTAATCCAGTTTCTAGTGCAAGTGCACTTGAAATTATACAAGACTGGCTTGCAAGTTTTCAGCAAAATACAGGAGCTTCCTAAAAGCAAATAATTCCTTAATTTTTGATTAAAAAGTGTCGGCTGCATTTGGCAGATCATTTCCCGTGTGGCAAGACATTTTTCAGTGGGGCTCCATAATTCCTTAACTGATTTTAAAGAATTACGTAACTTAAAATAAGCTCATATATCTTGCTGAAAATGTATTTGTGAGTTAGTTTTATTTTATTCCAAGTGCACTAAGATATTTGCACTAGAAACTGGACTAAAAATGCTTTGTGTGTGTGTTTTGACTGTGTTGTTCCACATATTTTCTTAAAACACAAATTGAGAAAAAAAATAAAAATTATAATTAGTGTAATGAGATGTACAGTCCAAGTATCATTTTCTTCCCCTTTTTATAGTTACATTAAGTCAATTAGACTCTTGATAATAAAAAAATAAATTGTGTTCACTGCCTGATAGTTTCTGCTATTTTCTCAGACTCTCGAGTCCAGCTGATGATAAAAGCGACTTGTGTTTAGTCACGTGATCCATCCATCTCCAATTAACTAAACCAAAAACAACTGCATGACCTCAGGCTCCTGATACAAAGAAGAAGAAGAAGAAGAAAGCCACAGCGGCGGCGCGCGCGGCTCTCTGGGTTCGTCATTTGCGGTTTACGTTTCTGTGTTTGACTCGCTGTAAAACATGAACTCCTGAACCGAACCGAACCGAGAGAAACACAAGCTGGCCGCTGGAGCCTCACTGATTTTACACCGAGCCAGTCACAGTGAACTTCATATTCAAAACAAAACAAACAAACAAAAACAAACTTGTTAGTACACAGCAACAAAAAAAATAAATAAATAAAAATCTTACCAGGTATTTTGGGTCGAGTTTCTGGACAGTAAAATGGGAAACAATATCCAACATAGAGAGCGTTCACTTCCAGCGGCATTCTGGGAGATGTAGGCGGAGGGACGCTTTACCTGCTCTGTCTCCAGGTGAGTGGCGTCAGCTACGAACTACTAACTCGCGCGCTCTTCGGTTGCCTAGCAACAACCTGTCCACTCAACCTGCGCAGCTTCAGGTTTGGCGACTCGTTTCTGATTTTGGTCATTAAGTCCTTACAAATAGTGTAGAGTGAAAACTGGACACAGTAAGACATGACATGGCACCAAAAATAAACCAACTAATCGATAATTATCGATATAGGCAATTATCACCTTGTATAACACGCTAATATAAGGTTTTCAGCCATATTGTCGAGCACTGCTTTCTGTGTAGATGTCTCAGTAAATAAGAAATAAGACAATAATAGCTTAAGCTCGCTAACTCCTACAAACTGAATATTGATAAAGTACTTATTTCATAACAAAGACTTGTTTTAAGTGAAATAAGCTAAGTTAGTACTTTTTTCATCAATATTAATGAATTATTGACTTAAAAGAAACTCATTTATCTTGCTGAAAAGTTACTCGCTTTATAAAAAAAATACTTGGTGAGAGTTTGTGTTTTTCCATCGCAGCTATGAAACAAGCAGCCTCTCATGATGAACAGTTTCCATACTGCAGCCCCTCCGTGCTGCGTTCAGGTGCTCCACTGCACCCTTTCATCACCGCAGCATGGTGGGGTGAGGGAACGCTGCGCCGAGCTTCTGAAAGCTCTCTCCGAAGCACAAAGCCTACTTTGATTTCTGCAGTCGAATCAACGTCGTGCTCGCACATGTTATCAGAATCTGCTGACTGCGTCTCTCCCTGCGTGGCCTCGGGGAGTCTCACACTGACAGGGGGAGGGATGCGGCGAGGTTATCAGATATTGCAAACGAGGCCTGAAAGCGCAGCAAGTAACAGAATCGAGTGTTTAAGTTTTGTTTTTTTGCTTGTAACTGTTCACCTGTGTGGGAGAAAAGCCCGGATTGTTTTAGTCGGGTGACAAAATGAATGGAAAATGCTGGACTCACTTCAGTTTCGAATGAAAGAAAGGCTGTGGAAGCATTCATGTGTTAAATATGAGGAAGATTTTGATGTTACAATGCAGCCCTAATCTGTAGCTCCCACCACAGATTTTTCACAGATCAGGATCAAGTCTGGACTTTGACTGGGCCGCTCCGATATGTTCAAGCAGTGTCGTTTCCAATCAGAGAGAGAAAAACTAAATAAATAACATGGTGGTAAAATTAAAACCTAAATCTACCAGAAGACCTTCTCTTCTCTCCCTGGATCAGGATGAGCAAATTAAAGTATCTTAATCCACTCTATCAACAATAGCAGTTTGTAAAAAGAACAAAAATAAACTTTTACTCCATGTTTCCATTACTTTCTCTGTTTATTTGACCTTTAGTCCCTTATCTGATCATTTTACTGGTGATCACTGAGAGCGTCTTCCATTCTGGATCAGAGTATTCCCCGGTTCTCACTCAGCTCTCGCTAAAAACTCCACAGAGTGTTCATCTGTGGAGTCCCACTGAAGTGTGAGGTGTGTGTTCTGGATCGTTACCGTATTAGGAGGTCAGTTTCCATCCAAAGCTGACTGTTTGCTTTCCCCTCAGTTCGACTCGAGTCCGTCCGCTTCGCGTCATCTTTTACTTTCCAGCCGAAATCTTCCGGCTGATCTATCAGGAGGATCACGGGACGTAAAGGAAGAGATGACAATAAACTGTTTTGCTGATGGCAGTTTCAGATTGTTTTTTATTTATTGTCATGATCCATAAACAGGAATATTAACCGTTGAAATTAACAAAAATCCAATTAATTTAGTATTTCACATTAAAATCCCATCATTTCTATTCAAACAAATTACATACGACCAACTCAACCAAACTTGTTCAACTTATTTTAAGAACATTTTTAACAGTTTGTTTTCTTCTTCTTCTTTATCAACGCAGACGACGTAAAACGATAGTCTAACGGCTGGAAGTGTGAAACACTAACTTTGGCTCAAAGCGGCAACAACCGTGAAATTCTGTTGACATTTTAAGAGGCGCGTTTGGCAGCGGCTGAAGGTTACAGTTTAAACAATCAGTGGCCAGAAACTAAGCGAGAGACCCGGAGCAGCCGCTGCGTTCCGGCAGGCCGGCCCCGCTCAATCAAAATAGAGAAATAAATAAAAAAGAGCGACAAAATAAACGTGGGTTTAACAGACACCAGACAGCACTTGACAATATGGCATTCAATTAAAACTCAGGAAAGAAGTCAATAAATAATTTCATGGTGCTTTCTTTTTCACTTTTAAACCTGAAACCATCTATATATATATATAAATATATATTTATATATATGTATTTTTTCCCCACTGTTTTTAACAACCTGTATCAATGAATTCATTTTTTTCTTTTTTATATAAATTATGTTCACAATCTTTTTAAGTTTTATCTGTGAAAATGGGCCACGTGAATATTAAAGAAATTGCAACAACTGCCCTGCCTTGAATAATACATACAATAATATGTATTAGTAGTAAATACTTCTCGTGCTTAAGGCTGTTTCGGTGAAACAGGATCCAGGACGCTCCAACGACCCTCTCGGCTTCCTCTCACTGTCATCTGCAGGAAACACCTGGCACAGCTGGAGCGCCGCGCCGAGACGGGGCGCGATGAACGCAACCGCATCTCTGGGGAAAGTTCTGAGAATCATGTTAGGACAATATGATTTAAGAGATAATCTGCGAAAAGTTTGATCTCCTCCATCTCCCGCCCGTACTGTCACTGCCACCCGAGCGAATGGAATGGATCGCTCCCGACCAAAAACAACCAATCAGAGCCAAGGAGGCGGGTCTTGACGCTGTCGATCATCCTCATGTTTGCACCGGTCGATGTGCCAGTGGTGGACAGAGAACTCACAATTAGCCGCCGTCCACGCTAACTAGGCTTAGCATTCACGATTGACAGCGCCAAGACCCGCCTTCTGACTCTGATTGGTTCGTCTGTAGTTGGCTCGAATTTTTCAGATTTTCTGGCTCAGGCTATATCTGTCTTCCTACATATTTCCACAAATATGTAGAAAGACAGAGAGAGAAAAAGAAAGTATATTTTTATAAAAGCACAGTGCAGCTTTAAGGCCGAGATTAAGCGACTAAAGAGGCGAAAAGAATAATAGGCTAAATAATTTTTTTTTTAAGTGCAAAGAGTTCCGGTCTGAACCCGTGCGTCCCACACGGACACAATGTTCATCCGCAGATTATTGATTCGTCTTTATTTCACACTCGCACAACAACGATGCTTTGCCACGCAGCCAGGCGAGCGTGTACCTCCTCATGTCCCGTCACGCAGGCTGAGCAGCGCGTTCCAGGAGAGGAGAGCTCAGACATCCAGATGTCTCCATCCTTCACGGGCTCACTGGCGCCTGCAGACGGGCTGTCAGCGCTCTGATGCGCGGCCCGCTGCAGCCTTGACATCAAGGACGCTTTTGGAATCAGCTGCTGGAACAGAAGACAGCGCATCGTCGTCATCGTCATCATCCTCTGTGTTCGAGAGGTGGGCTTGACAGCTCCGCGCTTTCCAGAGGATAAACAAGAACACGTGTGACCGTCCGCGACGCGCTGCGAATGGGTTTCACATGTTCTCCTCAGACGGCGAGCAGCGAGGGCCGCCGTGGAAACAACGAGTCCTGAGAGCCACCGAACCCGCGGCCCGACCGGCTGCTGGGGCTCCGAATGAACCTCCAGCGCCATCTTGTGGTGGTTGTGGGTACGACACTGGCTGCGCTGGTCACCACCTGCTGCCAGACTGGTGCTAATTGAGTCGGTGTTTGTTTATGCGCATTTTGCACCAGGTCCATGAACAAAAGCATGACCAATTGGGACACAAACACAATAAATAAATAAATTTAAAAAAAAAAACAGCCAGATTATTCCTGCTAAACTGGAAATAAATATTTAAAACCAAAATTAAAATCTTAATTTAACCCCTCCCCACCCCTCCTCAAAAAAACAAAACAAAACCATACAGGCAACCAGTGCAGGGTTGCAACAGGATTTCCACCAAGCTGCAGGTTGACGTTGAAGACAGTTGTCCATACCTGCATTGAGAGAGTTGCTGAAGTAACAATAGCAAATATTACAGATTCCAATAACTGAGTTTTATCTGCTAATTGACCCAGCCCGGACTCCCACACTGTTCAAAATTAAAATGGTACAAAAAACACTCCTGAACAGGTAAAAGAACTCAAAGGGGCAGAATGCTGCTACTGCCTTGGGGCAGCAAGTCGGATTTCCCGAGAACAATCGCCTCGATGAAGTTGCAAACCATCTACAAAACGATGGAAAGATCATTTTCTTCTCCAAAGGAAAAAAATAGAAGGAGGTACATACAATGAAAAAAGTACAAGTCAGAAGACAAGAGCCTTGAGGTACTCCTGAGGAAAACTGACCCGACAATAAACGTCTGCTGGACTGTTGGGAGCAAAACCAGTGAAGAGCGACAGACTGGTCTGGGAGGGAGAACAGAACATCGGAAAGTGCAGAATCTCCAGCTCTAAGCATATTATTAAAACCTCTGGGAAATCTCACGTTTGTGCTTTGCCGCAATTTAAGTCAATAACGTTGGCAGCACTTCATCTCTAAAGACAAACGAAGCATCAGCAATAAGGGCGGTGGGGAATGTGGAGTTTATCACTTTGCAGAGATGAAATAAAACCATCCGACCCCATAAAATCCGAGCCGCTGCCAAAAACCGTGAGCGCCACCTCAAAGCGACAAAGCCAACAGGCTAAATGACAGACGACCAGCCGCACTCTCAGGCACGTCTGTCTTCAGGCCCAGACACAGACGGGATCCTCTGCATCACTTCAGACGCCTCCAGCAGACAGCAAACTGTCACACCTGGAACCACCATGCAGTCAGTCACGTCTCTCCGCAAAGTAACTGTGAGCAGCTTGTTAAAACTTTGGTTCTACAAAGTCTCTCTTGTCTGGGAAGATTTGGGTCCAACATCTTACTCTTCGTCTGTCAATTAAATGCGAAGCTCGGGCAGGCAGCTCCGAGCTGGGAGACTTTTGTGGACTTCAAGGATAAAGTGTCCAACCGTTCAAATTTAGAAAGAGTCGATTTACTGTCGCTGTAATGAATATATTTTGCTTACTTAATGACTAATAATGATCAATTTCGAGTTCAGGATTTTAAGAAACTGCACCAAAGACTGCAGAGATAATTGTGTAAAGGTGAATGATTGTCTTTTTCATGTGTTCCTGGCTATGAATTGAATTTGTCTCGTTGAGTCATAGAGGACACAATCCCTATATGAGCTCTTATTCCTCTGCTCATGTTGCTAAGGTGCTAAAGAAGCTAGAGAGGATATTCTTTACCTAGGAGGGTTTAGGAAACTCCTAGGTAAATCTTACTTTGTTTCCTTTTACAAAAAAATTTAAAGTCATGTCAATGTGCTGATACTGAGCACCTGGGACAAGAAGAGTTTGTGTATGTTTAAAAAGAAAATGGGAAAAACACGTCATTATCGATGTGAACTGAAAGAAAAACAAAAGTCATATGTTGGATTTTAATGCGAAATACTTTTGCGAGCCCAAAACATCAGAAAGAGAAAAAGTTCTTGACTTGTTCATTATTTGCCTCATCTAGACCAACATACCGCGCATTAAAACAAGTTATAGTTGGATGAAGACGTCAAGAGTTCAAGTCAAAAGTTCTTAGTGAGATGTTCCAGTCGAATCTAAAGCCATTCAGTTTGTGACTGGAGTCTGACTCGACTCAAGTCTCAGTGGTTTGAGTCCATACCCATCGTGAAAAAACTTTATTAAAGAGAGAGAGCCGGCAGAGGAGTCTTTCCAAGACTGATTTAAGATCAGAGCTGTGCAGTTGATACCAACACCCATATTAAAACACTGCAATGTTATGACCCAAATGTTTCAGACTGATCTACATAATCTAGATAATCTACATAATCAGCCAAGAGCTGCGACAAGGTAAGATCAAGGTCAAAGGATTCATCTAGTTGCTAGCTTCTTTTACAGCCAGCCGAGAACCAGGACAAGAAGGAAAGACAACGTGGCACAACAAATAACTCACAGGATGCTCAGTAGACAGACACAGGCAGTTTTAAGTCCTTTCTGTTGAGGAAACCAGGTCAGATTGGTGCCAAGGCTGATGCTAACGTTTAGTTTTGTGCTTCAGTTCCACAAG
Organism: Poeciliopsis prolifica; assembly: GCF_027474105.1. Classification (NCBI taxonomy): domain Eukaryota; kingdom Metazoa; phylum Chordata; class Actinopteri; order Cyprinodontiformes; family Poeciliidae; genus Poeciliopsis; species Poeciliopsis prolifica. Next base: position 7,187,838 of record NW_026562399.1, on the reverse strand, counting down.
CCTGCCACTAGATGGCACCAACATGCAGTTTTGATAAAGAGAATAAGCTCTACTGATAATAATTAAACTCCCCATTTTACTATAGAAATACAGTCACGGATCAGTGGTGACTCCTGTCTGTAATAAGATCTGAACTTCTGAAATTAATAACACAAAAGAACTCTCTGGACCTGGACACATTAGTTTATAAAACTCTCCGTTGCCCTATCCACTTGAAACTTGCGTCCTGGACCAGAGGACAGAAAACATCAGGGTTCTGCTCAGTATTTAATCACTCAATCGAATTTATTTGCATAGCACATTTCTGCAGCAAGGCAGTTCGAGGTGCTGTTGTTCAGGTCCAACACACCGGAACCAAATGCCTGAATTATCTTCCCGGCATCCAAAGACGTTCTGGAGTCCTGCCAATGATCTGGTCATTTGATTTAAGAGAGTTGAAGAGAAGGAACCTTTAGGAGTTGGCGTCAGACGTTGTGGGAGCCAACATCACTACACCACCACCACCATGTGGCGTGGACCAATAACACGAAGCAGAATGGATCCACCCAGTATACAGCTCACCTTAAATTTTGCTTCTGACATGTTGTGCATTTAGAGATGGTATTCTGCATAACTTGCTTGTAGCACACGGTGATTGGAGATACTGTTGTCTTTCATTTCTCTGTCCAGCCTCCTCTGACCTTTGACCTGACCCGACAACAGCTGCTCACTGGACGTTTTCTCCTTTCTTCGGACTGTTTCCTGTAAGCCTGACGTAGATCAGCACTTTCTGAAAGACATCGTATAACACTCCCAATATGTTTGCATTCACAACCGTACAGTGGAAAAAGAATCTCCCCCCAACTCTGCATGCTGTCGCAGCAGATGGAGCTGCGTGTCTTAATTTGCTGTAAATCTGACAGACAGCTGACTGTGAAGCCTTCTGGCACTGCTTCACTAATTAAGTTTACTTTCAAACCTACGGGGTCTTCTGGGAAGAACCAACCTGTTCAAGACAGTCAGCATGACGAGCCTCGTCAGTCAGCCTTCATATCAGTAACAACTCATCAAATGTTCGGCGTCAGACCTCAGTCTGAATGATCGACGACGACAATCTACTTCTAACTCATATTTTTGGGCCACGTTAGACTAATTCCCATGTCCATATCTGACCGTGTTGAATAACCAGCTCTCTGATCAGACAGAACGGCGTCCAGAGATGTGAAACGGATGAAATGTGTCCAAACAGATCTGTTGTCGGAGCTCAGGGGGGAAATGCAGAGTCAGCTTTCAGCGAATTAAGTTTTCATCAGGGGGATCCGTGGTCTCCAGTCCCGTCACAGTGCAAAGTAAATAAGGCCCTGAAGGCTAAAGGGTTTTACATTAATGGCCCCACATAAAGAGCAACACATGGTGTAAACACTCAGAATATTTACTTACCAAAACGCAGAAGCATCGTTTGACATGCAAAATCCACCTTTAGAGAAAATGATGGAGGAAGTAGAAATCAGGTGCTGTGGATCCAGTTCTTTTGGAACTGATGATCAGGAGATTTAGCAGCTTTCAGACAGAAAGGTTAGAAATATCCTGTCCATGAGAGAAGCTGAAAAACTAGTTCCTGCATTTGCTACTTCAAAGCCAGACTACCGTAATTCTTTTCCAGGACGTCCGTAATGTGCAGCTTAAAACCTTTGGCCGATCCGAAATAATAAAACAAATAACGAAAAAGAGAGATAGTACTTCTCACATTTCAGCTCCCAGTTTTCACCCATAAGGGAGACTTGGGTTTAAAACTTTCCTTTTTGATCCAGCTGGCTCAAGTTATCCTGAGCTATTTCTGTGGTCATGCTGCTATAGGCTTATGCTTCTGGAGGACAAATGGAGAACTTCTCCTGTAAACATTTTCCTACTGCTCTCCAATCCTGCAGTTTGCTGTTATTCCACCTTTATGCTCTCTGATGGTACATTTAAGGTGGTTGTCCTGGTGCAAGGTGAAGCTCCACTACAATCTCAAGTCTTCTGCAGCCTCGAGCAGGTTTTCTTCCGGGATTGTCTGATGTTCAGCTCCGTCCATCTTAAGGTTCGGTGAGCCTCGGCTAACAGTTTGGAAGGACACAGCCTGGTCAATTTCAGATTGGTCTTCAGTTTCAGCTGCCCACCACTTCTGATGCCAACTTCCAGCAGGATAATGGACCATGTCACACAGGATAAATCTTCTCCCATCTGCTTTCATTGAGTTCAAGGTACTCCAGCAGCCTCAACCAATCGGATCTCATCCAACAGAGCACTTTTGGGATGTGGTGGAACGTCTTTGGTGTGTGGCCGACAGATGTTCTTCATATTCACTGTAACATTGTAAGTTCCCATTCTGAACAATGGAGGATTTTTAATCTCCTAGTGGTGCTTTTGGCTCTGCTCTGTGGTTGTATTCATTATGTGTCATTATGTGGCGAGTAAATAAAACTACAGCCAGAAATGCAACTTGTCATCCCGGAGCGACTTTTCAAATGTTTCAGCTCGTTTTAATAATTCATTTTCCTGACAGCGCGCAGTTTGCAGGCTGAATGGAGTCAGTTTGCAACTGTTAAGCTCTATATTTGTTGGCTCCCTCATCAGCCCGAATATGCCAAAAGCATTTTGCAGAAATTTGGATTTGCTTAGTCCCTTCATGCCTTTGATTTAACTATATTTTATTTTTTGGAGGCACACCTCTTCCGTTGCAGTACCTCACAGCCAGCAGGTGGCACTGTCATCCCACGCTATATTCCACAATAGCAGAGCATTCCAGTCAACACTGCCGTTTTCTTTTTGTGCTTAAATTTTATTTTGTGTTCTCTTCCTACCATCAGCCTCAACATCAGAGGTGGCAGCTGCAAATGAAGCGCCGACTTCCCTTGTCGCGTCGTTCGATTAAAATACGCCAGTGGACACAGTCGCTCTCGCTTCAGATCTTTAATGACATCAAATCTCCATAGAAATTCACAGTTTGCGATCGGCCGACTTCAAAGAGTCCGTACAGTCACACGCGACACTTCTGAGCCCTTTTCCTCTGTCAGGAAATTCAGTCTTTCTCCTCTGTGTGTTTGTACATCTGGATATGTTGGCCAACGCGGGGATGTGGGCTGAATCTGCATGAGCACATCCAGTCTGGCAGTGGGGAACTCTCCTGACCCTGACCCTTCTTCAGGTCAACAGTTCATGTCGAGTCTTCTCTCGAGTGAAAATCTCCGTTGGGATTTCTGTCGTGTTTTTTTTTTTTTGCTTGTTTTGTGACCCGGCTTGTCACAGAGTCACTCGGTCCACTTTCATCAGCCGATCCAGTCCTGTTTCCTGGAACGAGCTGCAAACCTCCGTCCTCTCAGACCAAGAGTGACGCAGTTATTCCAGAGTCTACCCACCATCATCTGGGGAGGTACTCCTGTGGAAGACCACTGAAGTTCCTGCTCTGAAGCGCCTGGTCAACCGTGAGAATGAAGGAGTCGATCATGCGCCTCATGTCAGGAGTGAACGGGTCAAAGGAGGGGCTCTGGGCTCCGGGACGCTTGAAGTGGCCGTCCTGGTTGCTCTGCGCGCACAGCAGCCTCTCCTCGGTAATGGAGACGTTTAGGAAAGCAGCGACCAGCCGCAGCTGGGGGAGCAGGGCTCTCTGCAGTTCCTCGTAGTGCACCACCAGGAGGCGCTGTCCAAACTTCAGCCAGCTCAGAGCGTGGGAGGCCCACCAGGGGGCGTAGCTGGAGACAAACTCTGGCCACTCTGCAGATGGAAGCAGGGAGGATAGATGGTTATTTCCTGGTAATTACTAGATTATATTTTAATGTGCCTTCATCAAAAAGATCTTCTCACATTAATGTTTAAAGACAAAGAGCTCAAAGTCTGGTGATTAGCAGAGGAAGAATTATCCTGGAGAGTGGGCAGAACTGAGTGGGTGGGTGAGTTTCAGTTTGTTTGAGGAGGCAGGAAGGAAGCAGAACACAAGCTGCTAATGCACAAAAATGCATTAATACATCAATAGCAGTCATGCTATTAAATCATCACTCCTCCTGATATCAATTTTTACTCTTTTTTTTGGGACTAAACGGTCTATAAAGATTCAGTCTAGCAGGCGGAGAATAATATGAATGTCGCACACACACACGCATACACACAAGTCATTTTGGAGGGATCAGTAAATCTAAGTCTTGTTTTTGGTCTGTGGGAGGAACTTGGAGAACATGCAGACACAGAACCTTCTTCAGGCCGTACCCCGCCTCAAACGCAATGACTGCTGAAGAGAAGAACCAGACGGATGAATGGATGAGGTGGATACTGCTGAGTCCTGTATCATTCTAATTGTTAGGCATCCTGATGCGTTCGGTTTGTGACTCTTTAGGCAACTCTGGTCAAGAAATCTATTAAAAAAGGTTCAAAACATTCTCTAGCTACAGAAGACTGTTGTGAGATTTCAAAGCGTAAACTCCAAGCACTAAGCGGACTAGAATGAGTTGTTCAGGGCTTGGTTCATAAGTTCATTTTAAAACCTGCTGATAAAAGTCCTTGAAGCATATGTTGTTTATTGTTCTATAGTTTAAGACAGACAGGAGAAAGAGAAATGGGCGAAGTCTCAAACTCATCAGTTTGGCTTTAACCGTTTTATCAGACAAATTTTGATCCGTGTTCAGTGGTTCTGAATGTCTGTGCACTTCTGAAATGTTGCTGAGGAGGACTTTTTGTTTCACACGATGAAGAAACCTCCTGTTTGAACTCTGTGAGAAGGAAAACTCCTTGACCTGCTGAGGAAAGAACCCTTGAGAGAAGATGTTTGCGTGCGACTGTGAAATCATTTCCACCGAATGACCTATTTCACCAAGATTGCGTGTGTGTGTGTGTGTATGAGTGTGTGACAGCTTGCCTCACTGTAAATAAAGGGAATGTGAGACAATAGAATCCTTCAGCAGAACCGTAAAGCACTCGACCTTGAGGAGCACCGTTACCTTTGCTGTCCCACTGCGCCTCGGTGGCGTGGCCCAGATGTCCGGCGCACTTGCGGTTGAATTCAGCTATTAGAGAGCGGTAAGGGTTTCGAATCAGCAAGATGGCAGAATCGAACATCTCGATTTCTTTCTGGCCACTTTCGTGCGTCTTCACGCAGACGCTGCGGCCGCTCTTCCAGTAATCCTTCTCCCCTTTGAAGCCTGGGACCGGAGGAGAAAATCCATCAGTTAAAATGTGGCTGAGGAACATTTCAGCTGCTCCGTTTCCCTCAGCCTCGCTCTTCCCTACCTCTGTTGTAGAGGGTGCCGTCGAAATAGAAGCTGCCGGTGTAATAGCCGGTCACAAGCTCAATCAGGTGTCGGACCCAGGTGTTGCCCGCGCCCGGAAAACTGGAGAGCGCCACCAGGGAGGAGGATCTCTGAGGCAGAAACATTCTCTCTTTGCACCTGGAGTCTGCAAGAAAACGTTATTTTCTTTTATTCGGCGAACTGTCAGGTGTGTTCCCGGCAGATGAACGTCATCGAGGAAGCTGAGAGCCCAAAATGGAGTCATTTCCAGGACAACTTAGACACAAAAGCTGGTGTGACACTAACTGCAGCGTGACTGCGAGAGCTCTGAAATGGATCCGAGTTGAGATTTCAGGAAATATGGAGAGGGAAAAGGGGCTTTCAAGTGTAATTTCCTACTCCGTCATTCACTAAGTGGCGTTCCCCAGAGAAACCAACACAGGGTTCAGACACAGTGTCACGGTATGGACTGCTTTTATCACAGGCTATTCTCCTCAGATAAAACAGAGGGTTGAGCTTTCGCTGAGCTCCGTGATTAGCAAAAAGCCCTGACGACGCAGACGGCTGGGGACAGAAAACATTCGGCTAATTATTACTCTGCAGGAACGTTTCAGCTTCTTCCTCTGCTCGCCTCCAGCCGCCCGACATGCGTGCAAGAGAGATTCTCACCGAGGACGGGAGTGTGATACACCTGGTAGTGGCCGCTCTCTGGCGGGGCCGTGGACCCGGATGTCGCCGTGCGGTTCGGGGCGCCGCTGTCGGCGCACCGCTGCTTGTCCGACTGCTGGTTGGTGTTGAAGAGAGACGACGTCCACGTGCAGAAACAGTGGGGTCGCTTCAACACAGCCAGGGGAAGCTCCTGAAAACATTCACAATTACAAATGACTTGTCAAATTTTTTAAGCTTGATGTCTGTTTGCTTTTTTCCCCCCACATTCTGTCATGTTACAGGCTTTTCTTATAATTTTGTGAGAGTGGACAAAGAATAAACAAGCATTTTAACATTTTTACATTGAAAGTTTGAAAAGCAAGGCTTGGATTTGAACTGAACCTGTCTGGAGGACCAGAGAAGCGAATCATAATCGATCAATAAATAGATGTGTAATTTATTGTCCTCAATCTGGTCACTCTGGAGGAGCAGCAGAGATCCACAGCGGAGGTCAGATGCTGAATTGTTTCGTCAAAAAATTCTTTGTGTGGCACATCACCTCAACTACTCCATCGTCACAGTGAAACATGGTGGCAGAATGAAGCTTTTGTTCAGTAGGGATGCTGGCAGCTGATTGGAGGACAGAGAGAGCTCAACACGGAATAGCAGACATGAGGCTTAGCTAGCAGCAGGGTCAGATTTATTCATTGGAATGGCCTAGTCAAAGTCACAGCTAAATCCAAAAGAACGTCTTTGGCAGCATTTGGACGCTGATATTCTCCATCTAATCAGATCGTGAGCAACGCTGCAGGGAATGATGTTTACAGCTGGTTGAGACCTAAACAGATATTTGGTCTGCAAGTAAAAAGTGAGAAACTACTTATATAAGGCAATGAATTCTCAACGCTTGTTCTCTGACTCCTTCTGTTCCAGTCGGTCTCATCTCCAATCCGCCCTTCATTTTTCCTTGTGACGTTTTCTCGCCCTTCCAGCTCCAGACGGTGAGAACTTCCAGTGCCGGCGCTCGGAGATGCTGCGGGGATCTGCTTCCCGCTCCGGTTATGCATGCCTGCACTCACACTACGCGACGAGAATTAATCACGTTGCTGTCAACAGCATGCTGCTTTTCTTCCCTTAACCCCCGCCCTCCCTTTTTTTTTCCCTCAGTTTTTCAGCAGAGCTGCAGCCGCTAAGCCTTTAGAGCAGATCTCAGAGAATTCTCATTAAAAGCACATTAAAGCTTTAATATTCAGCAGAATTCAAAGAGCCGTGTTCTCCCACATGTGATCCGGCAGCCCTCTGAGCCGGCCTCCTCTGCTCCACTGCTGGGTGCGCTAAATTAATCATCAAGCCTATCCCTCTTTCCGAGCCGGGGAGCCAACCTTGTCGGTGCACGTCTCGACGCAGGACTGAGTGGTGAGGTTGGGCTGAACGGAGTGGATGGGGAAGGCGCCGACGGTGCCGTTCGTCAGCTTGAAGCAGCCGCGGTGGTGAACGTTTCTGACTGGAGGGAAGCAGAAACACACGACAAGGAGGGGGAAGGAGGAATAAATAGCTGTGTGTACAAGTTGCTGAATGACAACAAGCTGAAATAGAAATTTTTATTCACAGGGTAATTTGTTTTTGGGTTGGGGTTTTTTTCGCTATGACGAGATTCCATGAGCAGACTTTCAGAAACAAGAAGTGGAGACTCTAATCTGTCGGCTGAATCTCTGCAGACTGTGTAACACATTCACAGCTCGGCTGCTGATCTCCGGAGAGAATGAAGCTTCCGATCGGGAATGCTAACGCTGTTTATGATTATGATTATTTACAGCAGTTGCCCTTGCCCGGGTCAGGAAGGAAGTGCATGTATTTATATTGCAAGATTAAATCATTAGGCATGAAGTAGCACACACCTCAAAGACTCTTCCCTATTTTGTTTCAATAAACCAACACAAGCCTTCATGTTTTCACCACAATTCTATCTGCATTTTGATAAAAGATTTATATTGGATGTTTTATTCTATGTCCTTTATGCTTTTTTCATACGTGAAAAGGATACAGTACCAAACAATTATGAAGAGGAAGAAAAACTACACACTCTTTAAAATGTTAAAGAAAGGCTCGATATTGATGTTTTCAGCCTTCACAGAAGAAAACCTGTTCCACGAAAATGAAAAATAAATAAATAAATCATGCACCATTCTGGTGTAAACAAAAAATGGCAGAGATGCTCCTGAGCAAATCGTCTCTACCATGAAAAATGGTGGCAGCAGCATCATGCTGTGGTGAACAGGCTAGCTCCTCAAAGATGGTGGCAGGATGGATGCTCTGCAGAAATAAAAAAACAAAAGAAAAAACAAAATCTTGCGAATTTTTTAGTTTTATTTGGTCTGGTTTCTAGTTCAAATATAGTTGGATAAAGAGAATGTCGGTTCAAAAACTTGAACCTCTGACTATTTCTGATCTTGTCCTCAGGTTGCGCCACACACACACACAGATGTCTCACTTTCAGGTTGTCGGCGTTTCTTGAACGTCGCCGTGAAACAGCAGTCTGCATTTACAATGACTGCGCTTGCAAACGTGGCTCAGAAAGAGACGGCAGCAGCTTGATGCTTTCTGCATTTGTAGCCGCAGCTGAGATGACAGCTCCCAGACGGCCGTCTCACTAATACGGAGAGCTTTCTGGAGCGTGGCTCTCCCAGGTGTGCATCAGACACATATAATGACGGTCAGAGCACTGATGGAGGGTCCTGTCACCCATCCGCCGTGGTAAAAAATAAAAAAAATGCAGGCATTTTCAGCCTCAGCGTAGGCTGGGATGTTAAGAGAAACTGATTCAAAATGTATACGTTTTCAAAGATTATGATTTTGAGCTGCAGAAGGCAGGTATGTTTTGAGCGTCCCGGCTCTTCTGCACTTGGCTCATGCAGACAGCTTTTGACCGTCCTTATCGGCTCACAGTAGCTGGAATCATCACTTGTTTTTTAAGATATTTCCCTTTTGTTACATTTCCTGCCTTCAAACTGTGGCTGACGTTATAAAATTGCTAATTATAAATAGGTACATTTACTTATGCAGATGACGGCATATAGTGAGTTAAGCCTCCACACTCTAAGACTTTTTAACACGTGTTTAAATGCCAGGTCAGATTATCGGTCTTTATGCTTGGCTGCCTGTGCAACAGTGACATAACTCAGGGAAATTAAATCAGATTTAATCCCGACAAACAAAATCATCATGACGTCAAAACCCTGTATCATGGTGCCAGCTCTGCATCAAAAACACACACATTAAAAAAAACACACACACACAGATCAATTTCTTGGCCCCACTGGTAAAGATGTCAGAAAGCCGTAAAATAAAGTCCTCCTTTACTGCAGCAGCAGCATAATGTCACACCGAGAAATAAAAACAAACATCCAACAATTAATGTAGGTACATTTACTTAGTGATGAAAAATGTAACATGTTGCTTAAAAGAATACATAACAGCATCACTGGTGGTGTGACAACTGGTAAATTTAAATGTTTAAAAGTTTAGTTCCAGGATCTACTCATCTATTTTAGCATCTTCTACTAGGACTGGAACTGTCTGCTCAGGCCCACTATGGAGCATGGTGGAGAACCTGTGATACTGTGGGTTTGATGCTCCTTCAAATGCAAGAACTGCTGAAGAACTGGAAATTGGTAATCACGGAGTAGAACAACAGAAAAAAATATGGCCAAATCAGAAAAGGTTTGCAGATTCAGTTCTGGTTTGTGTGAATTATGGGCTCAGGAGGAAATCATTTCTCAAACATGCATGAAAAATATATATTTTAAACTAAGCCATTTGAAATATGAGGATTGCAGTATGTAAATAAGACTCAATAGACATAAATAAAGCAATAAAACCAAATTTTGTCCTGTGCATGTCTGAGGAATTTCTAGCCAACAGAATTTCTCAGACCAGATGTGCTACGTTTGTTTTCATGTCAGCAGCTTGCATCCCTTCCAATAGCTTCAGAATGGAGCTGGTCCTGTCATTGCTCCTCTCAACCATCTTAAGAGCAGAGCGCTGTGCTCCCTGAGGGGAGCTGACTCACATTTTCTGTGACCTGGCAGCTGCTCCTCCACCTTGTAAATGGAGAGTCGGCCCACGCCGCCACAGGGAGACCCCCTCTCGCCCCGGCACACCAAACTGCAGTCCTCCTCCGGAGCCTGCGGGCTGCTGATCCGGTTCCCACAGTGACATTCAGCACCGTATTCCAGGCCTGCAAACTGGTATCCACTAACCACACACACAGACATGGAAGCACAGTTATTTCCCTAGCCGAAGGCATTTCAGAATCTCAGACTTTTCCCCTCAGGCTAAGTCATCCCGCAGGAGAACATTAGGTAAGATTTCACACTTATCATTTAATTCAGACGTCCCTGTGATAAATATATCATGTCCCCTGAGATGGTCATCTGTGTTTCTGCTCATGTTCTCGTCTGACTGCGTAATGTCCTCTTCTGCATGAGCTGCAGTCACCTCTGATCTGCGGCCCGTGACTCATCCTCCTTGGTCTACTTGGTCTACTTTTGTCCTTCCTCTTTGTGAAAGCACAGCCCTCATGAAAACTGACCTTTTCATCTGCTTTCTTTAAAGCTTCCTCATAAATTGCCTTGCCATTTTTCTTTTTACTTTAGTTCATCTCTCTAATTGGCCCGCTCAGGTACAGACAGCCTGACCGCTCCCTTCGCGAACTCCGGGTTGGTTGGCCAGGAACGTGACCACCGATTTTAAGGGAGTTTTGACACCTGATAATCGGGTAAGACTGATTACATTTGTTCAGCTGGTGCAGTTTACAACCAGGGCCTCAGAAATAACCTGCTCGCCTCCTCACATGTGGTGGCGCTGCACCCAGAGCCACTGAAGTAAACGACACAAAACCCTCTGAAGAAGACACCGAGCGCAGCTTCCTTTTTCAAATGCAAACAAAAATGGCGGCGGCTGTTAGCGGCTCTTGTGTCTTTGGTCAAATGTCATAAGCCACTTCTCCCAAAAGCGCCAGACTCTTGTTTTTGTTTTGGTTGTATTTACCCAGAATGCCCTGCTCTATAGTCCGCTTTCCTGCTTTTTGCTGTGATTTAGAAAAATAATGCTAATTCAGAAAGGTCATTCCTCGACTTTACCCTTGAAGGTGGCTCCAGGTTTGTTAGGTCATGAGGCGCCAAGCGCGCTAAACCCTTTTTCCCGCGGCTCATTTTCAAAGTAGCATAGCTTCAGAAAATCCACTTCTCAAGACCAATATGTTCTCTCTAACCGCAGCGTTCGGCTCATCAGGCTTCCCACAGTAACAGACCGAGCCACCGGCCCAACATCCCGAACCCCTCTCGTTTTTTTCTTTATTTTAATTCCCCCAGACACCTGGCTGGAGACACAGGGGCCATTCATGGTGGAGACAGGGATCTTAAAGCTTTCCTCACACAACGGGCCCTCTGTGGGCCCCTTCACAGGGATTACCTTTCCGAGCAGGTGTCCTGACACAGGGAGCTGGTCATTTTGCGCAAGTCATAAAGCATGGTTCCGCCCAGGGCTCGATCGCTGGCGTTATGCAGGAAGCAGCCCATGTAGGTTCCTGCGTGGGTCAAAAATAAAAGCAAACAAAGCTCAGTCAGTCTATTATAATCAGAAGGAATATACTCTGACTATAAGTCAGAGTATATTGTTTTTTTTGTTCTTGTTTTTTTTACTTCATTTTTATCTGGTTCTCTGCACATCCTCACAACTAAAGCCTGAATTCAACATGCGATGGAATCTAATAGCCGCTATGAAGTACAGAAATGCTCCTGCAACAACTGGCAGAGCTGAACTGAGTTGAGTTGAAATAAGCTAAAGTAATTTGTAGATTTGTTCCCAGATGTTCTGGTTCTCAAACCATAAAATGACCGCAGAGCTGACCCGTGAATCCAAATGACGGTTGATGACACAAGCAATTATTTCAGCTCAGTTACATGAAAAGTGTAAAATGTTAATACAGAAATTATCAGCACTGTAAACACAGGATAAAATGATTAGAAATGCATTCAAAACTTTTCTATATATAATTCAATTATAATCCATCATATTTACTTTAATTTAAAAAAATTACTTTCAAATCCAAGTGTGTTCAAAGACTCGGTGGATGTTGATGCTGTGGAAAGAAGGATCTCCACTAGCAGTCAGTCTTACAACGAATCTGAAGACACCTCTGACTCTTGCAGAGGCCACAAAGATGTCATGACAGCTTTGTGACTGCCATGACATGCTAAGAGCAGAGATGATATTTCACAGGAGCACATCCTGCATGACATCATCAGTTGTAGCTAGAGACCCATTTGTTTTTGCTGCTCCTCTTTGTATCGCTCTCTTCTTCCTTTGCTTTGCTCACATTCAAGATATGGTGATTTTTTTTTTCCTGCTCCAATTGGTCCACCATCTCTCTCTGTAGCCTCTGGTAACTGTGAAGTCAACCGGAGTCAGCATTCAGTTCATGTTTATGTCTTTTCATTTGAGGGTAATCTTATTCCATTTAACGGAAGACGGATGAGAACCTGAGAAGACTTAATGGTGAAAACGAGTGAGACTTCACCTTTTCATTTCTTTTTTCCAGCTGTGTTGGAAAGTGGTTTAACTCTCAATGCTTTGACTGCTCAGCAATGCCCCCTGCTGATCAAAAGCCAAAGGCAGCAGGTTGCTCAATAAATGGGTTAGTGGTACTCTCTTGCTGCATGTGTTGCTTAGCGAGGAGCTGAAATAACACACACACACCTGAGGATTTCAGTGTATTTTAAGCGTGTGTGTGACTGAAGGGAGACATGGACTGAAGGAGCATTGATTAGGAAGCATCTCTCCTCTGCTTTCACTCATTACAGGATTTATCTTTAGATCAAATGTGCTGTACCATGAGCTCAAAACCTTTACTTAAATGATGTGTATGTTTTTTTCCACTAGCTTGCTAAAATAAGGCAACGTCGCTTTAAAGTTAAACATATTTTCATGAGCAATCATGTACATGATGGCTTCTGTGCATTTTCAGGGCTGTTGCTGGAAACTAATAATGCAGAAGTTTAGAAACACGGAAAATTGTTTAGTTTGCTCATTACTGAGACTCTACTAGAGCAAACTGACACAGAGCCAGTGCAATTTAACAAGCTTAATATGGGCATGCTGAGTAAATAGAACCTAAATATAATGTGTGTAAACCCAGATGAACCAGTACTGAGTTTCTATTTGAAGCAATAATAGTTACATTATTTCTCATTTTAAAATGATCTCTTTGCTCTTGTTCAGAGCTTCAGCTCAAGTCTTCCACCACCAATGTAATATTCACTGTTACCTTGATGCACATCAGAATCTTCCAGAATGTTTTCAGAGAGAGCGGTATCCTGGACTTGATCCATTGGCAACCCAATCATTCAAGGATGGATGGCTGTGTTGGAGTTCATCCATGTTTGTCTCTGTGCGCCACCCATATCCATTAACCATGTTTATGTGTGACTGCCGCCAGTCATTCGTTAACAAACTGAACCTGATTAAGCTGCCCTTTAGCTAAACTCGCGCTGCAATCTTTGCCTCCCTTGGTTGCATCCATAAGGTGACTGTAACTGTATCTCTTCCATACATGTATGACTTGTAACATTAGATCATTTTTGGCATTAAAGCCTGTTTTTACATTACCAAATCTCATCATTTCTCAGGGTAAGAACACTCAGGGGTTCTGGTCGGGTCCTCAAACTGGTTAAATTACATTTTTCCTCCACCAGCCACAGTGGCTGGGAGAGAAATATTTTTACCAGCCACTGATTGTTTCTTTTGATTACAAACCCCACCTGTACAAGCAAATTACATAAAATATACTATTTACTCTTAACTCTTTGAAAACCGATTTACTGACAATAAGTTTACCTTACAAATATGCCGACTAATTTAACATAATAAAGCAGGAACACCTTAACAGAGGTGTAAAGCAATGAGTTCATTTGAAGTAATGACTAACAGCATATTTAACTACACAGCCCTAAAATTATTGCAGCCATTTTTTTGTTGAACATTTAGGCTACATTCTCCCAGATAGTATCAAGATGTGTCTAGTAATTTATTAAACATTTTTAAATGGTTTCAATTGCTGTTTTCTAACTATTTGTTATCCCTTACTTATTACGTTTTCTATAGACATTCACAATTCTTATTTTTACTCAAAACATCTTAGAAGGTGTTCAATATTAATTACAAGGCCGTCATTATTTCCGTGTTGTCCCAGTGTTTCTGCCTGCTAGCTTAGCGTTAGCTTTCCCCACTCACCCACACCTGCCCTCCTGCCACTTCGTGAACATTTTCACTCCTTCTCTGCTCCAGCGGTCAAACATTGTGTGGTAAACTTATCAGTTAGTTTGACTATTTTTTTCCGAATTGACTTATGCGCTTTTTTTAGCTTTTGTTATTGTAGTTTTTGTTTGCTCGGACTCCGGTTAGCAGCAGCCGTTAGCTGAAATAACGCCATTTATAACCTTAGAGGAGAGGGGCGGGCCAAGGAGAACTGAGAATTTCATTGGATAAGCCCACTGTCCGTCAATAACATCAACCAATGGCCTGTCGCGGTCGATAAAAATTGTATATCATGTACTTTTTTTAAAAATTATGACAGCATAGGGCCGCCCCATGTACTGTATATGCTGGTCTACATCCCAGACTGTCAGCCCTCCTCTGGGCAGAAGTTCAAACTGGAACTTTTTTTGTCAACCCGCCACAGTAGCGCTACTTCATACTTTTACCCGCATTTGGCCAGTGGCGGCTGCTAATTCCACCCCTGGTTACATCAGCTGCAGCACGTGATGTAAGCAGATAAAAAAAGGATAAAAGAGATAAGAGGAAAACACAGACTGGCTGGATGAGGAGCCTTGTTGCCACATCACATGAGCACAGCATGTGACTATGGCTCTGGTCTCTGCTCTTGCTGAAGGCGGAGTTTCAGAAAGAGCAGTAGCTTCTTAAAGAGAGGCCCAATTTCAAGGCGTCTTGATATACAGCTCTGGAAGAAATGAAGAGCCCACGGCACTGAACCCCAGCAAATATTGATTTTTGAATTCTTCCTGAGTTAAAAACATTAGTATTGTTGTTTCTAAATGAACATTAACTTGTTTTTTCTTTGCTTTATTTTAGGTCTGGAAGGATTGCTCCTATTTTTTATTTTGACCATTTCTCAGTTCCTGTAAATAAATACTAAATGTTTGCTTGGAATTTCATTGACATGTCGGTTGTTCACAGCATAAAAGAACAATGTTCATTTTACTCAAACATAAACATTTAAAAAGTAAAATAAGAAAAACTGATAACTTTCAGTGGTTTGTTATTTTGTTTGCCAGAGTTACACATACATTTTTGTACCAACTGAAGGCAACAGAGTTTGTTGACTGCGCTATAAAATGTTTCAATCCTAGACCCCTGAGTTAAGAGTCGAGCCCCTATGTCTGACACACACCCTGAAATACACAGTTAGCTGCACTGCAGAGCTGCGAGGCCGAAGCAGCCTTTGTGTTTCCACTCAATCATAATAACTGCCCAGCATGTACTGTCAGCCCCAATACTGGCATTATCTGTGTCTTGTATGACTGACAAGAGGTAATCATCCTCCCAGTATTCCAGTTATTCTTAATTCTAATTATTTCGACGCTGCACACTTTTCCTGGCTGCCCATGCGGAAAGAAAGAAGCAACAAATAATGTTCTTTGTCAGGCTAATACGATGCGCTGACAAGATTAAGGCAACGTATAAAACGTCGCCTGAATTTGGTCTTTGATGTTATCTTTGCTGCATCATCCGCCACTTGCCTGACACATAAAAGCACTCTTTGGAAAAAAGAAAAATCAGCTCCTGTCACCAGAGCAGCATATGCATTGCTTTTGTCTTCAGACTTCAATTACATTTTTCCCCTAGGACTACAACTGGTATATTTTTAAGTTCTGTGCTAAAAGTTATTTCACAAACCTGATATTCTGAAGGGATTTGTATTGAGTTTCTGTTGCGTAGAGTGCATGGAGACATACCCTCCAGGTGAGTTCTTTGCTTTAAATTACAATTTCTGGATGTAGCTTGCAGAGAACAACAGCTTGCAGGTTTCAGTGGAACTGAGACTTCCTGATGACGTTTTCTTCCAGTACAGACCAGAATGTCACTGAATGCTTGAAGGTGGATTTAAAGGGCAAAATTTGATAAAAATTGTCTTTTTTCAACTTTGTATCATGTTATAATGTTATTCTCTCAAAGCAACATACTTGGATCTTCGCCTTGATTCTGTCATGAATGACTGAGAAATCCTTTAATCGTCTGTGGCAACCATTCAGCTGTGGAAAACACCTGGATGGACCAAGCACTGCCTTCGACTCCCCCACTCAACTCCTTCAGACTGGCCAGAAGCAATTAGCAAACACTTGCTACTTCTCAGTTGCTACGTTGTTAAAGGGTAAATAGAGAAGCGATGTTATGATGACTTCCTGAAGGCGGAGATTCAGAAAGAGACAAAGGCCCAATTTCAAGGCGTTAAATTACAAAATCAAATTTCTTTTAAGTCACATTTGATATATACAGCATTTTTATAACAACTGAACGCAACACAGTTGGCTGATAGTGCTGTGAAATGTCACTATATGCCAGGAAAATGCATAACAGCGCTCCTTTAGAACGCGGTGGAAATGCACTACATGCAGCAGGGTTTGCAGACAAGATGGGAGGAAGCTATGGGCCGTGAAATCTCTGGCTGTCAACCGTCGGCGCATCGAATAAGTGATTCAATCAGGGCCCGACATTCTTTAAAGCCCATCCTGCCGGGGGGCTGCTGGAGCAAAGCTGAATCACTGGCCGCCTGCGGGCCCTGGAGAGTACCAGTGGAGACCGTCAGGAAGCGCTGTGTGACGACATTAAACGGAAGGAGCTACCAGAATCAGTGTTTTGAGGCATTGCCCAAGGTGAGACCCCCCCTCCTCTCCCCGTCAGCCGCCCAGAAGGGAAGGCTAGTTCTTTAATCAAAGTGAGGGAGAAGCCCCACGTGTAGCGGGCTCAGGGCTAATGAAAGGAAGCAGCCTGAATTTATGGACATGACAGAAATGACTGCATGGAGGACTGACATTGCTCGGCCTTTTTGAACACTCAGACAGATGGCTATGCTGAGTCGGCCCCTGCAGGACTGGATGGAGGGAGCTAATGATGGGAGGACAGAGGAAAAAGACACATGCCTCTGCCAACTGTGAGAGGTCATCAAATCGAATGAGACAGGAGCCGATTGTTAAGTAGCTGCTATGTCACCCAAGAACTAAACAATTTGAGGTAGCTTTGCTAAGATGCGATCATACTGATGCACGTGTACGCTTAGCTGCATTAAAACTCGTAGCCGTTATATGTTTATTTTTATTTTATTTGCATTTTATTTTTAGAAAATGCCATTTTGAAAACGAATGTTTTACTGCTTCTAAAAATCATGCATGATCAACATAATTTGACTTCTTTGAAAAAGGAATTACAGAAAAAAGAAAAACTTTAATGAGACTTACAATTAAAGCTGCACAGAAATTGTTTGAAGACGACAAGGTGAATGCTTTGGAGAGGTCCAGTCAAAGCCCGGACCTCAAACACAGAGAGAATTTGCCGCAGGACCTGAAAAGAACTGTTCTAAGCTGATCCCCATAAAACCTCGGCCACAGTTCTCTCCCAAAAGAGACTTTTAATCTCAATATGTTGAAAAGATAGAAAACTTTCTCATCATTCCATCTAGTAGGTATGATGAACAGGAGTAAGTAAAACAGGCAGTGTTTGGCTAGTACTTTTAGGTTAAATGTCATTGTCATGGAGTCAAATCAAGCTTTTGGACAACTTGGTCCAACTGGATTTTTGTTTTAAAGCGCCTGAAAAATCTATGCAGCTCAAACATTTGGGCTTTTGTCCAGAGTCCCAAGATGTGAGATTTGGAAAACAAGATTTGTGGATGAGGGCTGTTAAGTGACAGCTAAGGCTTGGCTGGGTGCCTCATAAACCTCCTGGTTTTGCATCTAATTATCTCTGAGAATTATGAGCACTACGTGAGGAAAAGCTTAATTACACAACTTTGATGCTGCAACACAAACACAAACGTAACACTGGAAGTCATTCTTGTCATTTTGTGTTTTAGATCGAGCGAGTCGTCCTTAACGTCAAATATTAGCTGTCAAAGCCCAAAGCTACATATCTTAACATTTAACAAACTGGGAGGAGGTTTTCGTTTTTGCTTGTGGTTTTGCCTGATTGGCATTTGAAACACTGAGAACTAATGGAAAATCTGCAGTGTTCACATAGCAATGCCTCCATTTTACCTAGACTGTACATAAGATTTTTAATCACTACATTTTCAGACACTTTTTGACTTCAAGATTAAATATTTGGGGAAAAAAAAGTTTTCTCAGAAACATTTTAATCTATTTTGAATAATTAATATTGTCCCGTTTGATGACTGGGATCAACTGGAATATATGTATGATAGAATTATTTTTTTTCGTAAACTGCCTCTGAGGCAACACTTTTGCGACTTGGCGCTATACAAATAAACTGAACTGAATTAAATTGTTCAAGCGCTCAGACTGTTTTAGTCTCCTTCAAAACAACCCAAAAAATAATAATAATCATCATTTCGCAAAACTACAGTATGTTGCTATTTCGCGTCGAACAGAAAAGGGTCTGCAAGCCTCAGGGCAGAGCTCACTTGGTAGAGACAAGTTACAATTTAATCTGCAGCATGTGGGAGACGGTCTGCAGTTTTTAAGTTTATGTCGGTTTGCAAATGACTTGTGAATCGGTTTCTCGTGATCTACCCTGGCGGATTCAAATGCAGCGGGACAGATTTATGAACCGCTGCTCACACCTGCTCATAAGAGTTGTCCCAAACAATCTTATCTCACGTATTCACCTCACTGCGTGTCCTTACAGCATGTCCCACAGCCTTTTAGGGAGCCGTAGGTGAGATTGTGCTAACATTGTGTACAAGGTTTAATCATGAAGATGAGCAAAGCCAGCTTCCATTTGTTAGGTGATCTGGAATTGCGCCGCTCGTCATGGCAGTATGTTGCAGCAGTTGCCATGTTGCCCGCTTTGGTGGAGACATTGCTTGTCGCTGTATGAAAAGAAACGTGGAAGTAAAGCAAAGGCTGTAATGGCAGAAAGTAAAAATTGACTTCTATCATGAGTGGAAAGAAGTGACAAAAATATCCCGTAGAGTAGCTTTACATGTTGAACAGCAAAGCATAAACACTACTTCATGTGTTTAATATAAGCTATAATATATCATCAATTATTAGCTGAGATTGTGGACTTATGAAGCTACACAGCAGCTACACTATCTGCAGCATGATGAATAGGCAACTTTACCCTCTTTTAATTAAGCTAGCCAAAGAAAATCAGACCCTCAATATAAAACAAGAGCAGAGCTGCACCATTTTCATCCATTAAGCACAAATAACCTGACAAAGAGGGAGATGCTCCTGCCAAACAACACATAGAGCAGCTTTGTTCTTCGCCAGCAATGAAGGCGAGGTCCAATTATTTAATCTGCTAAATTTTCTAAAGAATGAAAGGAGCTGATTGGGGAAAAGAAACGGTTCTTCCCTATTTAAGGCTAACAGTACTAAGCTTTATTCTGTTAGCTCTGAGAACGTAGCAAACGATCAAAGCGGGTACAGTGAACATAACAGATATATATGCAAAACGTTGTTTATTTTGATCAGAGACTGTTGAAACTGCAGGTAACCGAGGAGGATTGATGTCATTTCATCGTATAAAATGGATGTGAGTGCATGTGCCGTATTGAGAAAGGGCACACAAAAGTTATGCTAACAAACAACACCTCGACTGTCAGGTTTGCTGACTCACTGATCCACAGTTCATGTGCATGAACTGTACTTGCTGTGTTTCATTCTCACTGAGGCTTCCAGACGTTGTCCGGCATGTGAAGGTCCGTTGTTTCTGAAACCTTACAGGGCCGCTGGCATCACAGACCGTCATTATCTCCTCCTCTGCTCACCAGAGGCGTGCGATACTGCAGATATTGATTGCTTGCAAGTTTTATGGGATGTATTTGTTGCTGCCTCTTAGCGAGGACTCCCTTGAAAAGAAATGGGTGTTTATGCTGGTAAAATAAACGTTAAATAACAAAATAAAATTTGTCTGACACCAGCTGTAAAGTGGGCCAGTATCGTCGATACCAATACCAATACCAATACTTTTTATTATTGAAGTTTGATCAGAATTCTAACCTTCAGGTGGTTTTCCCTTTGAATTGTTTAATTAAAACCCAGGACAGAATTTGAACAAAATTGCTAGATGTCTTAAAAAAAAAAAATACTTTGATTACATATCAGCGAGATAAACAATAGAAAATCATAATCAGTTAGTGTGTTTTGCATTTTTTCCGTAATAAACCAAATCAAAACATCTTGTAGAAATATTAGAGAAACTGCAATACAATTATAAAATATATTTCCAAAGGGAATCTGAAACTTAAGCATCAATTTCACCACACTAATATTGATTTGATTCTGGTACCGACTCGGGATCGATATTATCGACATTTTGTATCGACTCACCCACATCTACTGTTGTCTATGCTTTCAAAACCGGGCCTGTGCCAGACAGCCGCTCTTGAAACTGATACAACTCCCGCCTGCGACATTTTTCCATCAGTATTAACTCGCTGAGCGATCGAGCAATCACATTCGGTTTCCGTTTTAAGAAAGGATTAAGTGCGCCTCTTTGAAAGAACGAGACAGAAAGGCAATGTTGAACAAAATGGTACAAGCAGTGATAAGCACTGTAATGGGTTGGAGGAAATCTGAAAGAGCATGCCAAAATATTCTAAGTCTACTTAGCAAAGAGCACATGCTTGGATTCTATTGCTTTAATCCATTTTTTTTTTTTTTTTCTGTGTACTGCTTTGGCTCGCCGAGGCTTTTCCTCCTCTGGTTCTGAGAGGGCCGTTGAGCTCTTTCTGTCGTCTACGAGATCTGGGGCAGCACACGTAAAATGTCACATGAATCTATAATGAGGCTCTTCTGACTGTTCTGGGGTCACGCTCATCTCTTTCATACATGTTGAATGAAATCTGCTGCGAGTGCTCTGTGAGCATTGTACTGAGTATAATTCCTCGGCTCCTGGCTATCTGAGATAAGAAGGTACATTACCGAATATATAAAACACTTGTTTGTGTCCCTTCAGTCGTACATAATTCACCGGCGGAAACACCGACCCGGATCGTCGGCCTTCTGCAGCTGCGTGCCAGGCAGCAGACGTGCTGCGCTTTCTGTCTGTGTGATTTTAAACGGAAAAACAAAAACAAAAAGAAAGAAAGAAACGCGCTTGACTTGACTCACACAAAAGGTACTGAAAGCCACACAGACAACGGGGCAGGATTTAAGAACAGAGGAGGATCAGAAAATAACTGAATTGGCAAAATATATTTACATTCTGATCTAGAACTGACCAGATTAGTTTTTTTTTTTCTTCATTCACTTTCCTCTGCATTCGTGTGAAGCTGGTCAGTCAGTTAAGCGCTTTGGAGACAGTATGTTATTTCCCCCCCCCCCCCGTTGAACGCTTGATGTCTGCTTCTGTTGCAAAATTGGGTCAGCTCTTCACTCATTTTGCTCTAAACACATAGTGTGTAGAGAGGGGCGGGGTCTCATTCATGCCTTCAAGAGACGGGAATGCGCCTGAGAAATGAACCGGTGACCAGAATGAGACGAAACGAAACCGTTCTCTAAGTGTCTCAAATTGCCCGTGGCTTCAAGTTTGCATGTGTGTGCGCGTGTGTAAGTAGTTGTTTGTCATGTGGGTCTCTGTGTTGTCCTATCAATCAATCAATCAATCAAATTTTATTTGTATAGCACATTTCAGCAGCAAGGCATTTCAAAGTGCTTTACTTCATAAACACAAAAACACAAAGTCATGCAACATAGAATAAACAATATATTGTTACATATTACGTTTTAAAAACATTTCTAAACAGGTCTGTTTTTAGTTGAGATTTAAAGGAAGTCAGGGTTTCTGCTGTTTTACAGTTTCCTGGAAGTTTGTTCCAAATTTTTGGTGCATAGATGCTGAAAGCTGCTTCTCCTCTCTTGGTTCTGGTTCTGGGGATGCAGAGCAGAACCAGAACCAGAAGACAGAAGACAGTGACATTTAATCACACACCAGAAAAAAATACGTAAAGGACAGTTTTTATACGGAGACGTGTCGTTTTCAGGCATAACTCCCTCTTACCTTTGTGTCTGCTGCTCCTGTGCTGAGACACTTTCTGTTCCGGACTCTCTGGCAGCAGACTGTGGAACCAGCGGCGGTGCAAGTGTTGGATCCCCAGGCCGCGGGAGCCGGGCCAGCTTCGCGAGGCCTTGACTCCCCCGCCGGACACGGCCTGAACGGCGGCCCATCTGGAGCGCGCCCTCATGCCCACGCCGGCCGTCCCGAGGGCGGCGGGAGGCGCGACGAGAGACAGCAGGGGCGGAAGGCTGGGGGCGTTAGGCTGAGCCGCCCGGATGGTGGAGCGCTGCAGGAGGAGGATGCTGCCTGCCATCAGGTAGGCGATGCCCAGGCAGAGCAGCAGCATCTGCGCTCTCTTCAAGAGGCAGTGCAGCTTGCCGAGGGGCACCGCCATACCGGCTCAGTTCACTGCCTCCCACTTCAGTTAAAGGCCATTGAATGGTTG
Organism: Poeciliopsis prolifica; assembly: GCF_027474105.1. Classification (NCBI taxonomy): domain Eukaryota; kingdom Metazoa; phylum Chordata; class Actinopteri; order Cyprinodontiformes; family Poeciliidae; genus Poeciliopsis; species Poeciliopsis prolifica. Next base: position 7,165,248 of record NW_026562399.1, on the reverse strand, counting down.
ACCGAGAAGATCTGGAGGAGGACTCCAAAATTTTGCAGAGCGTTGGCGCTTGTGTGTCTATGTTGGTCCATGTTGTTGCCAACAGAGGCAGCAGCAGTGGGAGAATGGATGTGTTGAAATAACAAAAAGGTGTGATTTATGAATCCAGAAAGATCCTGAAAATGATGGGGAGAAAGACACAAATTAGGCTGACAGACTGAAAATGGGGAAAACACAAGTGAAGGATGACATTCTGAACATTTCAGGTGATGCGACTATCTCTTCAGTGAGGCACGTAAGAGCAGGAAGTCAATGTTATGATAGAAGCACAAAGCTTAGCAAGTAGAGGGATTTGCAGCAGCCAAACTGCGATGATTCGACTGCTGGGTTTCCAAAGCTGCAGCTCTTTCTGGGGTTTCTTGTCTGCACTGGTCAGCATCACGGCAGATTCACATGAACATGAAATACTCCTAAAATATATTTTTTAATATAAACATTTATGGCATGTTTGAGACTATAGAATTGGTTTAAAATGGTAGGGCTCCACTTCGGTCTCGGAGCACATCGACATAAACAAGCAAGCGACTCTTTCCAAAAGGTCGCGCGACATCCTAAATGGAGTCGATGCAGCTGGACTGAGGGCAGGAACGGTCATCTACTGTCATCTACTGTCATCTATGCAGGTAACGGTAGTTCTAACAGAACCTCGGCTCAGTTTCAGCGAAGCGTCCCTTCAAAGGATGCTACAAATATTGGTACCCGACACCACAGTGCACCGTCAGGGGTCACAGAGCTACGCCTGACCCCGGTATATCAGTGTTGTCGACACATTTGCCAACATCCAGATGATTTAGATTTCTCCATTTGTTCTTGAAACAGAAAAGAAGAAGAAGAAAATGAAATCAATCTGTGCTGCATGACTATTCGGCTTCAAATATGCGTTTCTGCAGTGAGAGATGTCACTTTCCTACCCTGGCTGCAAGAATATATGCGTGATGTTCCCCGCAACAACAAAAATAAAAAATAAAAAAAACACAACATCAGGACCCCTGCAGTGATGAAAGCTGCGGGCATTACGGACGCTTATGAGAGGGGGGGGGATTATCATAGCAGCGCGCAGATCAACTCTCATCCTGACAGCGATAAATATAAATGCGATGAGCGACACACACACACACACACAAAGAAAAAAAAACCCACACACACATGGAGACGCGGCGCCGAGGCTGGATCAGAACCGGTGCATCCTAACGCTGTGAGGAGGGGAGCGGTGAGGTGACGCCCCCCCGCTGGTTGGGCTGGTGGCCGTCACACGTCGTCATGTCCTTCACATCCACTTTTCCTAAACCGGGGTCTCCCAACTCCCAGAGAGGGGGGAGGAGGAGGAGGAGGCGGCACAGGGAGGTGCGGCGGTGCGCCCCAGAATAACAGCCCCTATCAGAAGCAACAGTTTGCACGACGATCGAGTCCGGATGTCCAAGTTGTGCTCAACTCTTGTTTGTATTCGCTGATAAAAACGGGCCCAACTCATGCAGGAAAAAATAAATAAATGAACAAATAAATTTAAAAAAATGAGAGAGAGAATTAGATTAAGGTTTGATGGCACATGGCGCAGGAGGACAGACGGATCAGTCGAGGGAGTGAGAGCACGCATCAGTCGTTGAAGAAGCCAAGGTCTTCCATCTTAAGCCTCTCTCTCTCTCTCTCTCTCTCTCTCTCTCTTTCTCCCTCCACCATTAAGGCTCTGCTTACCTTCCGATCGCTCCACCGCTTTGTTGTCCGGCATGTGAAGGTCCGCCGGGCTGTTTAGTATTTCCCACAGCTGCTGTTATGTAAGGTCTCCATCTCTCTCTCTCTCTCTCTCTCTCTCTCTCTCTCTCTCTCTCTCTCTCTCTCACGCACATAAACACACAGGGACTCTGAGAGCGGACGAGCCAGCGCTGCTCTCTGTCACCCTGAAAAGGCTGCCGCGGCAGGCAGAATGCGAGGGGGAGAGAGAGAGAGAAAGAGAGAGAGAGAGAGAGAGAGAGAGTGTGTGTGTGTGTGTGTGTGTGTGTGTGTGTGTGTGTGTGTGTGTGTGTGTGTGTGTGTGTGTGTGTGTGTGTTTGCCGTGGAGGAGGAGGAACAGGAGGGGTGGGTGAGGGAGGGAGGTTGGAGCTCAGGCTCATTTACATTGGTGATGTAAACGCGTCGCAGCTCCTCCACCGTGCAGACAGGAGAACCGAGTCCTGCAGCCTGCAACCTGCTGAGCCTCCTTATTCCTGCAAATAAAGTTTTTTTGTTGTTGTTGTTGTTTGTTTGTTTTGTTGGTCGCCTGATTTATGGTCTATGATCACATATGGTCGTCTTCACTAAATTGCGCTTCATACATTTATTATTATTATTATTATTATTATTATTATTATTATTATTATTATTACTATGCGTGACGTCCGGGTTGCGTTGGAAGCGCGTTTCAGCACCAAGAACAGCGCCAACATGACAGGACTCCTTACCGGGACACGCACAGGCGTCTGCGCCACGCTGATGAAGAACAGAGATGTTCCACCGAGTCACCGGGAACCTGCTTTCATTTGGTGCACTGCACCTTTAAGGATCATTGGCGCCGCTGGAACTTTTCGCATTTGTGTCGCATGTGCAGAGGAGCAAACACGTGGCTATGATGAGTTGGAAAAATGTGCGCGACGCAGGTTTTTCAGCTTTTGACTGGTCCATCAAGCCCGAGTCAAATGATGGTTGAGCTGCGGGTGCAGCTTCTATGAGAGAGCACACTCAACAGCACATAATGCAAAGTGGAGGGCAGTGGAAGAAGAGTGGGGTCAGGTAGCCATCTCTGTAGCCTGTAGAGATAACTGCAGAGATACTGTAGCACATAGCTACAGAGATAGCCTATGGCTGCAGAGGTAGCTCAGAAAGAGGCATGAGAGAAGAGAGGCTGACTGCAAATAGATGGGTTAGGGTTAGGGTTGTTTGCCCCGTTGGTCAACGCTGTGGAGCTGCAACCTTTTCTAACGCGACCTCTTTGCACGAACAGCTGCAAGAGGAGCTTATCTGCCAGAGTTCATTGTAATAGGATGAAGCAAAAAATCCCCAACAGTTTGCCTAGTTCTTTTTTTTTTCTTCTTCTTCCCCCTATTATATTTTCCTCATGCGTCTCTCCTCTCTACCCCATGCAGGCTTCTCCAGAGGACAGGGCCATCTGTCCCCTGGGTGGGAATCAATTTAACCCCATTCAGCCCTTGAGATCGGCCGGCGCTCAGACCCTTTTTGCTCAGACAGGAGGCCTGAACTGTCAGTCTGCAGTCTAGACAATAGAGCTCCAGCCTTCTCTGTTTCTCTCTCTGTTTCTCTCTCTCTCAGCCTTTCCGTGCCAGCTCACAGACATTGATCACCTCTGACAAGACAGAAACACTTGCTGTTGCCTGTCTGCAGCGCAGCCACCTCACCGACTCCTCCGCCCTGTCTTCCTTCTCCTCTGCTCTGCCTCCAGAAACGGTGAGTTGTCCTTTGAAGAGGAAGCTCAGTGGACTTGGAGAGCCACGCTGTGTTCATTTCAAGCCGAGCGTGTGCAGATTTTTGCAAAACAACAGAAATCTATTTGTTGTTGTTGTTGTGTTGCGTCACGCTGCAACTTAAAGCTTCACAGGTCTTTTTCTTTAAATTTTTTTAGGCAATATACAAAAAACAAAGAGATGGACAAGTGTGAAGTGAAAGGAAGATTTTTTTTTTGTTTTGTTTTGTTTTTATAAGTAAAAACCCCCCAAAAGTGTGGAGTGCACACTCAGCCTCGTTATGGTTCACGCTGATTTTCAAACCTGAGAGATTCGCACACGTCAGCAAAAAACAAAACAAATCTTAGTCATAACAGTCAAACAGACTGAGTTCACTCATCAACATTCACACTGCAGACAGAAAATCTCAAATAACCTGAGTTGATGGCCGACTGGGGAACAAATGTCACGTTCATGTTTCCACCAGTTTTGCACATCTAAAGACGGACAGACGCCCGTCTTTGCTAAATACCTCCAAGTCCATCAGACAGAATAGCAGGCATCAGTTTGAACATCAGCTTTCAACATTCTCAATTTTGCTCAGCCTTGGACTTTGACTGGGCCATTCTGACGCATGAACAAGGCGAGATTTGTTTTGCCACAACCAGAACAGTCCACTGTCTTTGGAGTTAAATATGATAAACTTTTTTACTTTTACAGCAGATGAATATGAAGCTACTTTTTCGGTTTCATAAATGACACCAGCATCACAAAAGGTTTCATAATGATCAGAGTTTATGTGTCTTGGTTGGGCATTATGCAGCTGCTTGTTTCGCTTCTCCTTACTTTACCCAGGTGTACATTTAAAGAGCCATAATCCTCACTTAGACCGAGAAGTTATCGTTTCCTCCTTTTTTATGCTAACGTTTCGATTTGTCTCCATTTCTCCATCTTCTCTTAATGAGACATTATAGATCCATAACAGATTCCGCTTATTGCTCTAGTATTTCTCCATAACCTGCGGAAATATTATGTATGAGCTTTGCTCTGTTTTTCTTTTGATATTTTCTATTACTGTAGGATTTCCGTGCTAAAGCTCTGCAAAATGTGTGCAACCCACCCTGCTGCTGCTGACAGATAGTGTTTAGGGAGAAAACGCAATCCTCAGCTGAAAACTCAAGACACACACACACCACACACACACACACACACACACACACACACACACACACACACACGCATCTGAAATCAATTTGCTTTTGAAAAACGTACATTCTCTCCCTTTTTCCAAAGCTATAATAAACCTTAGACATAAGGTCAGTGCTTTGCAAATGCATTCACATCCTTTGAACCTTTTTTTTTTTTACTTTACAATCAAAAACTTCAATGTGTTTTATAGAGCCTTTATGTGACCAACACAAAGCAGTGCTCAGGCGTGAAGCGGAACCGAAATACGGAAATAAAAGGAAAAGAAAATTAAACATGAGTTTTTTTCACCAGTTTTTTTTCTTTTTTTACACAAAAAGGAAACAATTATGTGCAGGATGCTGTCCAGACGTTCAGTTTTATTATTTTTTTTACGCCTTTGAAAACAATGCACTTTTCCCCTTTGGCTTCAGAGCTATGCACGTCTGTGTGCATGAAACCCCAATGAAATACGTCAGGGTTTCTGTAACGTCATGTGAAAATGAATACAAGAGTGAACGCATTTTCAGCGATCAGAGGTGATGGAACACCAAAAAGAAGTCTCACCTCTATGAAAACAACTGCCTGTTAGTGAGCAACGTTTCCAGCGACGGCCTCATCTCAATCTGAGGCTCCCGTCACCGAAGACTCCCCATGACACACGTCCTCACCGAAACACGGTCCTGTACTCACTGGGATCTCTGCTGTCGTTGCCCCGGGCTGCAGTGCCACCGCTGCTTCTCTTTTCCTCGGCTCTGCTGTCACATGAGTGCACCGTTTGTTGGCGCTGGCGGCGTGAAACTCGCCTCCCCTGGACTCACTCTGCCTCTGCTGACAGATTCCTTTTCTTCCCGTTTCTTCTTTTGGAGAGAGTTCCCATTGAAACTCCTCCTCTGGCTTTGTGCTGACACACGGCTGAACTCGGAGTCTCTCCCGGCTCCGTTCCGAGCTGCAGCCGCTGTGGTGGTACGTCTCTCTCCCGGTCGGGCTCTGACCCACCTTTCCTGCGTGATCTTCCAGGCTCCGAGTGCAGCCTGAACTCTCATTTCTCACTTGCTTTGGAGCTCTTCATACGGTATTCATAGCCTCCGCTCTGTCGCCAGTCGTACAATGACCTCTGACCCCCTCCCGACAGACTGCACACCTGCACCATGTCTCCAGTGTGAAACGTGAAAATTCTGCCCAGCTGAGACATTTTCTGCCCTCTTTCCCGTCCTCCATCCCTGCACACTTTGACCTTCCTTAAGTGATACATGGAGGGAAAATTTAATTTTCCTCACGTTTCCAAACAAACTTATTGTGAGGCAATGGGGATATGTTGAGAGAAGAGGATTCTACGTGAGAGTCTCATGGCTATCATGACGCACTGACAGCTCAGCTTCCAGGCAGCAGAAAAGATGTGCCATGCTAACGTCAGTTAGCATGTTGCTGATTCACCTCGTTTGCTTTTGCCACTCCTCTCTCAGTCTCTGTGTGGCTGGAGAACAGCTCCAGCCATCATCAGACTGAATTACAAACAGATGGGCTCTGTTTAACTTCGATTGGTTTGGACTGGGTTTCAATGTCAAAGTAAAAGTGGTGGAAGCCATCTCTCCCGTCTTCCTTCCCCCTTTTCCACTTTACTTTCACGAGCCACTCGTATAAAACACGATAAAGTTTGCGGTTGTGTCGTGGAAAAAGGCTGTAAAATCCCATCAAAGACCCTTTTTTTCTTTTTTTTTTTTTTAATCAATCCCATATCGGACAGTTTCCACCAACGTCGACGTTCACCCCGATGAGGCCAATGGGGATGCGGCCGCCATTGGTGACATGTTACTGGGCGCTGCCGCGCCATCGGTTATCGCCGGCGCCGTTGTGCCTCGTGATCCGAAGGGAGATTGAAGATTCATCTCGTCTGATCCTAATTTTCTGTTCTCCGTTTTTAAATGATGAGCTCAGCAGGAGCATCCGGATACATGAAACACGGCGCCGGATGCAGTTTAAGCTGCCCGGCTCCCCCGCCGCTGGAAGCCGAATCAATTATTGACTTGCCAATGGATTCAGCGCACTCTACCCTGCAGAAGAGCTGCCACCGCCGAGGCGGATCGTGGCCTAAAGCGAGACGAGGTATGCGAAGAAGGAGCAAAAGAAGTCAAACTCGACGCGACTGCAGGAGTCAATGTTTTAACGCACAAATCATCACATCAAACTCTCCCACATAAGGAACTGATACAAAGCTTTCGCACAGAAAAGCTGCAGTATTTTTAGACACATTATAAGGAGTGTGCACATTAGGTATGCATCTGGGGCACTAATAGATACAGTGCTGCACGCAGGTAGGTAAAGTGAGTGCTTCAGCTCAAACAAGTAGCACCGAAGACAGCTGCTTCCTTTTTTTTCTTTAACCCATCGAGGTTCCTGCTGTTCTCTGTGTTTTTTTTTTCCTTCTTCTTCTTGCTTTCCTTTTTCTATTTTCTTCCTGTTTACCAAACATCGGGTCAGAAACTGCAACTCACTTTGCCGGTCAGAGAACAGACCAGAAGTCAATTATTTGAATTTCTTTCTTAGACAGGAAGAAACTCCTGTCTAAGAAAGACAGGATATAATAATAATCCTCCATTATTATTATTATTATTATGATTATTATGATTATTATTATCATCATCGTCACAGTTCTGATTACAGACACTCTCAGTGAGTGCCGGTTGGACCTGTTCAGGACCTACCGTCCCTTTCACCGACCGCTGAAGCAAATTGGCTCTGGATTTATTTCTTTTTCATCTCAAATATCGCTTTGAGATCCGGGTTACGGGATTTTATCCACAGCCCGCTCTTTGTTGACCTTCGCATTAGACATCAGTCGTGTTGGTGTCACGTCGGGGAGGGAAAACCAAATCCAGCATGCTGGGTTTGACCCATAACCCAATTCTGTCTGGGTAAAACTTTGGCAAAGATCAGTCCAACAGTCCAAATCAGATGACCCGATCACGAACACAAAGGATTTACTATTTTACTCTAAAGCAAGAAAAATAACTGTTCAGTATAAAGTTAGAGTGCAAATTTAAGTAGCGCCACCATAACTGATGCTGTTTTTGAAACCTTTGCTGTTGTCCATGAAATGTTATCAATGAGATTTAGTTGCACGGATGTGCAGTTAGCATCAGTTATCGGACCTTAGCCGTAGTCAAGGTTCTGCCTGTTTCAAGTCCTTCCAGGTTTTTCGAGAAACGAACTAACGCATCTAAAATGACGGGGCTACCGGATCCAGTCAGAGCAGAGGCTGCAAGGCGCCTCGTTTCTGCAAGCCTGGCTCGTTTCAAGACAAATAAACCTTTCTTCCTAGAGTTTGAATTTTTGAGGCTGAAAGTTCGAAACGCTTGATGAGCTGACAGCCTGTTTGAGCTGAAACACAGTTTTCAATAATTTACCTCCTGGTTATTTTGATTCTCGCTCATGCTTCTTCTTCTTTTTTTCATTTTTTTTATTTGGCATTTAGAAGCTCAAGTAACTGCCTTGTGAAAACATAGACTATGAATGCCTGTAATTTCTTTCCTGATCCCAAGACGTCGTTCCGAGGTGTACCTGACGGCAGGATCAAACTAAAAGCCCAAAGCACTGCTTGTGATGTTTCTTCTGCTTTGCGTCGTGAGCTCTACCCAACCTGAGAGACTGTCGTTGCCTCATTGTCTGCCGTCTGTACGAAAGGACGGATATTCCCTCACACAATGTAATTTTCTCGGAAGAACTTTGAACTCGTCTTTGAAGGAACAATCCCGCGCCTATAATGTGCAGCGAGACAGCATCGGCCTTTCGTCGTGCCTACGTGTTACCTTGCTTTGCGTCATTCACACTGCCGCAGGTGGTATTGCTGTGCTGCAGCGAAATGAGATTCATTTAATTGGCAGCAAGATTAGACATTCTCAACATTGTGTGTCCAACGTGTCCAGTATCCCTTCTTTATACTTGTCCAAACTATCTCAGCCTATCGTCTCTATCTTTGTGACTTTGTAACTTTCCAATCTTACTCGTTACAGTCGCTCCAGCTAAATAACGTCTTCTGTCCATCTTTAAACTGCACATCATGTCGGTTCTCACATTCACCTTCCACTCCTGCAGCTACACTTCTCTTACAAATCCCCCCCTTCTACACCCAGCTCTCTCTGGTCTGTGGTGCTCTGCCAGGAGATCGCGGGTCCTTGAACTCGTTCAAAAGTATGATTCTCATATCTGCTGTAACTCTGCCCACTTTGGGCCAAAAACCCGTGAAGCACACGGTTGAAGGTTCGACCCTGAAAGTGCTCACAAGGAAAACATGTCAACCCCAGAAGTGGACGTCATGAAATCAAACAGAGGAACAGAGAAACGGCTCGGATCTAAACTCAGGACTCGGAGAAAGGTTTGCAAACTGCCCCAGCGTTAGCCCAATAGTCCAAAGGTTTATAATGTTTGAAAGATTGTTTTTATTTTTGTATGTGCTTTGTTTTTTATTTCAGAGTGTGTGGAAAGTGTCTGGAAAGAGTACAGATTTAAAAAACAAACAATAATAACAATAAAAATCCCTCTAAGTTATTTCGACCCATTTCCTTTGCTCTGAGCTGCTTATGGCTGAAAATGTGAGACAGTGGTTTAGATTCGGAGGGGATTGCAACGTCCCAAGTCAAAGCACCATTATCCAACACCCATGACTTAATCTCTGCCCAGTACTTGACCTCTGCTTTCAGAAGCCTGGGTCACAGTCTCAGCTAACTCCATTACACTTAAACCAAGAGGTGGGAGCAGAAATCTTTTTACGGATGGAGAAGAACGGGGTTGTGCTAAGTATGTTCAGTTCTTTAACCAGAGACTGTTGCAGATAGTAGATTCCCTGTCTCGTTTTATGTCAATGATATCACTCAGTTTGGTGTTATTTACGATTCCACACCAAGAAAAGTTTTTAAAAATTATAATTTTGTCATGCCTAAGGAGAAAACGACAAGCTTGCAAAGTCAGTACGTCAGTATGTCTTGATAAGGAATAAATCTGAAGTGAAGATAACTTTAAGGCCAAGTCAATGGTCAGACTTTGTTCAATCCCGTTTGACACAATTCTGTAAAACAGCAATAAGAACTAAGATTGTCATTTATTCAGTGAGTTACAAATGTATTTCAGTAAATTTGTTTTTGGTTTCATAAATGTGATAATTGTAAGAAAACACAAAGCAGTGCAGAATCGTTGTCACATTTAGGTCTGGATTGTCAACTGGGCCTTTCAAGCACATGACCCAAACGGCATGATGTCATTCCCATGCTTCAGCACTGGGCGCTTTGTTTTGGGTCATATTCAGTATTGGTCTTCTAACGTAAACTGTTTTTATTTAGCACGTGGGCCAAAGAGTCAAATCTTCACCTCGTCTGATACTAAAACCTTCTGCCTCTTGTTTGCTGTGTCTTCTACATGTGGAATCTGAACCCTGCATGGCTTCTTTCAAATCGCTGCTTTCATCTGACCATTTTTCCACAATAACGGATGCTCTCTTTGGCAAGCCGGTCAGTGCAGGTGGGCGGCCACGTCTTTGTAGGTCTGCAGTTGCTCCGTCCTCTTTCCACGGCGATCGGCGCTCTGTGGGACGTTCAAAGCCGTGGATGTTGTTTCCTAAGCTGGCGCCGTTAAAACTTTCTCCCTCACCCGTCTGCTGTGTTTATTTTTGTCTCTGTGACGCTGTTTGTTCTCTCAGATTCTCCCGCAGACCTCTGAGGCTTTCACAGCACAGCTGCATTCATGCTGAGATGAAACTATGCAGGCATGTACACTAATTATGTGACTTCTGGGAACGTTCATTGAGCTGGTGGAACGTGCTGCGTTGAAGTGTCATGTTGGATCCCACCGAAATACACGCGGTGGTAAGTTAAAAGGTTCAGAAGACACAGAGATGTTTTCAAGCAGCGAGAGATTGGTTTCTTGTTTTCTCGCGGCTCAGTTTACCTCGCACGATAATCTGACTCCAATTATTTGCTCTGAGGATTCAGTGGCTATAAAAAGTATTCTCCCCTTTGAAACTCAAACAGGCTGTCAGCTCGTCATTACATTGGTCAAAATATGGCTTTCTTTTTGTTTTGTTGTACTCAAAACCCTTTCATGACAAAATGACAATGATCTCGACAAAAACGATGACAAATATGACTGGATTCCTGGCGGCGGTGACATCATACCGTGAGTCACGCAAAGCGCTGCTCCTCCGACACAACGAGCCACTTTGCTCTCGTTGTTCTGTCCATCCTTTCCGTCCGCCCAGGATTTAATCTGAGATAAGCTGCAATATCTGTTGAAGGCACCTGATTATTATTGGCCTTTATGAAAGATCCCAGTCAGCGGTGAGCAGAAATGAGCCTCTGGGCTGAAAACGAAGCTCATCGTTAGTTTTTTTGAAAACTCTGGGACTGGTATTTATAGATTTTATTAGTTCGTGTGCTTCAAACGACATAAGATGTGAATTTATATCTCAAAAAAGTACATAATTACTCTGTGTGCTCAGGCAGATCGTCATCTTGGAAGAAATATTCTCATGTCACATCGTAAAACGTTTAGATATCAGATGAACCCGTTCTTTGTTGTGAGAAAATCAGAAGCAAGTACATTGCGGGGCCTTTTCAGTTTCTGTGGGAATTAAATATTGGTAATATCAAATACAATTTGACCACAATATTTATGTTAAAGCATATTGACAGCAGATTCGGTCATGAAAAAAAATTGAATTTTAAACAGTAATAATAAGACGCGCAATAATTATTCATACTTGGATAACATTTAGCAGTTTGACTAACACGCGGTAGTTTGGACATTTTCAGTTATGCGGGTAAGCCAAGGCATTTTTAGATCTTTGAACATATTGCATCAGACTGTATTTACAGAGGACTGAATGTTAAGGCATACTTCCAGTCCTCATGCCCAACTTGGGAGACAAGCCTGATAAAAGGGGGGGAGGAAAAAGAGAAGAAGAAACTTATCAAGTTCCTTCCTGTGGAACCAAATCCCATTTTGTGTCTGTGAGCCAGACGTCCTGTTGGATCTCAGCCCCGCCACACAATCCTGACCAAAGTAAAGATTGGAATCAGCGTGTCCTCCAAGAGCTTCTTCCTCCAGCGATGAAATCACCGTTCGGTAATGAGCTGTAACATTTTTTTTTTTTGCATGAATGAGCAAAAAAAAAAAAAAAAAAAAAAAAAACAAGCCAGGAGCTTTTGTATTGAGAACCTGCGGGTAGTTTTCAAAAAGCAAACGGAGAAACGAAAGCCAACGAGCCGGGATGGACGCCAAACACAGAGGAGACTCCATGAGTTGAGATGAGGTGGAACATCATGTCGGAGAGTTTTGAGAAGCAGGCATAAACACTGGAGACATTAACTCATAATTTGGACGTATTTCTTAAGATTTTAAAGACATATCCTCGACGTCCCACCTACTGAGCTGGACGGGATCTTCTGCCACTAACAAATCAACGTTTTCCTCCTGCAGTATATAGACTCATCTGTCTTTCCGTGTTTAACCCTAAACTAAAGATGCTTTTCCTGCCAATTACTGGTTTCTGGATTCTACTGCTGGCCCAGAGTTTACATGGGTTTGTGGACCTGGGCCTTCGATGGAGGTTTGCTGATTCAATCAACCACTGTGACATTACAATTAAACAAGCCATCGAGCATTACTATCACCCAACATAACACTTCCTGGCATGACAGAGGTCCTGCTCCGGCCGGACATCAGCTTCAGTGTGCAGCATTCGGGTTAGTGAGATCTTGATCTCACTCTGCTGTCTGCAAATAAAGACGTAAATAAAGAAGACTGCCAGCAGGCTTTCTACTGGAGGTTTCCCTCTGATATTCTTTTAATAAATATAATCATCATTATGCAGCAGCAGGATGTTTATGAGGCATGCAGAGAGAGGGAGGGAGGTGAGGGCGTGAGGTGCGCAGCACTGTTTATTCACAACAAGGCTGCTGATAATTAATCTTGAGGGGCGTTTCGCCTATTGCGAGCAAATCCTATTGCTATTAAAACAAGAAGGCAATCCCAAACTTCTCCAACATTCGCTCCCAAATCCATCTTCCTGTCTTTACACAGAAAGACTTTGTTGACTCTGTCAGAGAGCTGATCTCTTTGTTTCATTTCAAGGCCTCAAGTCGCCCCTGTCCTGCCGTGTTCCTGACATGTTTTCATGCGTTTGCTGGCAGAGATCCTCTTCTTGACTGTAGCAGTGGATGTAGAAGTAGTCATGACCAGAGATGGAGCTCATCTCTGGCTTCTGCAAATGTTCTCAAACCTGGAAGAGATAAAATGCAAGTTGGCAAACCTTCTGTTACCCCAAACACCAGGGTGATGACCCCTCCACTGCATAACCCTGAGAGGCACAAAGCCAGTGGTATGGCTCGTAGTCACTGGACAAAGGTACACCGACAGAGACCAGCTTCTCTTTAAGTTGCTCAGTTCTTTACTGACAGTCAGTTAGAGGTTTTGGATTAATATAATTTTAATAGCAGACAAATATAATGTGAGTGAAGACAAGAAACTGTTTTCAAATAGAAAACTATCCATCCATCCATTTTCTGTACACCCCTGTCCCTAGACAGGTTGGTAAGTAGAGAACTACAAAAAAACCCAAAAAACTTTGCTCTGGATCACAGCAACGCAAAACCAGTATGGAAACAGTGACAAAACCACTTCTGAGGCTTCAAAAGAGTCAAGAAAACCAGATGAAGAAAACCAACGGAGGAAACATGGACAGTGGCAAACTCTCGCAAATCTCTTCAACAGCTGAGTGGACTCGCTCAGAAGGTTAGAAAGAAACAAGGATGATATAAGGATAATATGTTCAATACCAACAAAGACTCTTTGGAAAAATGGCAGAGGTCCAAAACCGTTGCTGAGCTGATTTGTGGTGCTGGCCTTCATGTTGGAATTGACAGAACCCGGAGTTCTGCTCGCTACTGTAAAATCTGGAAGGACGGTGATCTGAAGCACAAGAGCATGTAAACTAAATAAACTAAATGAAGGTTTTGACAACAGCCTTGTCAAAGTCCGAACATGCTGTCCTGCTGTGAAAACTCTCCAGTATCGACTGAATGAAAAACAGTTTTGTAAGAAGAAGGGCCTGAGAGTCTCGGTGAACGTAAAACATTCATTTCCACACATTGCAAATGCTTGTCTAAATTGGTTAAGAGTTCAGGTGATTTCTTATTTAAAGGACATAATCACTGTAATGCTGATGCTAAAATGTGTTTTGTGATCTGAAACATTTCAGGGAGTTTTGGTGGAACCACGAAGACGCCGGCGATATGTTTCCACCAGGCTGTATCTGAACGTGCAGGTTTTCCTGAAAAGTGTCAAACTGTCAAAGTGGACTCCTTAAAATCAGTCAATGGGTTCTGGTGAAGCAGTGAGAGCAGAACAGGAAGTGGCACAGCTTAGACCGTGGCAAGGAGATAAAAGTTTGCGACGCTTGGATTGTTAACAGAATCAAAATGATGCTTCACTAATGACTAATTGGACCGTTACTGTCCTCAGCAGAACCGCAGCATGCAAAATACATGCAGTCAGATGAAGTACAAAAAAAATTCAAGAAAAGATTTCAGGACGCCAAATGGTGCAGAGTTTGAGGCAGAAACTCTTGGCATCGCCGCTGGTTTTATGTTCCTACCTTTTTGTTTTCGCCGGTGCCAGCAGCTCACTGTGAGCCTTCCTGACCCGTCTCGGATTGACGTTCCAGTTTGTGGGCAGAGTTAAAACCGTCACTGGCAAGATCGCCCCGCAGATGGCTGCTCTATCTCTCCGCTGTTCAGCGAGTCAATAACTGCCAAGAACCGTCCTTTCTTTAGACCAAAAAGCACATGAAGGACGAGCAAAATGGTTTCGATCTGTGCTTCCACAGTCGCCACATTTTCTTCCCACTGTTTCAGCGTCCTGATTTCAGTTCTGGGTTTTACTCCCTCATCCTAAATTAAAGCTTCTGAAGCGTTTTTCACTCTTTTTCCATTTGGTGGCAGTTTTCTTTTAACTATGTGAGATTTAATTCATCCTCTGTCTATCTTCTTGAAACGGAGTTGCATTAGTTTGAAAAATTTTCACATACAATATTTGCAACATTAGAAATATAAGCAGGCCTTTAAGCTTCGGGAAAAATCATTTTAAAACAAATACAATTAATAAAACCTGTTTATGCTGAATTTCCGAATGAATCAATTGCGCGTTTTGACTCAGTTTTCGTATCGTTCACTTATTCATTACATACTCTTAAAAATGTGTCTCGTAAAATAACCACAGCTTGGTGTTGCTGATGCGAGGAGCGGCCATATTGAAAGGCAAAGTCGACCTTATTTCTCCTTTCATATGGGCAACATGATGAACAGACGAACTGGACCCATTAACATTCATAATCCCTCTAAATCACTGGCTAATAATAAAACGTTGTGATTGAATTGTCACAAAACACAAAAAGTGGGGTGTAAATACTTCCTGGTTTGTCAGCCAGCTACAGCACTGTTGAAATACTTTATCTGCTAATATAATCTCCTCACACCATCACGCCCTGCTGCCTTGTTAACATGGTTTCCACTCACCAGCTCTAAACTCCCGTGGTCCTGACAGGGCTGAGCTCGTCTTAATAAGCTTTACTCTAATTGGCCTTAAACTCTCGCTGACAGTGAAATCAATACTCCACCTTTGGGCGGCATCTGAACTGTTTTCTGCATGCAAAAGTAACGATTTACTTTTTGTCTTTTGATTCCTTCCTGAGCTCTGGAGCGCCAAGAGGTCTAGAGCATGGAGGAAATCTCTCAGTTTTTCCTCTGTATTCAGAAGATTAAAAAAAAAAAAGTAAATAAAACGTGAGGTTTCATCAGGAGCAGTTGTCGCCTCCTCCTGAAGTCGCAGCCTTGTAAATGCGCTCAGCGATCATGTTTGCCCTTTATTGTGGTTATTCTAATTTCGCTTTTGTCACCCGAAGTTTGACCACACTTTTCCAATTCAAACTGTGCAACGAGATGAAAACCAAACAGGTCAGAATATTTTGAACACCCGGTGATTCTGTTTCATCCAACTTTGTCACGTTTACATTATGTGGGGAGGTAGAGGTGGCGCTCCAGTCAGGTAAGACAAAACTGCACTAAGTGGACATGGAGGATGAAAGAAAAAACACCCATCTCCCTGAGCAGACCATCGAATCTGTAAAATACGCTGGTGGCAGCTATATGCCGCAGGGATGCTTTACAGCAGGAACAGGGAGGCTGATTGGGGTTGATGGAAAGGTAAATACAAGGCAATCCGGAGCGAATTCCCGCTAGAGGAAGCTAAAGATCGATCAGAAGTTCATCTTACGAAAAAGATCAAAGGACCCCAACAAGGCAGAGCTCAGATCAAAGCTTCCTCGTTGGATTGACCTTCCCTAAAAAGCCCCAGCCCCGGATGTTGCTCATGTTCTGTAGTTAAAACCTGAACGCTGACAGCAGCTACTCTGCAAATAGATAGACATGTTTCAGCCTCCAGCTGGTCAAAGACAGTAACGCTACTCCCGAAACTTTCAGCTGCAAATGAAGACAGAAGGTTTTGATTTGGCGTGCCAGATTTGCGAATCACGTTTAAATCATGCATCCTTTGAATTGAGTTACATGTTGCTTGTTGTTTGTCTGTCACTGGAATTCAGGATGAAATCCACTGGAATTCAGGATGAAATCCAACGAAGTGAAATGTTTCAAGGGTGTAAATAAACACACTATTTAACGTATAATCTAAAACGGGTCAAGTGGAACAATCTAATGTGATCAGAATAGATGTTGAATAGAAAAGAATAAAGAATGTATTTTTTCTTTGTTGTTTAGTGTATAAATTAAGCTATAAAATAATCTCGCTATGCCCAAAAGCTATTAATTGTTACCATAAATTGATCAAATAAAAATAAAAAAATGGACTGCATTTTCTTTTGGACATGTTTTGCTGACAATTAACCATATCACCAAAAACGCCTGAAAAAGTGTAGCCAAATTAACTAATAATAAACAAAAATAATCTAAAAATGAGATCTTTCTGCTACTTTGGATCTCTAATCCCCCGGGTCTTTTCCGCCTTCAGCTGCCCAGGCTTGTGCTCAGTGATGCAATCAGAAGGTTTTACTTTTAATGAGGTTTTTTATTTATTTTTTTTAGGTGTCCGTCTTGTCGATGTAGCTCCGTAGCAGGATAGCCAGTGTAACCCAGGCAATCTCATTATTTGCCAGCTCAAGGTCACTGAACAATCAAGAGATTGACGATGAGCAGGCTCGCTGTTTTTGCCTCAAAGGGATAAACTGGATTAAAGTATTGGGGAGAGCTGGACTGTTAAGGCTTTAGAGATTGCAAACTCAATCAGCATGTCTCTACATGCCACCCGTCTTTCAAT
The DNA here is from genome assembly GCF_027474105.1 of Poeciliopsis prolifica. Classification (NCBI taxonomy): domain Eukaryota; kingdom Metazoa; phylum Chordata; class Actinopteri; order Cyprinodontiformes; family Poeciliidae; genus Poeciliopsis; species Poeciliopsis prolifica. The sequence goes on along the minus strand of NW_026562399.1, from coordinate 7,148,215 downwards.
CTTCCACATGGCAGGATAGGTGCAGCCTTTACTTATATATACCCTAACCCCCTAACCCTAATGCTTTTATACACCTGTATAAAAGTATTCAATCAGTTTTTACATTTTGATGTGTAAATGTTTCAGATCATCAAACAAATTTAATATCAGAGTAAGAGTAACGAAGTCTTCCAACCGTGATTTAATTCATTCAATGAAAAAAGCCAGTCGAAATCAACTGGCCTTATGTGAGAAAGTTGTCGTCCCATAAACCTATTTTCTGAGCAAGCGTTTGTAATTGTCGGCAATAAGTTTGTTTGTACATCTCTGCGGAGAAATGTTGCTTTGTTGGAGAATTGTTTTAACTAGGCCACATTGGAGGGTTTTTGAGCACGAGCGCCATGTTTAAGGTCCCGCAGCAGCATCCCAGTACGCAGGTGGACTTGTTCATTACCTTGCAACGTAACCCGAGTGAACTTGAGCTTGAATTGACGGCCCAACATTCCTCTACGAGATTTTCTTCAAGAAAGCAATCCATAGTTTCATCCACTACCTCTTCTGCTAGTCATCTGAGCCCTGGAGCAGCTGGAGCAGTTACATTCCATGTAATGTTGATCTACTTTGGGAATCCATTGTCGTTTTTAAAACAATCAGCGTTTCATTTCTATTTTGGATTTAAAATGAATAAGGAACATAAAACTTGTATGTAAAACAAAGAGTGCATGGGGTTTTGTCTTTGGGATGTAGATACATGTCGAAAAGAAAGTTAAAAGAAAAGCATATGCATTTCAACTCAATTACAAGAAAAATAGATAAATAAAAATAGACTATTCGTATTTCTGTTACGATTCTGTTGAGGAGATTCATTATAATTCTTCAGCTAAATGATCAACTGTACCTCTGTAATGATATTTACATTAAAAAACTCTAGTTAGTTCGTCAGCATTTTTAGCCATTTAGCACTTTGTTTTCCAGAAACCTGCAGAAACCTCTGCCTGATGAAGGTCGGTGAGCGTATTCGGGTCGTTTTTACTTTACGTCGACGTTTTCTTCATTTCTATGTTCCTTTGTAACTGCGCCAGCACCGCGGGATCAGAGAGACAACAATCTCCTCTTTCCAACCAGCTTCACTTATTCAGCTCCTCTCAGTGTCATTACTTTGTGCTCCATCCTGTGTCCCTAAGCGCAAGTGTTTGCATCTTTGCCCGCCAACTCATCAAACGAGCAGAGGCATGCTCGTGCAAACAGCAGACACTCCCGTGGCTCATTCATCCATCTTCGTGTGTGCTAAGAGCTTTTTTATTATTATTATTTATTGTACCGTTGAGCTGTACCACTGTACCTCTCTGTTGCTCTCGAATCTCTGGGCATTTCAACCATGTTTCAGACTCAAGGTCATGTGCGGCGTCAATGCATCGGCACTCTGAAGGTCAATGCGACGGCTGCTAGAGGCAGACTGGAGTACGAATGAGAACTGACGCCACGATGTGTTTATGCAAAACTCATTTTTAACCATGAAAACTCTCACAAGTGGAGTGACGAGGCACATCAGCCCCCACTGGGGACAAGGCTGTTAGAAAATGGATGGATGGATGGATGGATGGATGGATGGATGGATGGATGGATGGATGGATGGATGGATGGATGGATGGATGGATGGATGGATGGATGGATGGATGGATGGATGGATGGATGGATGGATGGATGGATGGATGGATGGATGGATGGATGGATGGATGGATGGATGGATGGATGGATGGATGGATGGATGGATGGATGGATGGATGGATGGATGGATGGATACAATTCACACAAAATCACCAGATCCCCACATTTTTCTGATTTTATTGAAATTTCTTTCTTCTTTATTTCTCCATTCATCCCAAACTGTCATGTGCAGGACGGCTCTGAGACGCCGCCTGATTTGTTCGATCCCCGAAACGGGCTATTACTTTTATTCAGAAAGAATAAAAAACGGACAAAAGTTGAACGCGAACCTCGTGACACCAATATGTTCTAATATTCATATGAAAATATTGAAGACTTTGTGGTTTGAAACGGTTTGGTGATTTGGTGTCTCATAAAGTTTGGCCCAACTAGTAGATTTTGATTGGCTTCCTCAAGTCCATGAAGTTAGCGACTGATTAGAAATGGTCTCCCAAAACATTAGCATGCACTGCAAGGCATATGAATTTGAATAACATATATATCCAAACCCCTCTTAGAGAAAGGAAACATTTACGTTTATGAGATTCTTATCATTTCTGACCAGCGATTTGTGTTTCTGCTGCCATGTCTGACCGTTTGTCTTCTGCTGCATTTATGAGATTTATAATTAAGATCCATGTTTCTCATTCATGTTCTCTTCTTGGTTCCAGATCTGCGCTGCTCATGGCGGCAGCGTCCTGGAGTAACTGAGTTTCGTCAGTTTTGACTAACACGTGCTGGCGATCCTCTAAAGGGGCAGTATGATGTAAAATCGACTTTTTCTAGCTTTAGAATGTTATTCCCTCATCATAAACATACCTGGAATGTTGCCTTGACTCTTTCCACTCAGCTATGCAAAACTCCTGGGTGGATCTAGCGTCGCCTTTCAGACGATTCCAAGCGTCTACCTCACAGATCACCCCTCTGCCGTGACTTCTCCACTCAGTTCCTTCAGACTAGCCAGCAGCAATTAGCAGACACCTGGTGAACGCTGGTGAAAATGCTGCTAAAAGGTGGATTTATGTCAGAAAATGGCGCCATGTGCCTGGAAGTAGTAATAAGAGGCTGCGATTACTTCAGATGTTTGTTCACGTTAAACGATCTGCTGCGTTTCCTTAGACGGAAAAACGGTTTTGACCGATTTGAATAACAAACCGGACTTGACTGAACTGTTTGACATCTAAGTTCAGTCAGAATGCATGAATGACTGGACTGCGATAACGTTTTGTAAACCTCCATTAGATGATGCGTGTTGTGAACTGACGCCTCAGCAATCCTTTCAGAAAACACATAAACATGGGAGACAAAACGCTTCCCCTCAGTTATTTTGTCAAAGAAGCTGAGGCCTGACGAGAGAAAAGAAATCCAACTTAAAAGTAGTCTTTAAACTAAAAAGAGATGACTATCTTACTTAAATATCTGAAACCCTGTTTCAGACCGCGCTGCCCAGGCGTTGCAGCTCTGCTTCTCCCCTCTGTCAGATTGATTTCACTGCGTCATCCTTCGACAGACTGTGTTCTGTCTCACCCGCCTCCTGCGGAGGACGCTTCAGACAATTTATGAGGAGTGCATTTAGAAAATTATCCGCCACAAGGATCATTAAGAGGATCCATTTTTCAGATCAACAATTCATTACGTAGATTCCAATCTAATCTCACACGGCGGCATCTTTGTATGCTAACCGGATCTGTATCACGCCTCTGAGAGATTTCATCTGACTTGGCCTTCCTTTCGAAGAGAGGGCAGCCAGAACTCGGTTCGTTCATGTTTACGGTGCGCTTTCACGCCGTAAACATGGAGTCCACGGTGGAAAACTCCACATTTCCCACCTTAAAACATGGTTTTTCACCGTGTTTTATGGTTTTCCATCATAAAAAAAAAACGTGTTTTACAGTAAAACTCCACCGAAAAACATGGCATCCGTTTTCTTAAACGTAGAAGTGTGTGTGTTTTGAGTCAGTTTTGCTGGTGTTTTTGTAGAATTAAAGTGGCAGGAAAATGTTTTAGCAAAGAAACTCTTTGTCTTTCTGTATCTAAGATAAACGTCAAGGTTGTTCAGAGAAAAATCATCTCATTAGAATTTGTACTTATCCAACAAAACACAGAGAGGCAATTATGGAACATGGCATCAGAATCTGGAGCTAATTTCAACAGATACGCCACATTTATGCAATTCTCAGGATGACAAAAAGGCAAGATAATAGTTATCAATCTTTTTTGGGGGGATGTGAGGATGCAGATCTGCACAATCTGACATATTTGTTTACCAGAAACACGCTGTGATTAATTGCGGACCGCCTTGCAAAGAGTTTAATGAGTCCTCCGATGGGAAAAAAATTACCAATGCTCCGCAGGAGACATCAGTCTTTTAACTCCCATGTGTTACCAAAAAAATGTATTTAATTATCGTAATAATCGATTTCAAATGGTTTAACGTTTCCGAATCAGATGCTGTTCGTATTCGTTACAGACGGGGAGGGACGGCCGGGAAGACGAAGCACCGAGAGGGAAATCACCCGGGTCAAATCTCCGCCATCCAGCGGCTCCGTCTGCCTCCTTCCAACCTGTCACTCGCGGAGGCTTGAGAGTAACTCTCGCTGCTCTCGTAGGAAAATACCAGGCACAATACAAGGCCGTCACTATAGTGAAGGAGCACAGCTCTGGGTTTTCACCAGCCATGTCAGCTAAAGAGACACTCACAAAGCAATTAGTCTTCCGTTTCTCAGCGCTCCCCAGCACATTGTTACTCTGCTCCTAATGGCATCATAACCTCCATTAAATAGACTGTGGAGGTGTGAAAAGATGCAAGCGTTTTAAAGCTGGGTATGACATCAGCGAGGTCATGAGTCTATAACTGGATCATTTTAACACCAGAAGAGAGGGAAAAGTATTTGCAAAGATCAATCCGCCACACATTAAGAGGGAGCCTCAAGAAAACGTGAAAAACATAAAAAACTAAAACTGCAGCAGAGCTGGACCAAACACTCACCACTGGCTGTGGACTAAGAATCGAAAACTCCGTGGTCCTGTCAAAGCCCGGGCAACGAACATTAAGTACTGATTTGCTTTGCTTTGAAAAGCATTGATTCAGAAAAGTGTTTCTTCTGACTCAATGCTGCCTTGTGTTTTTGTTATGAATTTGGGTTGCTTTTTTTTTCCATATTAGTCCTTGAAATACAAACATTTACTTCTAATTTGATATTTTCTGTCTGTCAGACTGCATCATTTTCAAATATCGAATGAGACGTAACGATCCGTTTCTCACTTCTCAACCAGCCTTTTTCACCAGATACTTTGTTTTTAAACCCTTCCTTCTGCAGCGTCTCGGCTTCTTCTTACTTTCACTCGGGTGAAAACATGTTGTAGTTGTTTTTTTGAGTTTTCCTCAAAAGGTAAAACCGGGTTTCATTCATGCTGTTTCAGTGCAATGTTGTCACTTTTGTCCAGGATTCAACTTCCAGTATGTTAATTCGTCTTAGTGGAGGAATGAAAGTTTTTTGCGGTGTCCTATGTTTTTTTCCCCCACATGACTGTATTGTTTACAACTCAAAACTAGATTTACTTGTGCCGTTCCAGAAGCAGCAGCAGCAGCAGTGAGTTGCGTTTGATGAAGCTTTAGAACCAAAAGCTGAGCCCATCAGTTGCGGGGAGGAATATTTGTTCCAGCGTCTCATTTCCTGAGCATTTTCAGATAAACCCACCGCCCGGCAAGATCTGCTTCTCTCAGTCTGGTGACGGCCTCGGACGATTCTGCCGAGAAATAAAACAAGTCCAAAATTTCCCCAGACGTCCCACAGAAGCAGAGCTTGGAACGCGTTTCATTTTCCTCTCGCTTTCATCACTGCTTTCCCATTATGTGGCCACACACAAGCCGCTTCCCGTGTGTGTGTGTGTGTGGGTGTGTGTGTGTGGCTCTGGCGTCGGATCAAAGATTTATTGTTTTTGTGCCTGCAGGTTGCCTGATGGGGCGGCTGCAGAAGACAAACCTGGACGGAGACGCAGCCGGAGGTCGCCGGGGTCGCCTGGCTCAGCGCCTTCATTCGTGGTCAGAAGCGCGCAGAGAGCAACATGCAGATTCAGCCGATCGAAAACAGGAGGTTCGTTTTTCAGCCTCCTGAAAACAAATGAGCTTCAAGTTCATCTGTGTCCGGTTCTGATCTAAACGGATGTGATCATAAAAAAAACCCGGCAGCAAAAAGAGAAGCTGCAAAAATACCTGCTTTTCATTTATGTTATTCACATTAAAGGGTCAGATGAGTGTATTTTTTGTTGGTTTATTTCAAATCTAAATTTGCAAGTTTCAGATTATGAAGCTGATTTTTCGTTGTTTTTTTTTAACCAGCTAATTACTGATAAAGTAAAATATCAGCCAAATCTGGTCTCCAGCACATTTCTGATTAAATCCATATCTTCCTGAAAGACAAACTGTAATCCACTGATATTCAGAAATGCAGTGAAGTTACTGAATGCTCACAGATTGCCCCAACCGACACAGGCCTGGATGTGGAATCACATTTGCCCCCAAAGCTAATACATGGTTTTCCCTCAGCTCTTCTTGGTTTGTTTGTTTTTTTCTCTCTTTGTCATTGTTCATCATGAACTCTGACCTTAAATGAGGCGACTGAGGCCTGCAACAAGTAATTTTGGTGCATCTGCCAGTCCTGCTCCACGTTTTCTTCATTTTCTGGACAATGGCTCTCTGTGCTTCACTGGAGTCCCAAGAAATTCTCATTTTACTTCATAATCTTTTATTGCTGGTTTGTTTTTTTTTTTTTTTTTTTTTTTTGGCCTACTTCAGCTGCCATTTTATCTTGTCAGTGAACAGAATATTTTTCCCAGAAGCTGGAAACCCGAGTTTGGCCTTCCTGCTTTCTTTCTCCCGCTGTGTTCTTCCAGAGTTCCTTACGGCTCCCGTTTAAGAAACGTGTTGATTTTACGAGACACACAGTAATCTGCTTTAGGTGTGACCAGTGAAACTGCTATTAATCACATTTGTTTTGAGGATCAGTAAAAGAAGGCAGTTACGATATATTTTTCCAAAAGGCCAACTTGGTTTGAATAGATTTTTTTTTTGTTCCCCACTGAAAAAGTGTCTTTCTTTTATTTTGTTCTAATGTGACAAAAAAATCAAAAATCAAAGGAGCTCCACATCCATCAGAAACGATATTTTTATTGACTACAGTAAAACAGTGAGAGATTCAATCAGAGACGCTCAGAGATTTTGGCCGGCGGCCGAGTCTTTCCTCGTGATTAGACTAGATTCTGTCAAAGCTGATTCAATCATGTTTCGTATACATGCTTGTATTTATGAAAAATAGTCTTCCTGTTCCCTTAAAGAAAGACCCGGCTTACTGTGACATGTGCTGTACGATTTCGCCGTATCTGTTTCTCTAGTTGTGGTAAATGATTTGTAGATTTTTTTAGTTTTACTGAGAAACATCCTTTGCCTCATTACACCTTCAACTAAGGATAAATACAATTTATACCTTGAATTGGTGATGAGATCAATTGTTTTTGTATTTATTAGTTAATAAATGCCAAGAGGCATATTTGCTTTACATGTTGGATGTTACCAGATTTCTTGTCTATTTTCAAGTCATTGTATCGTTTTCATTTTGGAACGGTTCTGTATCTTTTCAAGGTATTAGTTGTTTTTTGCTAGAGAGCCACGCCTGTAAGATACAGCGATTTATTTATTTTTTCTCTCGTGGGCATTTGCAGGGCTGATCAAAGCAATACTTCTGATTGGTCGTAAATGATGGAACCGGTGATTTACGAGCGACGGATTTACTGTTTGGATTAAAGTGATGCCTGCGAGGCGTCTTGATAGCCGAGCTTCACGTCTGAGTCGAAAATCTTCACCTGTAAATGGATTTACACCAAAACAAACAAAAGGTGCTTTAAACCTTTTTTGTTCTGGCTTCATTTCAACAGGAAATGTGGCCCGAAAAGTTGTGACTTCTATATGCGTTCCAGGTCTAAGTAGGAGTAATGAATGCCTCCTACCTAAAAAGGCAGTGGTCCTTTAATCTAGCAAGAAAACTGCCTGAAGGACAAACTCCTTCCCTATCCACTGAAGGATCGTTATTTTATGTAATCATAAAAAGAGAAAGGCTGCAGAGAGGTCAGGTAGGACTGAAGGACCAATCAGATGCAGACCTGTGGAACTACGAGCATGAGTCATAACTTTGACTTTTCATTTTGATTTTATTTATTTTATTTCTATTAACATTTCTGTCAAAACGCCTGAATCAGCCCGAGGGCTCTTTTTTTCCTTGACAGATAATAAAAGTCACCGTGTCCCACAGTCTTCAGGTTTGTGTGCTTTACGCCAGATAATTCCCCTTTGCGGATTCACGCGTCACGGCTATTAAAGAATTAATTGAAAGATCCCTGGTGTACTTAATTTGCAAACATTTGTGGATAGCCGCTTCCTTCCTTCGTCACACGGTGTAAACAGAAATGGAGTGGCATCAGATCCTCAGCTAGATCTGCGCGGAGTCGGATCCGTGTGCTGGGTGGCGGCGAGGCCAGCGATGGCGATTGGTTTCGAGACAATAACAAGGAGAGAGGAGGAAGAGCCGGAGACGCCTCGGCAAACAAACTGCGATCCCTAGATGAAAGGTTTTGTTCTGGACTTTCATAATATGGTCTGAATTTGATCAGACCTTGCAATCTTAAACCACGGCAGTTTTCCACCTCCATGGGCATTTCAATTAATCCGTCAGGCTCCAGAGCACAGACAGCCCAACAAATACAAAGGAAAGAGGCTTTCTATTACACTTTCCTTTTTTTCTCAGGAGGTGAGGAAAAAAAGAGAGATGGACGTGTTTGTGAAGGTTTGCTCTCCGAAAGTGGCGGCTGATAGGTTCCATTTCCAATACCATCTCTTGTTGGGCCTCAAGAAGGAGACTCGCTGTCCTTTCATCTTTTGATGGAATGCTTTCTGTCTTCTGCCTTGGGTTGAAGCCGTCCTTGCACGCTCAGTGGATTAGTCGTCATTCACCAGCATAATGCCTCACCATCCTCTGCTCCTCCATCGAAGGTCGTCCCTTTGACAGCGTCGCCCTCAAGCCGCAGAATACAAAGGCCGTGGAGAAATACGGCATGGCCGCTTCTCACAGGTGCCTTTAAAGAGATATGGTAATTTTTTTGTCATTTGCCGCACGTGCTCGAGAAAAGCGTCGTGTCTCGCTCAAGGACGCGTTTGAGGATCCCATTTCACTCCGAGTGTGAGCAGACGGCAGCTGAAGTTCATCTTCGCAGTCAGTCCAGCGGGATGGAAACGTGCTTGTCGGTCCAGTGAAAGATGCCACATCACTGGGCGTGAAAGCTGTTAAACAGGACCGACGGCTGATCAGGCTGATGGGAGGGCAGCTGTTGCGTTCAAGCTTTTATTTTGAAAAGCACACAAAAGCAGTTCATTTCCATTTGGCCATTTTTTTTTTTTTGCTTCTGTATGGCCATTGATGAAGAATGTTGCTCTAACTCAAGTTGAGTCTCGACACACACAATGAAATATTTATGATTTTATTGACATTTTCTGCTGCATGGATTTGTGAGATATTGCAGATATGGGAAGCATGCGTCTAAGATAATTATTTAGATCTAAATGTTTTTCAGAAAGCTGTCCCTTCAGTGGCAATTAATGATGGTAAATTTAAGCAGATCTTTGCCGTTTCAATGTGAGGGAAGGAAGCAACCAGGCGCTGCTTGATTAATTGGTCATCAGTGGCGGTCAACAAAGAAATCAGCAGTTTGATTTAATCAGCGGTGACCTCAAAGCCTTGAACTCTGTGCGAATTATCGTTCTGGAGTGCAAAACCTTTGAGATGCTAACCCCAGAAAAAAAAAAGACTCAAATTCAGACATTGTAAAGCACTGAAAAATAAGCACTCCATCCCTGACACAATCCTCAATGCATGTTTGATGTAAAGTTTGTAAATTTGCAGTTGGAAAACAACTGACAGAATCTGACTTGTTTTGCTGGATTGGACGCAAGAAGGGGGCCGACGTCTCGTCTCATAAAAGATTACTGCAGCGTGGGGGGAGGCGTGTAAAGTTTCCTCTCAGTGAACTCCAGGACTTTGTTTGATTGTTAGGCTTTGTAGGGTTATGGCTGGAATATCTTTAATAAAATAATATCTCCCAGGTCTACATAAAGGCAATAGGATGGCAGGGAAACCAGTGAGAAATGATTTTTTTAAAAACAAACAGAGCGATGTCCACGGACGATTGAACATAGGTGGGGACTTGGGAGAGGACTTAATAGGCCAAAGTTCACCAAAATTTGACTTCTCAGCCTCCCAGATGGCTAATCTTCTCACAAATCCCCTCATCATCACACCTTTTGGTAACTTTTGAGCAAGGTGGTGGAAACATGATGCTGTGGGCTTCCTCTGCAACCTCAGGACCTGAACACTTTGCTGTCACTCAGTCGGCCATGATTCACCGACAGCAAGGTCAAAAAGTGTATATAATAGCATATATTTGAATAAAATCACACGTTTTTGGAAATAAACGGTGGCGTCAACAAGGCATAGCACTTTGTGAAATCTCAAACTTATTTCTACGGCGATTCGGTTTGCCTTCAGTGAGCCGACGTTCCGCCTGTGAGGTTCAACGGCGGGTTGCTTGTCCCAGAGAAACTCTTCTGGAAACACGCTGCTATCTGCTTGGCTGCTTTCACTCCCAAATCCCACAATTAGCTCATTTCTCCCTCTGTCTCTCTGTCTCTCTCTGCCGTCTGTGCTCTACTAGGAGACAGCCAAAGGAGTCTGTGTTGTATTTCTTTGTACTCTCACATGAGAAACACAAACATTTTTCTCATTTGGACGAGCTTAGGTTCAGTCCGTTCTCTTCGTTTTCCCCCTTTTCGAACATTTTGTCTGATTCCGGCATCAATCACTCGCTGGTTGTCGAGTTTGGTCATTGGCTCCGGATTGATCACTTTTCAGGGGCTCAACGAAATGACAGGAGGCCAAGCTCATTTGCGAGGTGATAAATGGCGAGCGAAGTGACGGCAATCTACCGGGAGGCAAATAACCGCGGCGACGTTCAGCGAGTTAAGTCCGACAGTCAAGTACACGAGAAGACAAATTTAGCTGTTGTGCAAACGTTTGAAGGTAGAGCAGAATCAAAAGCGCAAATTTATGGCTTCAGGGCTCAACTTGCAATGACAGTGATCTGAACCCAAGCGAAACGACGTCACAGGAACTACTTTTGTGGTATAAAACAAGTGAAAGGTGCAAGGTGAAAATTTAATACAACTTAACAGCAGATATAAGGAGGTCATTTTCACAAAATATAGAAATATGGGTGAGAGTTGGCGTAATGCGTGTGAGTAAATTGAGGATAATGCATACAAGAGTGGATGTATGGATGCACATATTTAGACATGTGAACCCAGATAACATAAAAAATTAATTAACCTATGTTTTTTTTTTATTTAGTTATGGGGTAGGAGTTCATAAGTTTCTTACTTCTTCCCGCTCCTTTTCAATCGTGTTGAGACCATAGTGGTACGACAATGTGTGTTTGTTGCGTTCCTTGTTCATGTGTGTGATTTTACAGCTGTCGTGTTCGAAATGCATGAATGAAACATAAACTGTCGTAGTGCATGAAGGCGACTTCTTGCTGCAGCAACTTGAAACGATCAATGAAGACGAATAAAATATCGTCTATTAAATGGTTTCCGCCATGTTAGCATATAAATACAGAGGTGATGAGGCAGAAAGTAAAACACAACTGTTCCAGTTGCGTATTTTTTGTTTGTTTGTTTTTTTCATATGTTTCGTCCAAAATGCATCAATTTCACTGTTTTCAAAAGTGTATGTAAGCGGGTTCTGCTTCACTCCACTGTTATGTAGTATGTGTTGCTAAGACTTTTCCACCGTGTGCTGAAGAACGCACCTCAGACTGGCACTGAGTGCAGCCTGTGGCCAGCCACACAGAGAGGGGGCGCTACATCCCCATTGCAGTGATACATATAAAGCAAGTGGGATTCTACAACCTAAACACTGTTACATTTATCCGTCCACGTGAATCGAAACCTGGCTAGAAGGCAGCAAAAGCAGCTTTGCACCTTTCAGAAAGGAAAACGCTTTTCAAGAGGGAACATCTCAGACAACTCTCTCCACAGCCGACCTTCAGGGAACAGTTCCGGATCCCTGAAGTGAGGCCGCGTTCAAAGATCACATAATAACGTCTACCTGCAGTCAGTGGCTCCATGCTGATATTGAGCCGTTTTCCACACAGGAATTGGCGTTTATTTCTGCAGGAAATGGATGCAAGAACGTGGCAGCGGAACAGAACGCGGAAACTGTTTGAGGTGTAACAGTTGCATTCATGTTTAGAAAGCCGTAGGACATTTGCACAGAAATGTTACTTCACACCAATTCGCTTACAGTTGCGTCTTTGTGACACGTGGACGTGAAATATCTGGCTCGAATAAAAGAGATATTTATGGAAAGTATTCGTTGACGATGCACAACAGGCCCGTGGAAGAGTAAGTGGGCTTGGAGACAAATGAAATAGATTAGAGATGAGTTTCCTCCCCAGGATGCCTCCGACCTGCTTCTCCTCCACGATAAGAATCTGGTAGATAGCATAACAAAAGAGAGCCGGCTTTCAATTTCAAAACCTATCTTCTAATGAGGGTTCTTGTTGGAACCGAGCTTACATTCTGCTAATGGATATGCTTTCAGGCCGTCTCATCTGTTGACCCGCAGCCATGGCGGCCTCTCGGTCTCGTCAAGCCCACGGAAGAAGAAAACTCGGTTCTGTTTGTCGTTTTCTCTTGGACAAATGTAATGGATCCGAGGCCGGGCTTCAGTGACACGCGTCTCGTTTTCCTGGGAACTAAAATTTATTAAAGGCCTGGAGTCGAGACAAAAAGTTGTGGCCGCAGAATGTTTATTGCGAACTTTGTTTCACTTGACAAAATTATGTACATGTCTTCTTAATTTCTCTTCACAGCCATTAAGGACGACATGCAGGGATGGTGCTGTTACGTATCATCTCTGCATTGTTCTGAATGTGAGCCTCGATGTCCTTGCATTCAAAAACGTGTATTAAACCAGACGTGGTTAAAAAAAACTTATTTTTGACATAGGGCCTATCTACTTCTAAACTTTATTAATTAACCTTTAAATTGTGCCTCATACCAGAAGGATCACCCCCCCACACACACACACACACACACAATCTTTTTTTTTCTTCTCTTTCTTTTTTCGAGCACATTGCAACTTCTGAAACTAAAAATGACTAACTCCACGTAACACTAATTTCCACAACAAATTAACTTGGCGGGAGCACAGAAACGGGGAAATTATCATTGGCTTTACATAAATAAAACGCAATAATTGCAAGCTTCCACAGCGAACCGGAATTCATTCTTGTGCAATTCCTCTCTCATAATTGCATCCAAAAGCTCAGAAGAAAAGGGAAATCTTGGGTGATTAAATCCTAAATGGTGATAGACTTTCCCATTAGTGTGTAAAGAGAGGCAGAACCAGTGCAGAACACTCCAGTCAATCGTTCTTCATTACAGCACGCAGAAATGTGATATTAGTGTGAGGGCTCACACTGCATATTAACGTGAAAACATTATCCGATCAGGGATGGTTTTTTCGGGGAGGAGGGTTTTTGTTTGCCTCATGAATCCAATTAATGCTTTTAATGAAAGAGTGCTTGTTTCTTTGTCTCGGCTGCTGAGTCCTGGAACATTTCAATCTAATAACGTTCGCTAAAATTCCTGAGCGAAAGCGAAAAGCTTTCCCGCAGACAAAGCAACGACGAGAAACGCAGCATGCGACTCAAAAGAGCTCAAACGAAACGCCCTCCTTCGAAAACACCTCGACGATATCGGATCGCCGAACGCGAGCCGTTTTGTACCGTGGCGAGTGCTCGGCTTTTCGTCAAACCTACTTTTCTGCTGCTCGGTACGGCCGAGCCCGTGAAAGATGAGTGCGGTTTCCGTGGCTACACACACGACTGACGGAAAATTTAGCAGTTGAATGACGACGCAACTTAAACACAACCTGTCTGACGGCCTGAAGTCAGATAAAAGCAAGTCACTGAAAGAAATTCAAGACCAGATGACCTAAAATATTGAATATCACCAGTTTGGATAACTTTTAATCCTCTCCAGGCAGATGTTGCAGATTTGCAACAGCTAAATGCTACTTAGCTAGTCTTTGCAAGTAATTTGAGCCTGAGAGGGTTAATGGGTCCATATGGAATTTATGGTTAGTCCCTAGTTTTATCTTTCACAAGACATTTAAGCTACTTTTAATCAGTTGTAATCTGTTTTCTTTTCTTTTTTTATTCATGGAGTGGATCATTTGGCCTCATACATAAAGAATGAAGGCCATTATAGTCCATCTTCCTCTGCTCTTTAATGTGCAATATTTTATAATAGATGGTGCAATTATTAAGCAATCTTAAAATTTAATGATGGCAAACACAAAAGTTTGGGCTACATCATAAACCTCCGCTCTCTTAGGACAACAACAGACGATTCATTTCACATTCTTGTAATACTTCTTTTTTTTTTTCTTTCTTTTTTTTGGACAAAAACTCTCGATTGCTCATAAATTTATGCAAGTTGCTTGCAGCGTCTACAGCAAACAGAAAAGCTCCAGGAGCCTCGCAGGATCGACCAACTCCCCAAACGGCCCCCGGTTTTTATTGGTTTCCAGACCGTCGTCTGAAATGCGTTCGAGTGGCGTGTCTGGAGGACATCCGTCAGACATTCGCGCCGTCCCTCAAGGGACAGAGAAACTTTCCCGAAACTTAATGTCAGGCTGTGATGCTAAAAGGTACAGTTCGTCCAAAAAGGTTCGTTCAGAGTTCTGCACTCGAAGTCTGAATCTTGTCGTGCTGCGACAGACACATCCGCCTGATGTTTAATATGAAACGACACGTGGATTTTATGTAACCTTTTTCTTCTTGCGTTGATTCGAAATGTCACTCGGACATGTTACAAAAATAACCAGGTTAAGGGGGGACGCTCCTTTCTGCAGCAAGACGTAATTTCGGGGGTTCCTCAGGAATCTCTTTCGGGTTAATTGGAAAATGTTTTGCATTTGTTGCATTTCATGTAATGGTTCATCTGCCGGCACTGGTGTACTTAAGCTAAGACAGAAATGTCAAAATCTCAGGGACATTCAATAGAGAGAGAGGATTATTGACTTCTTCATGAACATGCATGTGATTCTTGGCAGTTCCCTTAAAGTTGGACAAACTAATAAAAATAAATAAATAAATCACTGATCCTTGTGTCATTGTCAACGCTGTGAAATGATATTTATATTTAAGCTGCAATGTCCGTTGGCAAGCTGAGTCGCATTTCCTGTGTTTGGACTGGAACAGCTGAGACCAGAGAAAAGGTCCAAACAGCCAAAACCACATCCGGGTCCATCCTGGCCTTTTTTGGATTTCATTTCTGAACTAAATGTAACATTTTATTTCTTAAACCCCGGCCACATTAGAGTGCCTACAAAAAGCATTCATGCCTCTTGGATGTGTTGCCTTTTTTTCTCACTGCTTTCACAAATCCATCATGAACATCGAAATTATTTCAACAAAAATCCCAGCAAAACAAAAAAAAAACTTCAATTCAAACATAAAAACTGATTCTTCAAAAAGAATATTTTTTATTAGATAAAAATTTAACAATGAGACATAAAATATGACTGCATATCCATTCTTCCGTAACACACCCACTATTCTAATGTGAAGGGACACACACACATATTGACTCAATTATTTAGATTATTGAAAAATTCAATTATTTCAGCAGCTTAACTTGATAACTTGAAACACATTACATAAATTAGTCACTAATAGTGTCTTCAAAAGGTACTTTTAATCTGACAAAAGAGCGTCACTGGATTGCATTTTCTAACTTATTTGCAAAGACAAATGTCGTGATAAGTCATCCCAGTTTATAGTATCTTAAAGATTTTCATTGTAATGTGAGAATCTTTGAGGCAAACATAATTAGCATATGCTAATTTATCAAATATGACCAAACTTCAGAGTGTGGCAGGAGTGTTTGGTGAAATTTGCTTCCATTCTTCTGTCTCAGTGCAATGCATGTTCCTCCACATGTTAACATGATGTCTTGAGATAGCAGCAGCTTTAAAATACCACCTTATTTATGCAACTTTTCTTTCTCTCTTTTTTTGTTTTTTGGTTTAAACCTCAGCTTGTTACAATCCAGCGACAAAAAAGGACGCTAAACCCCCAAAAAAAACAAGCACAAAACACTTGTAATGGTTTCTCTGTGGCTTTTAATCAGAAGCGCCCAGTAGGCAAACTTTTGGCAGGCGTGTCACCCCGCAGGTTTTCTGTCTTCATTTCAGGCAGCAGTCGGTGGAGTTTGGATGAACAACAGTCCTTTTAGACGTCACCTGCTGTGTTTTGGGGTTTTCTTTGTCCCTGCTGCTATTCTGGAGCAGCCCCTCTAAGATCCGCGGATCGGCTGTCACCAGGCTGCCGCGGCCCGCTGCGGGGAGCCGATGGAGGCCGGCGTCTCCCTCTGGCAGCCCTCGTCCGCCAGATGGCTGAATCTTAGCTGCCCAAAATGACAACAGCTTCTTTTTTCCTCCTCTGGAGGATTTATCCGTCGAATGGAGCCTGAATAGTAAACGTGACCTCTCTGAAACCGCTGCATTGTGAGAGGCGTTCATAGTTTGAAGGTAAAACTGCAGCTCTAATGCATACAAGCAGAAACGCTTTCATGTGTCAAACCAGAGGACACTCTTCCATTCGAGAACGATATTTAATTATTTATTCATAACGCTTTAGCTGATTGTAAACTAAAGGGAGGAAAATAAAAAGAGAAACTACATCTAATTGTTAAATTACAGTGCCCTGCTTCCACTTCACCTTGAGCTTTGTGCTGAGAATAAACAGAAATTGTTTTCAAATTTGCAGTTCCCACACGCAGAACTCGTGTGCTCGTTTCACCTGGAAGAAAACGTCTGAAAAATGAGACTCGCCTTGTAGAGGAAACAGATGCAGGGAATGTCCAGTACGCATTTGATGTGTAGAGTCTGGAAAACCGTTAAAAACTCCTCAGGGTCTCTCTGTTATCGAGTGAGCGTTTCAGATCTGCAGGGCGGATAAATCACACGCCTAACTTGATCTTGATCTCTCCCTGATTAAACGTCCAATATCGCTGCATTCACAGGACGTTAGGAAAGGGAATTAAAAGCCTCCATCTTGCTTTCTGCTGTGCAGTTGGCAACAAATCGTTAAGCCCTTTAGTGCGACAGCATGAAGAGTCCAAAAGAGGAACATTTACATGTTGTTATTTTTGGCACACCTGTTAATACAAATGTTTAATCATCCAATCACATTATGTATGTTCCACACATTCATTTTGCTTCCAACTTGCAAACCTCAAAAAACTTTTGCAAGGTTTGATTTTATAGACATACACTTTTATATCACTTTTATAACGCTGAGGAGACATTTTGTTTGGCGACTTCTTTTAGTTTTTTAAGGTCTGCGCTCAGGGCGACTTTGCTTTGGCTGCGCATGTCGGTTGATGTTTTTTAACGTTCTCTTGCGGGATTTCAAACTCTTGAGAGTCACTTTTTTTTTTCTTTTGAGAGTCTTCTTGGTACAAGCCTCGCTCGGCTTTCTGAATCTCACCGTGACGTTCACTCTCACTTCTTCGGGTCAGTGGGGTCACTGTTGTTGGAGGGCTTCCACCCGTCACACGCCGGCGCCGCTTTGCGTTTATCTGCTTTCTTGTTGGTCTGCAACATAAAATTCCAGTAAAAATGCTAAGTGAGGAAAATGTGGAAGAGTTCATGGGTTCAAACACGCAGTTCTAAGCACAACATGGCATAGCAAGACAAGATGGAGGACGAGAGATGAAGAGTCTCGACATTCTCTCACAGGCGCATTTAACTCCTGTGAGCGTTTGCATAGAAATGGCCTCTAATGCACGCTGAAATATTCATTGTCGTCTCATATCAATTCTGAGCTCCCTCGACGCCGGCTGAACCCATTTGGCTAAACAAAATAATTTCCTGTATGATCTCGGTCACACTCCACAACCCTCCAACCCCCAACGAATCATTTAAGAGCCTGTCTCGTTCCAGATCATCGGCCTGTTCGCAGCCGAATCCCGACGTCGTTCCTTTCTTCTTCTTCTTCCTTTTTTTCCAAACTCCGGTAATTTGACAGGCTTTTTGATAAATACCTCAGGCTGTCAGGTGACCTTCCCCACACCATCCTGTCTCGGTGCGTTTTCGCTCGCCCGTCTAAGAAATGTATCAAAGCGCTTTACTTGGCTGACATGAGTTAATGTGCTATTTTAAGCTTGCTGTGGCTGATAACGCGGTAAATTGTCCTTGTCTTAATGAGCCAGTTTTGCACTATATTGTCACGGATAATCTATTATCTGCAGAGGCTGCAGCATCCTCATTAGTGCCTTGTGCTTTGCTTAGTATAATTCGCCAAGAAAAGGAATTTGCCGGGGGTGATCTTGGCGTTAAATAGGCAACTGTAATCAATTAAAGGAGCAACACCGGTGAAAAGCTCTCTTGATTTTCTATTGCATTTCAACTTAACTTTTTAAATTGTGTTCATATTGTTTAAAACACTAAAAGGACGCCCAATAAGAATCTGTCTATGGCATTTTTCTCTGTTAGAAACAGATTGTTGCTCTGCTTTCTAATACTTTCATTACTGTTTCCATCATTGCCTCGATTGATGGAGCTATTGTTCTAATTATGTATGTCAGTTCTGGCAGTCGGGTTCCAGAACAGCATTTGAGGAGTGAAAGATTGAGCTGATCCCACTTTTTTCAGATTTTCTCTAAAATCACGTGAGACAGGGTTTGCTCCAGACAAAGCAGTACGTGTTTCTCGACTAATTTATTGTAAACTGAAACGGACAGTCAATATAAAATCTACTCCGACCAAACAAGCTGAAACATGCACATAATTCTGCCCAGGGGTGCCGCCAGGAATCTCGGCCCCCTGGCCCGAGATTCCTGTTGATCCAAAACACCAAGGGACCAAAAACTGGTGTAGAAATAATAGCAGAGATCCCACAGTCAGCTGTTGAGCAAACAGAGACCAAACCTTGCCAAGTTTCAGGAGACATAACAGGTAAGGCTCCTGTGGTTTCCACACAAGGGGAGAGTAATCTAATGGAAAACAGAGAACATCCCCTCCACAGATAAAGGTTTCATTCAACAAAGATCATCCAAACAACACCTCAGGAACCAGAAACTCCAGCAGCTGAAGAGTTTCAGCAGAACAATGTCTCTGAACAGGAAGAGAGCCCCAAGAAAAAGATCTCACTGTGGAAGCGCTTCTGAAAGGCTTTATCTCCATCATGCCTGTTCAGAGACAGATGTAGAGTCCATCCAGCGTAGACATCAATTTATGTCTCCAGTATGTTAGATTTGAAAGGGGAATGGGGCCACGTGTGTGTTGATTGGCGGTAATTGAAAAAAGATCTATTGGTGTTGTTCATTGGACATTTGAATATTAAAAAGCAAGACTGCACGGTGGGAAATGTCTCCCCGTGTAGGTGTGGGTTCACTCCGGGTGCTCCGGCGTCCCCCATGTTCAACAACATCAGTACTCAAGTTCATCCATTGTAAGATTTTCATTTCTAATTCTAAACACAAAATAAGAACCACATTTATTAATTATAGGGAGATAAAGAAAATGTAAACAATGTGGGAGAAAAACAGCCTTTTGGAAGACAATACCTAAACAAATTAGAAAAAATTTTTGAAAACTATTTAACTTTCTGGCCAAAATATAAATATCTAAATTTATCAATAGATATAATTATCTATCTATCTATCTATCTATCTATCTATCTATCTATCTATCTATCTATCTATCTATCTATCTATCTATCTATCTATCTATCTATCTATCTATCTATCTATCTATCTATCTATCTATCTATCTATCTATCTATCTATCTATCTATCTATCTATCTATCTATCTATCTATCTATCTATCTATCTATCTATCTATCTATCTATCTATCTATCTATCTATCTATCTATCTACCTACCTACCTACCTATCTATCTATCTATCTATCTATCTATCTATCTATCTATCTATCTATCTATCTATCTATCTATCTATCTATCTATCTATCTATCTATCTATCTATCTATCTATCTATCTATCTATCTATCTATCTATCTATCTATCTATCTATCTATCTATCTATCTAGCTATATCTATCAAAATATCGGTATCAATCTCTATATTTTACCTCTCTATATGTCTACTTCTCTCATATATATTTCATTTATATGTGTCCTAAGTGATGATTAAAGTTTGATGTAAACTCCAGTGTTTCTCACAATGAACGCTGCAGAATTGTAAACTTTGCTTGTCACCACATGCTTTCTTCCAGATCAAATCAAAATCACATCAAATTTTATTTGTATAGCACATTTCAGCAGCAAGGCATTTCAAAGTGCTTTACATCATAAACACAAAAACGCAAAGTCATGCATCATGGAATAAACAATACATTGTTACATATTACATGTCAAATACAATTCTGAACAGATGTGTTTTTAGTTGAGATGTTGTTTTACGAATCTACAACGTTACGTCTGAGAAATTAAACAACTGTTTAGCGTCCTTTTAAGTTCTGGCTGGTACTTATCTAATGTTTTCCATCTTTATGGGTATATTTGTTTCTGTTATCATGACACATTTTTAACCAGCAACCAAAAAAAAAAAAAAATACAAACGTCAGAAATAACTTCAAAATGTTAATAACCTCCTCCACACAAAAAAAGGTTGGTGGGTGCAGCTCTAAGATCAGCATTGACACTCCCAGATCGTGTTCAGCCCCCTGCCTTACATCTGTGTCCTCGCCAACCCGAACATCAACCAGGGAAAACAAAACATATTGACGCACATCAAGAGGATACCAAGCAGTCACTGGGTGTTCAGGTCAAGGGTGATCAGACGTGGCCCGTCGAGAGCACAGACACGACAGAGAAGCTGGAGTGAAGCCTCTGCTTTCCATCGCTCTTCGGGAAGCAGCGGCCATCCGAGAAGCTGCTCCCGGCTGGTAAGCAGCCGCGGTGTGGAGGGTGTTTTCACACACTGCGAGTGTGTTTAATTTGAGCGCCAGCTTCACCGGTGCAGAGAAAAAGGCACTCGAGGGGGTTATCGCCACTGCCCGGAAAATTATTGGCTGCCCCCCTTCCCAACCTGGTTGAACTCCATCGCTCCTGCTGTCGCAGTAAAGCAACAAAACGGCTTAATGAAAGACTGATGCGTGGTCTGCCTCAGCCTCAGCTGCAGAAGAATGGAAACAAGAACAAACAGGTTTAAATGCAGTTCATACCCAAAGGCAGTTTGTGCACCGAGGAAGCGGCACAAACGACTGTCTGCAGAACTTGTGCAACAAGCAAAAACTGTACTTTAGATTTTTGCTTCACTGGAAGTGATATTTCCGTAACTTGTCTGTATTTAGATGAAGTTTTGTTTTGCAGAGTGCCCTTCCATTTGCACTGTTACTAAAATGACAGTGATAATAAAGTGCTGTTTCGTATTGCACTGCATCTTCAAGCTGTTCTCCGTGACTCCAGGACAGAAAAGGCAAACTGGACAGAATCAGAATCGGAATCGTTATAGTGCTGATGTGTTATTGTCGCTCAGCACAGATCTGACCGAATACAGGGGAAAAGTTTGCGCAGGCATTCGGCTCAGACCTGCAATCAGTCTGCACCACAGCGGGGTGCCGAGGACAGCTGCTCATGTCTGTAAAAGCAGCATCCCGGTGACTATAAATCCAGCGGTAGACTCTTTGAATGTGGAACATTAACCAGCACAGATCCACCAAGGTAAGAAACTTCACTGAGGCTCGATCCAAAAATAACGGTTCTTGCATGATTGCATCGTAAGACTCATATTCCCTGTTGTCAGTCAGGGTTAGGTATGTTGATCTGCCATTAAAATTAAGAACTTAAATTTTAGTGCTTTATATATATGATGCTTGTATCCACTGAGCAGAATAACATAATTGATTGGATTATTATTGTTTTGTGGTTGTTTTTTTCAGGCCAGATGTATCCATGGTAGCTTGATCTGTTCCAGAGGGATGCTTTGAAATTTTTGCTGAAATTGTGATGTTTCCTGTTTCAAAATTTGCCACAAGTATTTTGTTTGTTTTTTTTGTTTGTTTGTTTGTTTGTTTGTTTTTTTTTTCATATCATTTTCCAAAGCTCGTTTCAGGACTGACTCTTGGGGATTCGTGATGTCATCAACCCCAAGTACGATAAAAACCCGAGTCACAATCCGAGTCAACGTGAAACATGGAAAAAAAAAACCCCAACTCAGATTGCTAGGCAAAATCCAGATGGACAGAATGCGTGTGTGAACGGCACGCCGTGCGCAGCAGGCACTGATTTTTTTGCAGTTGCAGATCTCAGCGGCAGACAGCAGGAGCTGTTGGTGAAGTTGATACTTATGGATAGACGGTGAGATTACTAATCAAAGGGCCTCATTCATGAGGGATTGCAGTCAGTCGTCCACGTTCCAAAGCCTGCGTGTCGGATTGGACTGGGTAGGAGGATAGCGGGATGGATGGATGTTTTGTTTTAAACGTCTTTTAGGCGTGAAGTCCATACGCATCTTCCACTTTCTTATCTTACGTTTATGCAGGCCTCGAGAGTTTTCAATTGTCTCTCAATTGTTTCTTAATGAAGCTGAAAACATATCAAAACATTTAACATCCTGGAAGGGGTGCTTGCTGGGTAATAGTTTCTGACAAGGGGTTTCACTTTTCCTCACAAAGAATTGTGCTTCAGCGCACAACGCCCGCGGCTACTCTTTTAATCAGCAATTCTTTAGAATCGTCTTTCGGGATCATTGACCGGCACGCTCCGTCCAATAAAAATGTTTGACGTTTCAATAGATTCGGCCGAGCAAAGCGCATCAGTTCTGCGGCCTTCCTGCTTTCAGACGCAATTACTGAGCAACGGGGGTGGGAAGTAAATTGACAGGGCAGGAAATCACTCATTTGAAAGGTTAAGTGTAGCATGTACAGTGTAGCTGGAGCCTGTCTGAAGCGCGTCGGCTAAAAGCTCCTGGAGAGTTTCCACGTCGGCCGGCTGTTCTCTGTTCTAAAAGTGAGCAATCGAAAACAAAACTACATCTCTCCGGGATAGGTTGCAATTTATAACGTCATCGTCAGCCCTGTTGTATTCATTTAGTTATTTGTTTTTATTTTTTTTTCCCAGCGAACCGTGAACGGCACAAGCTGAAAGGAAGCCGGCCATTATCTACATTAGGACGCTGCTTTATTTAATTAGGCAAGATGTTCGCTGGGAAGGAAGTGCCTGAGCAGACTTTCACGATGCGGCTCTGAGAAATAATTAACTTAATCTGGGTCAGAGACAACACATTATCATCAGCTTTTGGGTTTTTTTGTTTGTTTGGTTGGTTTTTTTTGTCCAAAGTGCAACACCATTAATTTTCCCCACTTGTTCACAGACAGCAGAACAGAGCCTGAAACATTTGGAAACCCCAATGTTCATGAAAAATGAACATTGCAGTGTTCATGTTTCATGAACCCTAACCCTAACCCACAACTTCAGACCCCTTTATTTACTCTCCAGCGAATCCACAAAATTGACAGGAGAGGTTTTAATAAAACTATTTAGCATTTTTGTTGTCCACAAATGTTATCAAACTGTCCTTGATTAAGAATGCAAATATCCCTGAGGGCGTATAATGTATGTAGTTATTCATCTTTGCGAATAGAAATGCAGCTAAAGACGTGTGGGAATATTGCAGTCGTGTAGCTACTGTCAATTTTTTTTGTCACAACAGGAAAAAAAAAAAAAAAAACACAAAATATAAGGAAACGATATTCTCGATCAGAAGATATTGACCAACATTACCAGAAAGTCTTGGACTGAGCATCCACTTAATTGGAAGAAACATATCAAAAATAATTGAAGATGTTCTCTAATCATGTGTTTTACTCAACTGCTTGCTTCTGAAAGTTGAACTTTTGATTCCTGGGGATCGTTTTCTTGAAGCACAGAGTAAATAAAACAAACCTGTCAAACTTACCAAAGCAAAGCAAACCAATCTATCTTCTTTTGACACTCGGGGTCAAAGTCTTTACCCTTATTATATTTTCTCCTCCAGTAATTGTCTTTTCTTCCTATTTCTCAGGCTCTGTAAAGGGAATTGATTAAATTGTGAGTCTCGGTGGCCCTGCAGGAAAAGAAGAAAGGGCTGAACCTCAGTCAAGGAAAACTAGAGTAAAGCCCCAGGGGCCAAGTAAGTCTGGCATATAATGCATCTTTATCCATGACTAATAACACCATGTCTGTCGCACTCACATTGCAGCTCAGCCCTGTTGCTAGGTGTTGCTGAGCACTAAAGTAAATCAATGCAGCCTCAAATCAGCTGATGTGTTTCTCGCATGATGCGAAGATGCCAGGCTTT
Organism: Poeciliopsis prolifica; assembly: GCF_027474105.1. NCBI lineage: Eukaryota > Metazoa > Chordata > Actinopteri > Cyprinodontiformes > Poeciliidae > Poeciliopsis > Poeciliopsis prolifica. The sequence goes on along the minus strand of NW_026562399.1, from coordinate 7,124,045 downwards.
AATTTCCAACCCCAATTTTCCCCTCTAGCTATTGGCTTTAATTGAATGCCAGGAGAAATTTCCCCAACGTGGATTTCAACACATTTTCTACCCTCAACAAATCTTTGCTCCCTCTCCGTCTGCACAATTATTTTCTGCCTTCTGCTCCTACAAAAGTTTTTCGACCAATTCCCTTTTAAGAGAAATCAATCAGTCAGAGTTGGATTCCTAGAGGAGAAGAAAATTAAATAATGTAAGTGGGAGCTGAAGGGATGAGCCTGTCCAATCGCTTAACAAGGTGTCGTTTTATATTCCTGTGAGGTGGCTGTGTGTCAGGGTACAGATAACCTTTTCAAATACCAATTTACTTTTCCCAATTACTTAGACACACTCAATTAGCTGAATTACCAACTTTACGTCACCCAGTTTCTCCGACACGCAGCGCGTCAATGATCCCACTAAGATGTAGCAGAGACTTTGGAAAAATACCAGGGGCCTTGTGTAAAAAAGTGTGCACAAACAGCTGGTGTTTATTTTTAATTTTTTTAGTTCAGATGCATCAATAACCTCAGAGATTAACTGAGTCCCAACCTCAACGCTTAGCGTGTGGGAAATGGTTGATGTGCGAGAACATCTGCTGTTCTAGCAACATTTCAGGAGGACCTTGGCAGAAATTTGTCTGAAGGGATTCTCGTCTCTGTAGACGGGTTCCTCTCACAGATATGTCATTTTTAGATTTGCCAGTGGTGACCCAGTGAATCAGGGAGAGAACCACTGGGAGAGATCGTCATCTCCGATTCGGCTCAGGACTAGAGCCTGGAGTTCAACGCGTCAATTAAACGCCAGAAAAGACTGTTGTTGTGTTCGAGTTGTGCTAACAGAAGTTAGCCTATCACCAAAGCCGGTCAGGCCTCGAATAGCGTCTCAGTGCTAAACACGCTGCAGCAGCGCAGACGCCCGCAACGCTGATGTCGGCGTCCACAGTTCACATGTCTCAAGAGGTGTTGTTTTCAAAGAAGCTAGATGAGTGATCAGACTGAAACACTGACAGGCTGAATGCCCTTCTTTGACTTTTTTAAGCACTATTGATTTTAGTCAGCTTTGTATTACGCCTTCAAACGATTCGAGTTGTGACGCCTCCTCTGACCTCCAGCTCATGTCTTTTACAGAAAACGTGTTTCTCCAAGGAACGTAATCCAAGAACATTGAATGTGTTTTTAAACCCTTCTTCTTCCTAATCCTCACGCTTGAAACAGACATTGTCAGAGGATTTTCTCATCAGAACAGGCAGCTGTTGCGTCATGTAATCATCTCAGATCCACTTAAACCGCGGTCCAGACTGGGAGGTGATTCTTTTACCCGGTTCTCTATTACATCTGATACTCATTCACACCGCGTGCACAGCTATTATGCAAGTCTTATTTCAGAGGATTATTGTTATTAATCACCAGGTCTAATGCTCTTGTTTAATCCAAAATGTTAATGAATGTTTAAGGAGGCAGTACTTTATATTACGTCATGTTATTCCTTCATCAAAAACGTAGCTGGACTGTTGTCTTGAGAAATTCCTAAATCTCCCATGGCAAATGTTCAACTGTGCTAAACGCCTAGATGGATGGAGCATAGTCTTGGAGATGCAGGCTCCCACCGCTGCAGTTTCTTTTGCCTTCCAATCAGCTCCTTCAGACTAGCCAGCAGCAATTGGCAAACACCTGTTGGAACTGCGCATCTGCCGAGTTCATTGGACGAGCCACTTCTCAGTGAAACGCTGGCGAAAAATGAAAAAAAGAAAGTTGTTAAAGGATTAATAGATGTCATGATATTGAGTGTGAAGTGCTGGAAAGAGCAGGACTTTCTTAAAGAGACAGAGGCCCAACTTTAACCCAGACAGATCACCAGTCCATCCGACGGATGGAAACGTAAAGTTTTTCTTCTGTTTATTCAGGCATGAAAAGCCAGTTTTTTTTCATTAAGCTTCCATGGTCAGGATATTACGGTTTCAGTTTACTGTCACGCTCTCGTTTCTTATTAATCCTGTTGATTCAGACTAACACAGTTTCGTTATCGTGCTCTACATGCAGAGGCTGCTTTTTGCTGACAGGGCTCAGCAGTCAGATCTAAGCAGCAGAGCCTTTGAAAGATGACCCAGTTGTTTTTCTTTCTTTTGTCAGATTTTCTTTATGCATTTTTGATGCAGGTTTAATAAAATGAAACAAAAAAAAAAAAAACAAGCTGTCAAAGCTGAACGTGTAACAGAGTTACTGAAGTAAGCAAACAGTGAAACGGGGGCAGCGGATGACGATGCAAAAAAAAAACTTTCTTTTTTATTTTGTGAAAAAATAAATAAATAAATAAAACAGCGCGCAATGTATAAATAGAGTATATACGGCGCAGCAGCTCTGTGTAAGTGTGAGCGTGAGTGTTACATTCGGAATGAATAAAGTACATGCAGCCATTTTCTGCTCCACATCAACTGAAAGCTGAACAGGTTCCTTCTTCCTCACAGAAGATAAGGAACTCGTACAGCCCAGGCGAAGGCAGACGGGTTTTAATGAAAAGCCAAAGACGAGGGTCATGGGCCCGGAACTCCAATAACAAGGTGGCTTCGTATTTCATATTCATAAAGCTGGAGCTTTTAAAGCCGGGTGCTGAATACCGGCTGCCCTCCTGCCGAGCCTCTGTTCTCAGATTATCCCAGTGTCTCTGTAACCCGGGCGTCAGCCAAGCAATTTATCCATGGAGGATTGTGAGATGTGTCGCCTTGTCAGAATGTCACCTCTCTCTCTTTTTTTTTTTTTTTCGCTCTCGTGGCTCAGTCTGCGAAGCTCGACTTCACACTCCCCACAACTCTCTGTTCATGCATTTCGAGTGCTTTTATTTTCCTCTTATTCACATTGTCCTCCCTTTTCACGGCTCTGAGATCAGACGATCCTCGTTTGCTCCTGTGACTCCTTGGCGTGTTCTTCACTTTCAGTGCATACCAATAATATTTTCTTCCTTTCTTGTTTTTTTTTTCTTTCCCGTCCTAAGAAGTTTATCTCACTCAAAGGCGTCAGTCGTCCTCATCCTCTGAGAGTCTGCTCCGAGCTCAGAGAGAGTTACTCAGACCCAACCTTCCACCGACTGCAGCTTTTCCTCCTTTGACACATATTGTTGGAACTGAAACCCACTTCTTTTGTCAGGAAGATCTGAATCTCTTTTTCTGCCACCCACCCATGATTTTTTAATGAATCTGTCTCCTAATGGTAGCTGATGTGGGCGTTGGAGATTTTGATGTATTTTGCCCAAACTGAGACTGACAGATTTCGCAACTTTGAAAGTTTTAAAGTTTGGCGCTCAAGTTTTTGGCTAAGTTCCAAATTGCAATGTAAGACATTTAACGTAGTGGGCAATTTGAAAGTGTTGTCATCTGCCAATCAATATCGTCAACAGTAATTTTGTAAAGATGTTGTCTGCATACATTTTCTGTCCTTTTGCCCCGCAGTCTTCTTGGCAGATCTGGATGGACGGCCGTTTTTAGGTCTGTGCAGAGACACTGGATCAGACTTATGTCCAGGGGGCTGGTGCATTTAAAACTGTTCCTGAAGCCACTCGTTTGTTATCCTACCTTTGTACTTGAAGGAGATCATGTCTGCCAGCAGGGACAGTGTTGATCAGGTCATCTTGACCAGTGTTCAGAGCAAATTATGAAATGTCACGTTTTGATTTCACCCGTCCAGAGAAAGCCCTCGGGATCTCTAATGTCTGGTTCGCACAGCAAGATTGCAAGGAGATCTCAAATCAACGCAGCAAATCCTCATCCAAGCTCACTGCAATTTACAGCACAAGGCCTTCTACCGGGGTCCGAGCGCCAAGAACTTTAATTCATCTTCTAGTCTATAAAACCTTTCAGTCGATGAGTCTCTCCAGATTTAATTCATATTATATGGTTGGTTTTTTTTCCCTTTTTGTTTTGTTTTGTTGTTTTTTTCTTTTTCAAATAGTGTTAAAGAGTTTTGTGTCTCTCTTATAGAGTCGGATTACACACCTCATCCCACCTAGCCTTATTTTTTATTTTTTTTAGATGAACTGCACAGACCCATTCAATGAATTCCAGTACAGCTTTATTGAAAAGTCCATTCACCACAAAGTGAAACACACTAAATGGATTAATTACACAGAGACCTAGCTGCATGGTTTTATTTGTGTGAATTGTAATGGCTTTCCATTTCCAGCTAATAAAAATGTGATACTTAAAATTGGACCAATAAAAAAAAACACACAAAAAAACATTTTCAATACACAAATGTGGGCTTGATGAAAGAATGCCTGACACCAGCTTTTAAGATGCTGTTTTCAAAAGACGCCTCATCAGAGCGTCTATTCTAATTTATTGAATACGACGGCATGGCTTTGCTGAGTAGCATTAAAATTTCACAGTGCTTCTTTCATTTGATCCCGTTCGTTTGTGTTTGCGCTTTTGGGGGGAGAAACAGGTGAGAGAAGGTGTTTCAAAATGAATTGCAGAAGCAAGCGAATACAAGCCCACGGTCATTTGTTTTCAATTTTTTCCCCTCACATAAGAAGACATTCAAACTGTGCAAAACTCCTGGTGAGACGCGGAGTCTCAGGAAGCTCCATTTTCAGCTGAACCACCATTGTTTGCAAAGACACCATTGTCTGCTTCACATTTGAAACCGTGCACACGCATTATGTAATGTCTCAGCGGTGGAGGAGGTGAAAGATGAGAAGAATTAAGAACCAAGAACACACTTTCCTGACCTTCAGTCTTTTTTTTTGTTGTTGTTATTTCAGTTTTGCTCTTTTTCCACTATAGACTCTATGAACTGGATTTGGACTCCTGCATATTAGTTTTATTTATTTATTTAATCTGTTTTGCCTCAAGATCACAAGCCACTGGAGAAAACATCAGAAACAAAGTTGATAACAAATATAGATTTTTCTCTGACCCTGCTCCCGTTTTGTGAAGGACTAAAGTCAATTTGGGACAACAAGCTCTTCATCGCCTGCTTTTGCTTTTTTGTCTTTTCTTTTCTTTTTTTTTTATAAATGCCTTTTGTTTCACAGCAAACCAACTGTTCTTTGGCATCACATCGGTGTTTGTTGAGTTTTAAAAGCCCGCTGTATCCTGTTGGGCTGTGCGTGTGGCTGAAGGCCTGCTTCACCTGCTGCAGACTAAACGCAGCCCTTTCAGGTTGCAGCAAAAGCTAGTCAGTCATCAATAGAGGAGACGAGTGAAATGATGCCGCGTAGCACAGCGTTCTCAAAAGGTTCAGTCCTAATGGAGAGATGAAAATGTCAACAGCCCTTACGTCGCCCGTTCAAGCATGAAACAGCCAACTGCCTGTGCAGATGTTTTAAATTACACGTTTATACTTCAGTCTGAGCCAGACCTTTTTTATACGTGATTAAAAGTGGACTTGATGGGACATTTTCATCATTATTTTGTTATTCTCCCTGAGAGTTATTTCCAGCCCTTCAACCCGTCTATGAAATGTGGTGCCCTGTGTGTTCGCCAGAAAACAGGAGGACGGTGGACAAGTGAAGGACAAAACAAGAGGTGTCGCACTATCCATAGCAAAAACACACATATGTATATCTAAAAGGAGTGCCTTTTGAAAACACTGGACTTGAGGACCAAATTATTCTTCCATTTCTCATCTAATAAATGTAAGGTTTTCAGCAGCCCTCATTTTTAAAGACAGGGAATCTCTTGTCTTTAAAGAGACATTTCATGTGCAATGTTTCAGCAAGCAGACGTTTATGGCGATGTGACAATTCTTTACTATTACCTTTATACTTACACGGAAATCTTTGCATTTGATTGCGAAATAAACAGGTGATCATTAGATTAATGTTTACTGCAGCAAGCTGTTGACTTCTGAATATGTGCAGAAGGCTTCCATCTAGTGGTGAAACTCTGTAGATACAAAAAGAAAGGAAGGGGAAAAAATAAATAAATCTCTGAATCTACTGTCTATACAATTAGCTAGGATTCAGCGTTTCTGAATCCTGGCCCTCAGGATCCACTGTTTTGTACGATTTAGGTGCTTTACTTCCTGCGCATGCCTGACTTAGACAAAGCGGGATCATCAGGCCTCTGGTGCATTCGATGGCATCCTGAGGGTCACTGTGTCACCTGACCAGAACTCACTTACCAAGCAGCTGGCTTATCGCTTTCATAACAAACTGTCAAATAAAAACCGCATGCTGTCCTCATAGTATTTCCTCTACATTGGTTTGACAATCAGTCAAAGCCCTTCTTGACATCAGAGATGACTCCTCTACCAGTTTGTTGACGTTGCAATGAAGGCGAAATTGAAATAAAGTGCAATTACTCAGCTTGCCTCAAGGAAACACAGTAAAAGGGGAATGAATCACTTTTTATTGACGACGCGTGAACTTATTTTATTCATTTATTTTTTTTGTACCGTCTTTTAAATGCTTTAAATGTACTTGTCTGTTCAGTTGTCTATCTGAAGTGGTTCAGCACATGACATATACTGACACTCTCAATTAACCAGCAGTGAGCATTTTTTCACAAAATAGCATTTCTTTAAAGGTTATCAGTAAAATGACTAAGAACATGATAAAAATCTGAATATCGTGCACATTTACTGCCTGATACATATACATATATATATAGATTTATATATATATCAGGTCGCATTGCTTGTGGTTGCAATGTGTCAAAATGTGCGCACTGCAAATGAAATGAGTACTTTGGTGAGGCTCTGCAGAGCAACCACATGACAGACAGCAGTTAGACAGTCTCAGACCTTTAAAAACAAGGACCGGTTCTGTGCGTCATCAGAACAAGATAAAAACAAAACCGCCACTTTTGGCATCCTCAAAGGAATCTCAAAGTTTGGAGAAATCTCGTCATAGTGTGTGTGTTTGTACTGCAGCTGTCCGCGAGAAGAACATGAAGCAGCAGGCGCTCGGCTATATATGTGTAAAAAAACAACAACAAAAAATCACTCTGAAGACTGACTCATCGTCATATATCATGCAAACACATGCTGCATGTTACATCATTTCTCGTATTTCTGCTTGTTTTCTTTTCCATATGGCAGCCTGAGTGTTATAGGAGGCGGGGCAGGTTGAGAAAACGATGCATCGCTGACAGGCTCGCAAGCTGGAGAAGTGAGGTAAGGCCTCAGATGAGTCACGAGTCATCGTAAAAGAGCTGACCTGTTAAAGCACTTCTCTGCACACCAGCAGCAACACAGTCCAGGCCAGGCGCCAAATGCACACATTTTGATGAATCCGGCTCAACAAGATGGCCTGAAAGTTGAGATCTGACAACTGATTTTCGTTTCTCAGAAGTCTTTCTGGTTCACACTTATTTCTTGAATCGCAACATGTCCCAATTTTCTTTCTTTTTCTTTTTTTTTTTTAAATTAGTCAATTCCCATCATCTTCTAACTAAGCCCTTCCTCGTGTAATATAAAAATTCTGCTTTAATGAGACTGGTAACTGAACAGCACAGTGAAAAATGTGCACATCCCTTGAAGTGTTTCATATTGCGCTACACTACAAACAGTAACTTGTTTGGTTTGTAGTTGATGTGATAAACCAACACGCAGTGTAGAATGACACAACAGAGGGGAAACTATACATCTGCTTTTCAAAGGTTTTTCAAAGTAAAACTCTTCATAGTACAGTGAGCTTCTGCATTCAGATTGCTATTTTTTATTTTTTTGCAAAGTAGTTCAAGTTCCGTCGAACCGGATGAACAGTGTCTATAAATACCACTTTTTAAGTCCTGACTTCCAGATGGATTTACTAGCTTGGACTTGTAAACCACCCCGGCACATAAACCCACTTCGATCTAAACCCGTCCATCGCAGTTCTGGCCGTTTAGTGACATCATCCTGCTGGAGGTGGATCGCCGACCCAGACAAGTGCTTTCCGGGATTTCCCTGCATTCCTGTATCTTACTTGTCCGTGCTACAGAAAACCGTCCCCACATCACCATCCTGCCACCACTGTGTTTTGTTTTGAGGATTGTGTGCAGATTTTTTTTAACACAGTTCGTTGCGCTATTCGTTTGCAACAACAACAAAAAATTGTTTATTGTTTAAAGACATTGAATGTAGGAAGATGCATTATTGCAGTGGTTCCCAAAGTAGGAACCACTCCATTCTTGTAAGCTCGAATTACTAATAATAAGTCACACAATTGCTGGATACAACATTAAATTGGGTGGAATGCGGCATGAAGCTGGGACTCTGGTCAGTTATTGCATTTTGTTGCCAAATGAAAACGTCATCAGAGAAACAACAAAACAGTTTTTGTTTTCCACCACAAACTCTCGACTCTTCAGCCAAGCTCTGTTGAATAAGATAAGACCAAGACAAGCAGTTTAAAAGACTTTGGAAATAAAATATCATTCACAGAGCATTATATCAGCTCACTGTCACTCTGCACCGCTCAAGTGAGTAAATAAAACTGGCAAAGGAGTGAATGCAGATCGACCTCTGAGCCAAAGAGGGAGGAGAAAGAGACATGCCGTCACTGAGCGCTCTCAGCCATCGCTGTCTCTCACTGGTGATTCAAGCTTTCCCAGTGATTCACGTCTGCGCAGAAACTAAACAACAGGCCCAGAGTGTTGTCACTCTTCTTTTTCTCACCACCGACATCCTCCTCCTCTCCATTCATCTCTGTGTTCGTCTCCCCACTGCTTCCTGCTTGCTAATTGTGGCTGTGCCCATACCCGGTTATTTTTCCACCGAGCACGCACCGGCTCTCTCTGTCTCAAGGTCCTTGTTGTTAGACCTCCAGGATGTTCAAAAAAAGAAAAAAAGAAGAAGAAAAAAACTCCTAACACACCCAAATCCACCTGCGGGCCGGTGCAGCCCAGCAGGGGATTTCACTGCGCTGATGACGGGGCGCACTCTTCCTTCCTGAACCCACATAAATCTGTCGATGGCTTCTGTCTTGGAGTCTAACATTAAAGCTGTTTTCCATCATGCCGAACTGCAAGGAAGGGAAAGCTATTGTGAATTGGCATGGCCTGGTGTAGCTGCAAGCACTGGCCACGGCTGGGACTCACTCCTTGTTTTTACACAACCTCCATCATGACAAGGCCGATTACTGCCATTGAAGAGGCTTATTGGTAATAACCTACCCACTCGCGACGCATTCGTTCTTCTTGAAAAGCACTGTTCACACTCTTCTACTGCGCGCTGATTTATAGTTTGAACCTCTGCCACAGTTGTACTCTTGCCTCTGTTGAACTGCGTGTAAATTCCACCTTGACTTCTCTTCTCAGAGAAATGACAAGAATGGACTTGCAAGGACATTTCCACTGAGCAAAGGACCTCTGTCATCTCACAGAGTACGAGAAACTACCATCCTGAGGCTATAATCAAACACACACGCACACACACACCTCCAAGCATTCTTGCACACTTTGCAGGATTTGTGTTGGTTCAATCGTGAAACTGCAAAAAAATAAATGGAGGCAATAGTCATTTAGATTAGACATTTAATTTCAGAGTTCAAAGAAGGATGCATGAGTTATTTTGCAAAAGCAAAATACATTTTAATGTTTCTTCAACACGAAATAACAAAATAAATACATTGACAGGTGCTGCAGTTTTGAAGATGAGGTTTCTACAAAATAAAACGCTCACAAAGCAGTTCTCTTCACAGTTCTCTTCATTTTTCAAGGTCTTACATCAAGAAATGTAACAAACTTTAACAACTGCAAGGAATGACATTGATCTGACACTGTGTCATCCTTTTCGACAAGCATGCTTTCCAGTGGTTTAGATTAAACCTTTAGAAATGCTGGCTCATAATACGTTCCCCCCTGCAGTCCACAGAGTCCAGTTAGCTGGTTCTGAGTCCAGTAGTTTCATTTATGGAAGTCTGTTGCTGCTGTCCGGTTCTCTGGGCTCACAGTAGAACCTGAGCCTGTTACAGTATATCAGAGCACAGAGGGAAGCTGTGCTCCTGCATGTAGTTCACCTGCCATATGGAAGCCCCAGAGTAGGAGGTGGCTCCACTAAACTGTCCACGTATCCTTGAGGACACTGGGTCCACATTCCCGACTGATACCCCAACCCTTCACCCATTTGAGGGTATCGCAGCGGACTGGGCGGGTAATAGTCAGGGCTGTTGCAGTGTCCAGGAGAGGTGTAAAAATGCCCCTCGGTCGGATAACAAGGGTAGTGTGGTGAAGGTGGACATGATGTCACTGCGTTATCCATGTATGCATGTAGCTCCGCAGCCAGCCTGTGGAGGTGAGGCCCCTGTTGCGGCTGCAGCTGCTGAGAGATGGATGCGTGCCAGGGGACGTAGCTTTGATGCTCCAGGCGAGGAACTGCAACTCTGGTCTGCTCCAGTCGAGACCCTCCCACCACAGCTGGTCCTGCAGGTGACCTGTGGCATTCCCGGTGACTGCATGGCTTGTTGGGAGGATTTGAACTCAGGAATATCGAGAGGGCAGAGATGCGGTTGATGGCCCTCTGCAGGGTGGCGATCTTAGACAACCGTTTGCCACTCAGGTCATGATTCAGGGCAACTCGGAGAGCATTGAACGCTTGGTTGTAGTCCATAATGCGCTTTCTCTCTCGTACATTAGCAGCCATTCTCCGAGCCTTCGAACGGACCGGTCTGTTGCGCTTCTTGTTCTGGCCTTCCTCAGGGTCGCTAGGACTGCCTTGGAAAGGGGGTTTGACACCTCCATCGTCATCGCCTTGTCCCAGCGCGCTGATCTCGAGCTCTTCCTCAGAAAACTCTGAACCAGTGACACTGCTGCAGCTCATTGTGTCAGTAATGTGAACACCAGACAAGTCCGAGCAAAGTCTGAGAGCGGAATTCGTTGGCTAGAAGTTGTCTGCCTCATCAACGCGCTTCCTTGGTGTGTTCAGTGAGTGGGGCTGTCGGTGTTTGCTGCTGCCCGAGTATTCTCTCTGTCTTATTCCTCTGGTGCACCGTGGTTACCTTTACCTCAAGAAGACAGGTTGGTCTGCTTTTTAAAAGATCTTGGAGTCACATGGTACAATCATTTGAGAGGAAAGATATACTCTCTCTCCCCTTCCAAGTTTATGGGTGCCCTGCAGGCAAATGGCACTGTCACCTCCTCCTCCTGCGCTGACTCTCCCTCACATCTCTCATCGTATCATCCAGAAGAGCTGCAACTACTAGATATTTACACACGCTGCATGAAAAGAAATATAGCCTTCCTTAACTGTCTGACATTACATCAGACCAACCTTTTCCTGTTTTAGGTCAGTTAGAATTACCAAAACTATTTAAAATATTCTTATATTTAACAACTTATTGATGTGAATTATTAAACTAGCTTTTTATTACATTATATCATTACCTCTATTCATACTCTTTCCCTAAAGACTTTCAGTATAGCTGAGCAGTTTTTATGGTTCCCAAATATTGGGATTTGTTTTTCCAACTCTTTCAGTTTGAAATGAAACAATCACAGTAAATCATATTCTTTGTTTCCTGCACTAAATATTGTTTACCATACATATGCTAAACGGGAGGTCCTCAACTCCAAGTCTTGGGGGTTGGTGTTCTGAAACATTCAGATGTGTCTCTGCTCCAACAAGTCAAATAATGAGGCCATTAGCAGAACTCTGGAGGACTTGACATCATGCTGAGGAAGTAATTCAACCATTTGATTTTGCTGTGTTGGACCAGGGACACATCTAAAAGTTCTAGAACACTGGCTCTTGAAGCCTGGATTTGAAGACCCCTGTCCAACTCAAGAGTTGGGGTTTAGATGCGTTCCTGCTTCAACGCACCTTATTCAAATGCTTCAGCTACCTCTTCTACATGCCAAAGATCTGCAGAGGGTCGCCAATGAGGCATCATTTGATTCCATGGAAAGCACTGAAAGTTAACGGATACCAGCCTTGAGGACTGGCTTCGGACATCACTGTCCTATACGATTGAACATTTATCAAAGTGACCTAATCTGGTGTATGTTTCCTTTCCAATCGAGTCTAGGTGAAGCAGAACCTTCTTTTCTCCAGCAGGTAGGCTTCATCCTGCCAATTAGCTGTCTCTACAGTGGCGATTCTCGCTCTCCCTGTCTCTCTGTTTGCTCAGCTTTAAGGGCCGTGTAATTTAAAGTGGCTGCCCTGAAACCCATTCCCATAAATCAGGTCTGGGCAGCACCTGAGGACCAAAGACCAAAGTGAGGCCTCCACTTCAAAGAGAGAGAAAACCAAGGGTAAATATTTCACAATTAGAACCTGTGATTGCTACTGGCCTCAACAATCGATCTTTCATCGTCTTTTGCTTGTGAGGAAAGGGTGCCACTTTGGTGGAAGTGGAGCATTCGCACAGTTTCATATATTGTAGTTTGTGTAGATAATTGCTTGTGACTTTTCAGAAGGAATGTTGGGTTAAGGCAGACAACAATCACAATAATGCACCATGTGATCTGCTTCTGACAATACATGAAGACTGGCTTATTTTGATTGTTACTGTGTCTTTAAATGAATCCTTTGACCTTTACCACAGTGTATGGTCAACGATGGGTAGATTAAAAGGAGCCTCTCAGGCACTGAACTGGGGGTCATTGAGAAACATTGCTTCCTTCCTGCTCTCTCTTTTTATTATGTGTCCAACTCTTTGAGACACCAGCCCAGTTTCAGTCCAGACCTTCACCTCTGGAAGTCCAACTTTTGAATACCAAATATTTCTCCAGTCTTTTCACTAGTATGGATAATCCAGCCAGTCATTGCTGAAGTCCTGTGTGGTCTGACCCAGCTGGTTGTATTTATCTAAACCACTAAGTGTAGCTGATTTTACACCTCTACAAGCATACAGGGCACCTTCTGAATGTCATTCTGACCTACAGGTTTTTAAACTGCTGAACACCCTCAGAGAACCCAACATGCAAACTCTATTTAGATAATCCTCGAACCCAAGACCTTCTTGGTGCATGGTGCTTCATCTTCCCCAGTGAGTTATTGCTATTGATCCATTCTTATATTTATCATTACATAATTATGTAACACCTGCATTGTGTGTAAGATAAAGTCAAACATCCATTTCTATACAATACAACCGTGAAGATAGTTGACACTTCACCAGATATTATCCTAAAATTGTGCAAGAAGTCAACTGAACAACATTCAGTCTAAGCATTTCAATATTTTTTTTGTTTATGATGTTCCATGCCTGGAAGGTTGTAAAACCCCTCTGCACCACACCTTTCTCTTTCTGATATCCCAAATATCTTCATAGCCAAAACAGTTTAAAATGTTCTGCACATGTCACTCAGCCGCAAGTGGAGCAAAGGCTTTATCGCCTGGAGTGATTTATGGCTTTACAAACATGTCAGATTTACTGCTCTGCTAGAACAGAGCATGGGGAGAATATTGCCTCGGACTCTCCCTGTCCATTCATTTCTGACAGGTGACAAGACACCAGTAATTATCAGCCGCCGGGAATAAATCAGGCAGATTTTATCACGCTGCTCGCTGTGCCCTTGATGGAATAACCATTTTCAAGCAAGGGGGAACCAGTCCAATGCCACCGAACCTAGGATTTGTAAATCTCCTGCTCAAGCCCCCATAATGACTGGTTGTTAGCCGTTTGTTATTAGAGGTCTGTGTGCCAAAAGTTATAGATGTGTATTTCCAAAGGGGTACTTACAGGTAATAAGTGAGTAAGTCCGGGTTTTCTAACCTAACCTTTGCAGAGGTATGTTAATGCATGTTATTGCTGTCTGCTATGGAATTTCTCACCTCAATAAAATCTGACCTGATAAATACAAATAGTTTCAAAAAGTTGCATTAATTGAACAATCCATAGTTGTGAGCTTTCCTAAAGCACACTTTGATTTTTGTTACCAAACGCTTTCTCTTTTTCAAAGAAAGCTTCTTATTCACATAAATAGCTAGTGTCTCGTCTTCATCATCTTATTGCGCCATTGTACTTGAGTTTCAGTCTGAATTCCTTGAAAGTCACTTTCTAGATGCCAACCATATCTATACCTTATGTGTTTTCCGTCTTTCAGAATAATACGACACACATGAAGTTATTATGCACATACGATTACATGAAGCAGCCTAGATTTGAGGTGAAATAGGAAAAAGGCACACATTTAAAGGTCAGAGGTCAAATGGTGAAGCCGAATAGTCAGGCTGAACAGTTCAAAAAAGTTCAAAGTCAGTCTCAGCCCCCTAAAAAAAGCATTAATGTGCCTTTACTTTGAAATGTCAATTTTGGGGAGTGTTCTGATGTATCATAACCTGCAAGCCAGTCAGATATCCCAAACCAGGAAAAGTCCACACAGTGAATATTGACTGGCTTAGACAGAAAACCTCTCTCCAAGGTTTTCTATCCTTAGATGGAGAAGCTTTTAAACTAATTACAATAATAAACTGAGCTAAATCCACCGTTTCATAACCAGGATCGATTGGACTTCATGGGTAATTAAATTGGGATTACGTTTTTCAGTGAAATGGTGCAATATAAATAAACTGAATTGAATTGAAGAAAAAGTCTTATTCTTATAGTGAAAAGTTCTTATAACCTGTCGACCGGAACCTTGACAGTTGTAGTTTTTACCTGGATTCCTAGAGACTTTTCTCCTTGCAGGAAGAAAAGTCCTGCAAGGTCCGTTTTGTTTGTGTACAAACAAAACAGACACAAACGTCACTACTTCTACTTCTCTTGCTGAGAATGTGTACATATATTTAATCGGTTGAATCAGTGACTTCTTTTTTGTGTTTCCATTGTGTTCTTATCAATACTTGAATGTATTCATCTGCCAACAAAGACCTGGAGTAAAACTGCCATGACTTTACAGTATAAATGTGTGAATTAATGAACGATTCAATGTATGAAAACTGCAATAATCCTCAAGTGGGTAGTTAAATACACTGTGGCGACTAATTATCTCCCTCCCATTTAGGATAATCGATAAATTATTAATGCAAAAATCTGCAAAGGGCACTGAAAGAAACTGAAACAGGCACATTTAGTTTAATCCCATGTCTCCACCAATTTGCTATTGTTAATATTTTTTATAGCCGGCGAGAACTGATCAGTCCCAAGGAGAACGCACTGAGCGGCACACTGAAAGTACCCAGGTAAAATCCAGTCAGGATTTGAACCGCAGACCTTCTTGCTGCATCACTTTTCCCACACTCCATTGAATACTCAGGACATACGGCGAAGTCGCACTTGAAAAGAAAACACACGTCTGTGTCTGGTTTGCAGAGTTTTTCAAGGACACAACAAACAAACTGTGACGACACCGCGTGAACTGACACAACGGTTATGAATCACTCTGTCTGAGATTTACCGGCAGTTGGGTGCAGTTGGCTGCTGAACTCCCTTTTGACGGCGCATGGCAGCTATAAAATCCCTGCTGTCGGGTTGAAACAATGGCCTGCATATTTAAGCAGTCTTATTCACAACATAGACTGTCATGCATCCATCAGCTATTAATCATAGAGGTGTGTTAAAGATTATTCTGGAACATTACAGAGGTTTCCAGTTGATTTGTCCGTGAGCTCAAAAGTGTTTTGATTCTAGTTGTTAAAAAAAAGAGAGAAAACTTTAATATAGAAGTTTGCGGCTTTGAAGAAAAGTTGCTCTTAAGATTTGTTGAGATTTGGACTTTTAGATTCAGTTATTTTCTTTTTTTTATTGTTTTCCTAATAGTTGCTAATTTTATCCTGTCATTTTGGTTTATTCCTTGTGTTAGTTCAATTATTCTCGTTTTTTTTTTTTTTGTCTTTTGATTTGTTTCGTTGGATTAATATTTATTTCCACCTATTGTTCAAGTTTTTTTCTCCTTTCATTCTCTTTGTTAGTTTTCACCTCACCCACCATTCTGCTCCCCATCCCAGCTGTTAATTATTTTCTCGTTTGCCTGTACCTGCGCTCCCTTGGCCAGCTGCATCCACTCTCCTGTAATTAGCTTTTCCAGTCCCTTTTGTCATTTCCGCCTTTCCCTCAGTGTTTAATTTCCTTTCTCTCTCCTTCCACACTTGTTGGATCCTTCCTTTGCTTTGGTCTCCTGTCATTTTTCATCAATTTGTGTATTTTATTATTTTTTTTTTTTTACCAATTATCTTTGTATGTTGTCTCTTCAGTTTCATTGTCAGATATTTATTTTCATCAGACCTCCGGCGTGAACAGTTTGGCACAAAAGTACCTCCTATGACTCAGCTGCTTCAAACCACAGCAGCTTGAAGTAGTCACTTTCTCTCAGACTGTATAAATCTTTCTCATAGTTCTGGAGACATAGTGAGCCAATCTTATTTACAACATTACTTAAATCCATTAAAGCTCACAGGTCTCTGACTTTGTGCGACTCTCAACGCAACACAGCATCTCAATCAGCTTCCGTTGTGAACTTTGACTGAGCCATTGCAGCAGCTTGAGTCTGTCCTTTTTATCAAATAGTTTCGCCCAAGCTTCCTTATACACATAACTTCATTATGAACTCAGTGGCTGCAAGGTGCCTAAGTGCATTGGTTCCGAAACAAACCCAATTCGTAAGGCCTACGCAATGCATCAAAGCTGGTCTGGAGTGAAATAAATAAATGTATGATATCAATGTCTATGCCCAACATACTGTTCATGGTTTGATTTCATTTCTTTAATTGACATTATTCCAGAGGTTCATTCAGATGCAGTTTTGCATTCATGATTATGTCATATATGTGGAGAGGTTTTCTGCTGGCAACATTTCCTGACTTGTTAGATATGATCATGCTGACCGAGTCCAGTGAAGTCTAAGATGGAGCTCTTTGGTTTTGTTTCATTTTTCTCTGAGCATGTCACTCTCTGACCTAAGGGTGGATTTCCATCTCTATTTGGCAGATTGGCAGAAACCACAAATGTTTTCTATTTACAATGATCAAAATTGTTTCATTTTTGTAGAAAATGGCCTTGTAACCCTTTCACAATTGATGGGCAGCGATATTGGCTTATATTAGATCATTTCTGATTTCTTTCCTTGTTGTATCCAGAACAGATGGGTGTTAAAAGATCACTTAATGCATTTTGTTGAGTTTATTTCTACTCTTAGGCCCATAAGCAACAACAAATTTAGTTTTCTGACACAACTTTTCTTTTCTTGTTGGCTTCATTTTTGCTGAAGAAATAATTATGTGGAATCTGTTTGATGTTTGTCTAGACTATAGTCTCTTCAGCTTTGCGTGAGGAAAAAAAAAAATCAGATAATTCAGATGGGATTTGCTTGCAAGGTTTCCAGGCTAAATATCTGATAACTTTGTTATAGCTTCTGTTATTGAACTGTGTTAATTCTGATGAAAGAAGCTGCCATAAGTTCAAGTTCAAAGAGTGGACACCTGATTATTGGGGTATTTTTTTACAAGGTCAGGTCATGAAGGCAGGCCAGTTGCCAGGCAGACAGAAACAGCACACTTTTGTTTTGGGCCACTAAAAATTCTGCAGTCTCTAATTTAGCCATAAGCAGAACATTACTATAACCCATGCTCTCAGTGATTTATATTGTGCGGCACAACCATGCAAATCTGTCAGCACTGATGTCATGACATGTCTAACAGTTTCCTCCCCAGAGGAATGTCAGTACATTTCCTCCCCTGTCTTAAATACTTGAATCATGATATGAATCACTCATTTTTATTTGGCTGCCATGTGCAAAGAGATCACAGCAGAAAAGTCATGCGTTGCAGTAAGTAAAGAACATTTGTTGAAGAAAGGAAAAGTGCAGGAGACTCAGCTGTTCATTTCACTCCAATTTGAGTTGATTCAGCGTTGGGCCATGCAGCTTTTCGCATTGAACAAAAATGCGCAGAAAAGGCGAGCGCTGTGTTTTCCACGGAGCATTCTTTCCGAAGAAGACAGTCATTACACCAGGTTATCATTAAAGGGCCCGTTTGGTGTGCTGGAACATGTGGTCAAGGTTAACTGTCAGGGGCCAGTTCCCACACAACCACAAGCAGTTAAAATGATGCCTTCTGACCACTTAAGATGTTACAAAGCATCACAGCAACCCTGTGGTTAAATGGGTCGAAAAGGTTTACAACGGCCTATTTAAAGGATCTGTGCGTGAAGTGTTAAGTCAAGGAAACAGTACATGTTTGACGTGCGTTAAAAGTGTTGATGAAGCGAGGGGTCACATTGTAGCTCAAGTCTGCAAAAGAAATTGTGTGCAGATTGAGGTAAATGTCCACAAAATTGTTTGTTTAAGAGTGAGGAAAGTTATTTTTGTTATTACATGGCTGCCGATAATTGCAGCTTTGTTCTTCAGGTCAGCGGGTCATAACCCTGTTTTCCCTCTGGCCAGTAGCAGCTGAAAGGGAAGAGCATCGATGCACAACATTTTCTAAGATCTAAAAAATGGAAAAGTTTTCCAGTGCTAGGCATATCTAACCAAAAAGTTAAGTTCACTAACCACTAATGTGCTAAGCAAGAATCTTAGCTCCGCTAACGTTGAACAACTAAACACATTAAAATTTGTGGAAGCTAATGCTAAATTACAAGACACATTTACAAAACTAGCACAAGCTAACACCAGACTCCTATTCTCCCAACCCAGAAAAGGATTTCGACCAGAGGATACTTACTTACTTGTCTACCAACCCTGAATAGGAGCATCTAGTTTATTTACTTTGGATCAACATTATTAGCTTTTTCTTCTTTTACTCTTTCCTTTGGTTTGGTTCATAACTCTAAAAAATAACTGTCAACATTTTAACACTACAGTTAACTATTTAACTTGCTTTGATGTGTTCTTGTGGCATTTAGCCAGTACACATTTCTGTATGTTCATGTTTGCAAAATATCTCAAGCTTAGTCAAATAGGATGCACAACATACATTTTTAAGTCATCTTGGGGATTCTCGATCCACATAGTCAGAGCCCGTTTTAGGTCAATATCCCAGAAGGTGAATCTCCACTCCAATCTCAAGTCTCTAACATACAGGATTCTCCTGAATGTTTCATCTACTCTCACCAGCTTCTGTGTTCTTTCAAGAGAAGTGTTTTTTTCCCCCTTGTTTCCATGTTTGTATCTTAATTTTTTTTTATTTTCATTTTATTTCTAGAAATGGTGCCCTCTAGTGGAAAACAGACAGCACACCACGCTTGACATATAAAACGGCAAGAAACTAATGAAAAATTACAATAACAGTGAAACATTCTTATTTGACGTCCTCTTTAAACCTTTTTGATTGTTTTTCCTGTTATATGATGCTCCTTAAAGTATTTTTTTATGTAAACATCTCTAAACATGAATTCAGTGACTCTTAAAATATAAGAAATGAAAATATGTCTGCTGACATATAATTTTTGCCCTGTCTACTTAGTGCATGTAGTCTTCATATTGGCTTACTCTGTAAGGTCCACACCTCACAAAGATCAGAATCGTTCAAGGTTAGGCTCTGAGGTAATAGGCCCTCTCTTGGTCATTCTTACGAGCATTTTAATTTTGTTTATGTTTTGTCTCATCAACATACAAAAATGATAAAGGGGAGATAAGAATGAACCCCAGGCTTGCTAAGACCATGATGTGTTCTTAAATAAACAGACATAAGTACGATTTGACAAGAATGTTTCTGATCTGAACAGGGCAAGAATTTGCTGTTGTTTTCCATAATTTGCTAGAAATATGGATACATTTAAATAATGTTGAATAACATAAATTATTGTCAAAAGTCTAAACTATTGAATTATATATATATTTTTTCCCGTAGTTAAGTGGTAAAAGGCAGGTCACATCCAACAAAATTCATTCCTGTCAAAAGTTTAAAAAAAATTTTTTACATGAAAATGTATGGTAACCATATTCAACCTTTTTGAAGCTCATGACATTGAAACATCATATATGATACCTGATATACAGAGGGGTTTAAAGTGAATATATAAGTGAGAGAGAAAATACTCACTTCCCCCTGTAGATGGTGTAAGCAGGTTGTGTTGGGTTTGGGTAACATAAAAGATGGACCTGCTCTATATTATGTTTGGGATGGGTTTTTTTTGTGTGTCATTTTGTTTGCACAAAATTAAAGTTGTCAAAAAAGAAACTACATTCAAGACAATACTGATATGATTGTATTTAATAAACACAGTTATTTAAAGACACTTTATTCCCCCAGCAAAATAAATTTTTGGATTTTGCCAAAAAGTTATTGTGTGATATTGCAATAAAATAACTTATTTGAAGGCTTTTTGCACTTGTTTAAAAGAATTTCAAACAAATGCATCTCCATCTGCATGTCTGTTAAATAAATGATACATAAACAAAAAACCAGAAAGCCTGGCCACTTCTTTGCTCCTCTACAATATGGTGTGACATGTATACTATATTGTGAGATATATATATATATATATATATATATATATATATATATATATATATATATATATATATATAGAGAGAGAGAGAGAGAGAGAGAGAGAGAGAGAGAGAGAGAGAGAGAGAGAGAGAGAGTCATAGGCTATATATATATATATATATATATATATATATATATATATATATATATATATATATATATATATATAGCGCCTATGACTCAATGCCGCATACTTGGATCATTGAATGCCTAGAGATGTATAACATCAACAAGATTCTGAGAGCCTTCATGGCAAACTCGATGAAGCTGTGGAAAACCACCCTTGAAGCCAACTGCAAACCACTTGCACAAGTGTCCATCAAATGTGGCATATACCAAGGAGATGCTCTGTCCCCGCTACTGTTCTGCATAGACCTGAACCCCCTCAGCCAAATTATCAACAAGACTGGCTACGGATACCGATTCAAAAATGGGGCCAACATCAGTCACCTCCTCTACATGGATGACATCAAGCTGTATGCCAAGAGTGAGCGAGACATCGACTCACTGATCCACACCACCAGGATCTACAGCACTGACATTGGGATGTCATTCGGACTAGAGAAGTGTGGTCGGCTGATCACAAAGAGGGGGAAGGTGATCCGCACAGAAGGAGTCTCACTCCCACAAGGAACAATAGCAGACATAGAGGACAGTTACAAATACCTAGGTATACCACAAGCAAATGGCAACCTCGATGAGGCCACAAGGAAAGGAGCCACAGCTAAATACCTTCAACGAATAAGGCAAGTCCTGAGAAGCCAGCTCAATGGCAAGAACAAAATCCGTGCGATAAACAGCTACGCCCTGCCAGTAATCAGATACCCTGCTGGAATAATCAGCTGGCCAAAGGAGGAGATAAAAGCCACAGATATTAAGACTAGAAAGCTACTAACCATGCATGGAGGGTTCCATCCCAAATCCAGCACCCTGAGACTGTACACGAGCCGCAAGGACGGAGGCAGAGGACTAGTGAGTGTGAGAACCACTGTCCAGGACGAAACATCTAAGATCCATAGATACATCAGGGACAAAGCCTCAACAGACAATGTGCTCAGTGAATGTCTCAGAGAACAGGGAACGGAGGTTGAGGTGCCAGAGATACCATCATGGGAGGACAAGCCCCTACATGGGATGTACCACCAGCAAATAACCCAAGTGGCTGATATCAGTAAATCCTACCAATGGCTGGAAAAAGCTGGACTCAAGGACAGCACAAAGGCCCTCATCCTGGCCGCCCAGGAACAGGCCCTAAACACCAGAGCAATAGAGGCCCAGATCTACCACACCAGACAAGACCCAAGGTGTAGGTTGTGCAAGGAGGCCCCTGAGACAGTCCAGCACATCACAGCAGGGTGCAAGATACTGGCAGGGAAAGCGTACATGTCTGTCTGCCATTACCAGACAGACAAAATGGTAATGGCGAACCAACCAGACATTGTCGTAGTGGATAAACATCAGAGGAAAGCCGTTGTGGTAGATGTAGCAATACCAAGTGATTGCAACATCAGGAAAAAGGAGCACGAGAAACTGGAGAAATACCAGGGCCTCAGGGAAGAACTGGAGAGGGCCTGGAAGGTGAAGACCACAGTGGTGCCTGTGGTCATCGGGGCCCTCGGGGCAGTAACCCCCAAACTGGAGCAGTGGCTACAACAGATCCCAGGAACAACATCAGACATCTCAGTCCAGAAATGTGCAGTCCTTGGCACAGCCAAGATACTGCAGAACCCTCAAGCTCCTAGGCCTCTGGTAGAGGACCCGAGCTCAGAGGATAAGAACCACCCGCGGTGGGTGAGAAGGGATTTTTTTTTATTTTTTTTTTTATCAGATAACATCTCATTCACACACACTCACACAACAAGTTCTCATGGGAACGATGCCAACAAGAATCAGATAGGATTTATTTTCTAAGATGGAAAAAAAAGCTACTGTTTCAGTTTTGGTAATTATTTGCATGTGTTTGCTAATGTACATGGTATGTTAAGTTATACCTTACCCGGTAGAGCCTGCAGCTGTACCCTCGAGATGTTCTTTTAAGTAAAAGAAATATGTATATATTTGATTTTTTTTTAATATCCAACCCTCTTTGCTATTAACAAAATTGTGGAGAGAGAAAATGTTAGCTAAACATCTTGTATCTGTGCGAGTCTGTGTTGGCGCACGCGCGTCCGGCCCAAACAAATGCTATTGGTCGGTTTACTTTTTGTTCATTTGGCGGCTTGGCACGTTTATTGTAAGCTAAAAATGAAAAGTTTGAACCCTTCCGTAGCTCTAAAATGGGTCGGGTGAACCCCGCCTGAGCTTTGTACCGTGTGCACGGTTCTGGCAGGTTCGCCAAGTTGAACAGCTGTTTTTGTGTGTGTGGTTTGGCTAACGGTTCACCCGGTTGTTCGAACGTGACCTCTGCTGGAGGGCTAACGGTTAATTCCAGCTGAAACTTCGCCGAGAGAGTAGAAATCGACCAAACACTGTGGCTTCGCCTCCTTCTCGTCCGGAAGTCTCAGACACGTGACCTGAACCTTGGGATCTCCATCACATGGGTAGGCTTTTCTTTCCTGTTTTTATTACTTAGTACAATTTGTGTATTTAAAAAAGTGTTTGTATTTGTGTGGTTCAGGTTTGCCCTTGTTTTTTGCGCATGATAAGCTGTTAATGTGATTGTGCTCTTGTGGGTCAAATGCAGTGATAGCATAATAATATCGTGCACCTGTACAGTACGAGTCAGTGCACTAAAATCTACCTTAAAAGTTTTTTGGAGAGATTGCAAATTTTTAACGGATTTACCTTTATTTATTTTTACATAAGTTATTGCTAGTTAGTAAGACACTAAATTCGATGTTGATAAATTGTCTTTCCCCAGAAAAAGCTTAATCCAACAATATTCTTGTACCACTGCTTGTCTATGATGCGCCCAGAAAACCAGTGGAGACAATGGATGATTAGTTGATACCTTTCAGAATGGCTCGGTTTGCCTAATAGACTCTGCGGTGAAGATCTGTATAATGAGACGAAAAACCAGCAACATTTTAACAGCATTGCAAAGGAGTACACGGTTACCAATATCGGAGAATGTTTCTGCAGCTGGCATCAACCAACTTCCCAAAGTTGGAAGCAGACCATAGGAAGATCCTGGTTGGGCATTTCTAACAATACCACAAGACTATAGGAAGACTGAATGTAAAGAGAGACCAGAGGAGGAAGGTGGTCATACTATGTGTCTCGGAGACCAGGTGGAGAAATAGTAGGAATTGAATCTTAGGAGAATAATTCAAGTTGTTCTATAATGGTGTAAATGTAAAGAAAAACGGAGAATGAGTTATACTGAAGGTAATCTGGTATAAACCAACCTACCCTTTGCTTCGCACAAAGGCTCTCAGCTATTAATGATTGCTTGGTGGAAACAGACTCTTGATGCTCAGGAGGTCCCAGGTGATTGAACAGCAACATCTAATGCAATGAAGGAGACAGGTCAGCGGGTACTTGATGTGCCATCACAAAGGAGGTTCACTCACACACACTCACACACCCTTAAGAAGGTTCTGGGTGGCGTTCCCCAGGTGGTATAGTGTAAACTAGCTCACTCAGTGAAAGGTTTATGGATAGGTGGTGTACTCTCAACAGAGTCCCTTTCCATATGAGGGAGAACCGATAGAGGTATCTATTGTGTACGTCAGTGTGTCTTAGTTTACAAGGAAACATACTAAGTGTTGAGGGTCCATCTAGTGTACATTTGGGAGGCATAATGTATTCAGATTTACCCATTGAAGGTTACTTGTACTCTTTTTAGTCTCTCCAGTGACACGTTGTCTGTGGAAGGGACACCAAAGCCAGGAGTTGTGTTTGCATGTCAGAATTCTTAGCAAACTTTTCAGTCTAACTTCCCAACAAAGCACGTGGAGACTTTAAAGTAACAGTATCCACCAAGCACCTACAGAGGAATGCGTGCATCAACTTTTTGTCCTATGTGGGACCTCATCTCTCCTTGAAGCCCAGGCTGCATGTTGATAGTAGCTCCTGTTGTGGCAGTTTGAACCTCTGTAGGCAATCAGGGTTCCTAGTAGGAAGATTGTAAGGGCCAAGACTACGTGATATTTGATCATTGCAGGACCATTGCCTTGCCATTGCAGCATGCTGTGTGATGGGTAGTGGAATGCTGCAGGGGGTGCTTGGAGTGTGGGCTGTGCTGTGTGCAGAGCTTGCGGAAGTGGCCTCATTGGCTGTTTAGGGTTAAAGCTCTCCTAGGGGTGGGAGGTTTGTGGCGTCTGTGCCTGGGGGCACGTGTTCAGTGTTTTTGTGCTGGTTGGACATGACCCAGTGTCTGAGCTTTTGTGTGGGTGAGGGAAAGGGAGCTGTATGCACTTCTCCCCCCCAGAAAGAAGGAAACCATCTCCTCGGACCAGGAACTGGTTGCCCCTCGGGGGATGATGATACCTGGAACTGGGAGTGTAGAGTGTGTGCTCGTGGCTCTGGTCTTTTTCGTGTCATCCTCATGTCCTGGAGGGTGAGTCTGTGGGTTCCAACACCCACTATATAGAGTTTTTTCATGGACAAATCTTAGAGACACAAGCACACTCACGCACACCCATTCACCTGAGCTTCTTATACGCTGACTAGAAGAAGTCAGTCAGCATAGAAGCCAAGACTAGCTAACCAGACTGATTAGCTAGTCTTGTTTCTTTCATACTTCCACTTCTCTGCCAGTAGTTTAGCTTTTTGGTTAATGTCATACATAACAAACTCCTCATTAATATCTTTGATCCTGCTGTATCTCCATTATTCTTGATGATTTACCCTGCTGTTGCCTGCCTGCTTCAGTTTTTATAAGTTTTTCAGTTATTGTTAATAAATTCTCTGCAGTTTTTTTTTTTCAACCTTTAAACCGCAGAACATGACAAACTTGGAATGATCCAATTGTAATTCCATAAATAATTATGTGCTAAATTTAACCTGGCCACATCTTTCAAGACACCTGCAGCACTTTTTATGTTTAATAGGCATTTCATTGGTGAAGTCATGTAATTTGTCACGGTTTTTTTGTATGTATTGTTTGTTTTCCACTTCAAAAACTTTTATGTTCATCTTGTGCTTAATTGAAACGCCGTGTTGTGAATTGCAAAGTGAGATTATTTTGGAGATCTTATCAATCTCCAAAAGAAAAGAACACAGATAAAGCCAGACTGAGCAGCAAAACTCGGTGCTTCAGGATGGTGCTCCACTTTAACCTCATAAAACTTTAATCCCTAGTTTGCTATAGTGATTTGTCTTTATTCTATAACTGGTATTTAAAAAAAAAAGGTATGTAGAAATGCTTCAAATGCTTCAACATTAGTGCAGCCCTAAACTAAAGTCACGTTTTAATTCTTAGTTTTGTTGACAACATGTGAGTGTCCTATTGAGTAGAAAAGATTGCAGAGGAAGCTGTATTAGCCTCAGAGCAGAGTATAACACGTGCCCCTTCTGTTCCAAGCAACATGCTGACAGCAGAAGAAACGCATGCGGGGTTTCTTAAAGCAGGCGAGTGATTAGTGATCCGAATCAGCCAGCTATATCTTGGACCACGGACGCACTTGTTCTCCTTCCCTTTCATTCAGCTGTTTCAGAATCGACACCTCCCCCTCTTTCTTTCCCAATTCTCATCCAGCTCCGAGTGCAGTCATTTCTAGTGCAGAGAAATGTCCCCAGTGACAGTAAGGGATGACGCAGGCTCTCTATCTGTTTCACTAACCCTCACCATCCCACCCTCCATCTCCTTGTAGCTCCAACACCATGTTTTCCCTTTTCTGACTTGCTCTCCCCTTCTTTTTTTCCTGCTTTGGTACTACCCTTTTCTCCATTTCCTCGCCCAGTCTCCCCGTCCCCCTCTCCTCTCACTGCCTCCCCCTCTCTCCCCTCCTTCTCACTCTGCTCCGGCACTGCAGTGCTGATTGTGATTGAACACACACACACGCACGCACGCACACACACACGCAGGCTAGCACACCCGATCACACGCACACAGGAGTGTAGCTGAGTAGCAAGTACTGCAGCAGCGTGCAGCATCTGCGGCTCAGCCATTTAGGGAATGAAGGAAGCAGATCGCAGGAGGGGAAATAGTTTGCTACCTTCGACCAGCCTGCTTGTGCACCTTAGCAGAGGTGAGGATAATGCATTTCAAGAGCGGATGGCTTATGCTATTCTGTCTCTTCTGCACTGCCTCTGCATCCCGCTCACCCTGCTCCTCCCACTCCAACTCTTTCTCCTCCTCCTCTCTACAGCATCATTAGACAGGACTACAGATTGACCGGGACTGGCAAGCGGTGGATGGTCAGGGTTTTTTTTTTTTTTTACCCCCCAGCTGAAGGATTCTTCTGTGGCTATGCTACATCTGCACCTGGCTGGATTGTAACTGACTTCCGGAGCTTGAAAATAGCACCGAAGCGTACGAGGAATCTTGGATGTGTGTGTGGCATTCTATACCAGTGTTGTCACTGGTGCATTTCCTTTTTTTTTTTTCCCCTGCTGGTTGTTTTTGCCTTCTCAGAGACTGGCTAGCAGGCACTGCAGCATCAGGACCGCAAGATCCATGAAGGGGTAGGGCATGAGGACCCAGGGGCAACCCTAAGGAAGGGCTTGAGTACTTCCATTGGTACCACTGCTGAGGTGCTCATCTTGATTTTTTTATGATTTTTTTTTCCCCAGAAAGGGGTGTCTGGTGGGGGGTTGGTGTAGGTGGTGACAGCACAGGTAACTAGGCCCCTACAGAGCAGAGCGGGTGGCTCTTGCGTAGAGGAGCCAGGCAGGACGTCCTGTGGGAAGGGGGAAGAAGGGCTGACTGGAACGTTGGACTCCTGATGGTGGCTATTTTTGTCTCCCCTAGCTGAGCGTTTGGGACAGCAGGTGGAAGAGAAGATGCTTATGGCCCGAGACTCGGCCCGGGATGAGGCTCAAAAGCTACACAGGAAGTGGCTGAAGCACCAGGCCTTTATGGCAGAGCTGGCCCGCAATAAGGAATGGCTGGCCAAGATAGAACAGGTGAGTGGAGGGGACCAGTAGGGGGAGAGCAGAAAGGCAGAACACGCTAAAGGGGAGCACACGAGTTCGCGGTGGGTGTGGTGAAAGTTGGAAGTGAAAAGGTGAAGCTGAGTGAGGTGTCATCACTCGGCTGTTCTATCTTGACCATGCTCAGGAACGTCCTGTTACCTTCTCAAGGTTACATAGAAAGAACAGTGGTGTCATTTTTGCTTTCACGTTTAGTCGGCTCTTCATGCCTCTTTTAGGCCTTTTTCCACTAATCAGACTTGGACTTGCAGGCTGAAGAGAATCAAAATGAGAAAGCTCTAACTTTACAGCAGAAACACAATGTGTGCTACAGAGTCTGATATCAGTCAGTGTGAAGCATTTATTGCTCTCTCTTGTTTGGTTTTTGGTCCTGCATTGGGTACAACCCATCAATGCCCATCACTGGGCATTGATGGGTTCTCCCCAATTCACTGGGGAGAGCCCCAGTGAATTGAATCCCACATGGGCCTCTAAAGAGATCTGTTGCCATCAATTTAGTTTCCTTAGACTACAAGTTGAGCTTGTTGGGTAGAAATATATCACAGTTTCTGAACATGGTACAACATCTTCAACTCAGGACCAGCACTGATCTTCATTTAAAGCAGAACAAGACATCAATCTTCCAGCTGCAGCTGAAATAAAAGCACATACTGGTCATAGTGGTCACCGGAGCTATAATGGCACAAAAATATAGACTCAACACCAACTCGGTGGTTGTTTCAGTCACTTATTCAACTGAATGTTTTTTGACGTTCTCCTCTTTGCAGAGAAACTTCAAGCTTAACAAGTTGAGATTTTCTGGTTATGTGGTCGTCTCTGCTCACACCATGAATGTCTGGATTTCTTTTTGTAATAAATATTTCAAATTTATTCTATTTGTCCATCTTGGAAGCCATCTATCAGTCAGCTTAGCATCAGTGTGCAGCGAAATCTGTGTTGCTCTTTGCTCCCCACAGCTGGAGAAAATTTCAATCACTCCTGCACAACCAGAGAGCTTTATGGTGGATGCTGTTAGATTTAAACCACAGCCCTTTTGAACCCTAGTAGAACTTGATGCTGGTAATCAGGGCCCACGTATTGAAAAGTTATCGTACTAAGTCGACAATAGACTTACTACGATATCCACAAGAAACCTTTTCTTTCTTGAAAACGCAGAAAACTTTTGTAGACTTTGACCAACATGGTATGTATTTACATCCATTATAATATCAGAAGAGTGTTTGTTGATATTTCCATGTGTCTTAATTATTTATTTCCTTTGAATATATTAAAAAATTGATTAGACTTCATAGATTTTTGCACATCATTGTGGTAGTAAGCTGTGTGATAAAATATTCATTAGATACCAGGGAAACTAATTATAACCACAGCCTTGGAATCAACACTACTAAAGTTTGTCTCATGAGGAAAAGCTTTGGTGGTCCATGTGTGAAGTGTGCTCTTCTTAGTTTTGGGACAAGAAAAGACTTGAATTTGCTTTGTGTCTTTAGTTCTTCAGTACTGTGTTAGAATACTGGCAGAGCTACTCATTTGGATTTTCAGAGTTTTGTGAGCTGAAGTTCAGAGATACAATCTCTCTTCAGCTGTTTGGGGTGGCCCAAACCTGAACAAAACAAATACACACTAATTGGACTTTTTTTTTTTATGAAAGTTAATTTGCTGTAGCATCTGCAACTCTGGTCTTTTCTTTTTAATAACTAAGAAAAAATTAATTTCTTTGTGATATTTTCATGAACACTTGGGGAAAATTGAGATCTTTTGCACTTGAATCGACATGGTAGGAGTTCTACCACACTCATCTTACTTTGACTGGATATTGTTGATTTATTCAGGAAAACACAGACTACATTTATTTACCAGATTTTTTATCTCAGCACTGCTTTGGCCATGCTCAATAAGTCCAAATAGCTAGTTACACTACACCATTTACACACTAACAGATTACATATTGTTCTTACTTATCAAATGAATCTTGAAGCCGAAATGTAAAATTCATGTCTAAGAACCAGCACAGGGCTGGGTTTTAACTGAGCCATTACGAAACCCTGATACTTTTCTAATTCAGCCATTGTGTGGGTTTGTTGCTGTGTTTGGAATCAAACCCTGTTCGTACTCACATATTACCCTGATACCATTCTCGTTGGCCTGTAGCGTTGTTACTGCTATACACTGTTTAGTTTTAATCGTCGTGGCTGAGTGACTTCTGCCTCAGGCCCATCTTTCCAATGGATATTGTGATTCCACCAGAAGCAACTTTAACATATTCTTTTCTCGACTCAATCTTGCGGGGCGTCAACATTTTCATTTACAGTTGTGAAGAAATCCTTTCCACAGTAGAATGATGGAATTCAGTGTTTTGGATGTGACCTTGTCAGCGTTCCAACATTGAACTACAGCAACAATTCATTTGCAAAGACGGTTAACACCCACCGGTAACCTCCAGTCAAGCAAAGTACCAAAACTCCTGCCTCTATTGAGGGAGTTCATCATCACCTGCTGATGATCAAACAATCAAGCTAGCTGCGACTTTAAAATTCTTTGTGGCGTATATGTAGCTTTTCCACACGTAGATTTTCCCTTCTTTGGGTTCAGCTTTGTTCGTAGATAATGAAACTATGGAATCTGCTGCGTACTTTTGCAGACTTGAGCCAGTATTTAAATCATTTTCAAACCAAGTGAAAACACCAATTAAAGGAATTGGTGTTTTCAAATTGTTGATGTCCAATAATTTGGATGTCCAACAAGATGGACTTTTCTTCTGAAACAGTCGATCGCGATATTGTGTTTTGAGAATCAAGGTTGACATAATTTATAATAACCGTGTTTCCATTTGCCATAAAATAGCGTAAAATAAAATTCCAAAAATAAATTGTCTTAATTTGAAAAAAAAGAAAAGAACTCAATGTCTTGCACTAATATGAGGGGTTGTTTTCAGCCAAATGAAAATAGATGTAATTCGCAAAACTGCAATAGAAACACTTTATTCACATCATACAAATTATGTGATCAGCATACTGGTGAAAACGTTGAAGAAGATGACAGGAAGTAGTAGGAGGATGATGGTTTGGAGGAGGTTTTTTGGACAATGAGCAGCCGGCTCTCAAAGCGTCGCACAGTTCATTGAAAGTTCTGTCCCATTCAAACATGTTTAATCCATAAGACTACAAATTATAATTTCCCCAAAACGCAGCATACGCTCCGCTCCCAATTATAAGGGGTCGTTCCAGTGCCTGACCAAGATGCCGACGTCTCCACTGATGGCTGATAGATGGTGAATGCTAGCAACATGACTGAATTATGAATATATCTCATCTAGTTGTTATACATCCAACACTGCCATGATTTTTAACAGCTTATTGCATGAACTAGATTATTCAAGTGTGATTTTCATTTAATTTCGTATGTAACGGAACACCTCATTAGCAAAAAAAATTTTTTTTCGACATTAGCGAAATATTGACAGAGATTTGTGCACATATTTGTACTAGAAAAAGCTATTGTTATTCCACTTTTGTACTTTTTTTTTTTTTACCTTTTAAATATTTCATCCTATTTCAGCTGCAGACATAAACA
Organism: Poeciliopsis prolifica; assembly: GCF_027474105.1. Taxonomy (NCBI): domain Eukaryota; kingdom Metazoa; phylum Chordata; class Actinopteri; order Cyprinodontiformes; family Poeciliidae; genus Poeciliopsis; species Poeciliopsis prolifica. The sequence goes on along the minus strand of NW_026562399.1, from coordinate 7,093,125 downwards.
AAGTAAAGAATAATGCAATTTTATTGCTTATTTATTAGGACATCTGGATAAACTTTTTGATGCAAAATAAAAAATAAAAAAAACAGGAACATAAAGTGAGGCCTTACACTGAGTGCAGAAGATGGCTGCCTCTTAGACTGTCTCTTCAGTGTCGGCTGCCGTGAGTTTTCCTGTGTCATGTCCAAACAGACAGCTACGGAGCCCATCATGTCACTCAGGCCCTGCTAGCCTTACCTAATCCAGCCATCCGTCTCTGTCGCTACCCGAGAGACGGCGAGAGGAGGACGCCCCTTCCTGTTGTGTTCAGAGAACTCGTCGTCCTCTCGGAGCGTTCCTGTTGCGGCCTGCGCCTCTGTTCTCTCGCAGCACTTACTCAGCACATGAAGCAAGCCGCGCAGCTCCGGGCCGACGCGTGCATGTGGGTCTGTGGGTGCTTCTCTGTTACAGTGAGAAGACTCACAGTTGACCTTGTGCCAAGTCTCGGCACGAGCTCCAAGCTCAGCAATTTAACACATAAACAAGGATGGGGCTTGAGCAAATTCTGTCTGTTAGCTATAGATTAACTAATAAAATGTCATGTGAATAAAATATAACGTTCACGGGGAAGTCCCGTTTCTCTTTAAACACATCGATATCATTCATGTGCTACTAAAAACCACATTTCTGTGCCTTCTGTGTATGTACTGTAATTGTGAAATCTCACACTCACACATAAAACTTCAAAATTTGGCAACTGAGTAAATAAATACATGTACAGAAGGAGCTTCTTCAGATACTTCAACGTCTTAAAAAGAAGTTGAAGAATACAAAACGTCTTCTATTCCTTGATTTTATGTTCTTTTAAAAGATTTCCGACCTAGTGGTCTTTATCTTTGCTTCATATAGAAAATGGTCAAAAGAGAACAGGAGGAAAACCAGAGCATCAGAAAAGTGTGGCATGCATTTGTATTCACCTCTCTGAGTTAGTTCTTTGTAGAACCACCTTTCATTGTGATTCATTTATCAAGTCTTGAATTGATGTAAGTCTGGACTTGGACTGGGCCATTCTAGTACATCATTGTGGGGTCACCTAACCATTCAGCTGTTGCTATGACTTTATGCTGTATGGTCTTGGTCCTGCTGCACGGTGAACTTCAACTCTTGTGTTAAATCGTTTGCAGCTTCTATGTTTCTCTGTGGGAATGGAACATTTAGATTGATGTGAGCCACCACTACCTCCTTATGATAGCTTTAGTTTTCCATCACACACACAGCATCTTCGAAAGTCCTACAAGGACAGATGGATTTATGCTACATTTATGGTTATTATGTGACCAACTGTGGTTTAAGAGGTATTTAAGAGTTTTGCAGTAATTTTTCTATAAAATTTTTGCCACTCCTTGGAAAACCTTTCCAAAACCTTTCGTCATAAGAGTTTTGAGTTGAACTGACTGTTGAACTGTCTCTCTGAACTACTGCAGACAGCTGATTGATGCTCACAACAAAAAATGACTCACCATTTCTTCCTGACAAAAAGATTTCGTCGTTGACTTCTAAGACTTAACTACAAATTATGAAGTATCTGATGCAGTGTCTTCAATGCCTCTTTGCCATCCTCCTAATCTTCAGCTTCTTCTCTATCACAATCAAATGTAGGAACTCTGGCTGAGCTACTTCAAAATGTTTCTTCCAGTCAGAAAAAAGAAAACAAAAATACAGCCTCTTTCCGTCTTTTACATGTTACTTTTACTTGTGTTCAGATTTAGAAGATCCTAAGATTCATAGCGAAGTATCTCCTGGAAGGCATTTACGTATCATGTTATCATAAATCAGTTCAGAGCTTTTATTTCCTGCTTCAGCTATAAGACACGTCTGCTTACTGTCAGTGTTTGTCTCTAAATGGAGTGTAGCTTCTTTCTCGGGTGTTTAGTTTGCACCCCGATCTTCACCCTGTGACTCCAAAAGGCTTTGGTGTTATAACTGTATTGGATGAATTCATGTCATTTATTTAGTTTTGATGAACAAGTTTTTCCCCCCCACTTTCCTACTTATTGCTAGTTCTGTTGCATGAACTCTGACTTACTAATCCAGGAAAAGCGTAAATCCGTAGCTCAGATTCACAGATCATATTTGAACCTGTTACATATACATATTTTCACATTTTGTGTTTGTGCTTCATATAGTTTTTGACATTTTTTATGAGCTTTGATTTTTTTTTTTTTTGGTTTTGTTTTGTTTTTCTTCTGAAAATGGTCAGCAGCAAAGACAAGATGGAAATTGCCAATAAGGTAGCAAATGAGCTCAGAAACACTACAGACGTGCTACAAAGCAGACTGGTTCCTTGCAATTTTATGAATATGTATCAGAAATAGAACGTGAACAAAGTTAGAGTTTCATTTCAAGTGAATGTAAAAACTTAACTGCGTCTTTATTCTCATTCTCAGTCATTCAGGTGTAAAGTTTCTGAACCCAGAATAATTTTCCAAGCTTCACAATACAACCACATAAATCTATTGTTGTATCTTTAAAAAAAATGGCTAAGAAATGTAAATGAAACTATTGCAATCTGTATTTAATGATTATTGTAAAGGAAAATGTTACATAGACCACAAATAAATAAGCCTTTTAATCTGAGGTTTAATATCAGATGTTTTTGCTCAACAAAATCATTTATTTCACAAACAAGCCCCAACATTTGTTATATCTGTGCCATATTTAATTCCTATTTGATTCAACTAAGACGTTTCTTTTAGAAAATGAAAAGGGATCTCTATAAAAATAACAAGACAATGAAAAAAGAGCAACATTTTGAAAAAAAAACCCCAAAAACTATGTATTCCAGTATAGACATGTTGATCTGAGAGTATATTGCATTGGCAGGATACTCAGAGATGTTTTGTTGAAGGGATCCATCTAAACGTTGGTGGATAGTCGTTTTATAGAGCTGAACTTGGGCACCCTGGACTTTCATCCCCAGATTATCATTTGGAACGGAAAAGAAAGAAATAGAGATGTTGACTTCACTGCCAAAGTATTTCAGTCCATCCTGATGACGGAGCAGATTGTAATGTCTTGTCCTTAATCCCCATAAGCACACAATATGCTACAGGGTTGCATCACAGTCAGTCATGGCAGTTTCAGTGAAAGGAGCTTATTTTCATAAAGTTTACTCCTGCCTTACCCAGGTTTTTAGGTAGTGTGATTCCATCTTTATGATTTGGGACATTTCACTTCCTACCAACCGCAAACTTGCATCTGTCACTCTTTTGCTCCGAAGTCCAGACCATTGGAGGGAACTCCAACTCTCCATTACACTTAATTATAATAAACACCAAGGCATCCAGAACATGTCTAGAAGTTGGCTTGAAAGTGTCTTCTAAATTCTGCTTCTCACTGACAAGTGCAACACACTCTGACATATGGGTTGGTTATATTGTGGAAACTTATGGGATTTTCGCAGCTGATAGTCTGGTGGATTCAGTTCAATTATTGGGAAACAAATTGACACCGTTTGTTACATTTTCAGCTGTTGGGTTTTGCTTTTACACTTCACTGTGCCAAACAAGCCTTACCTCTGAAAAACCTTTTTACCTCCTCATCTTGAGGGCATGTTGCACCAAGAACCACTGGAGAAAATGACACCAAAAACGCTTAAGAAAACACTGAGCACAACTTCATCGCAAAATGCAAAACAAAAATGGAGTTGCATCAGATTTTAGCGGTTGCAGGATTTTTCATTCATCTTTTGCAAACTACCATGAGCCATGTCTCCCTCAGCTCTAGACACAGAATACTCTGCGTGATAAACCCTTTTCTGCTTTTGGAGCGGTCTCTACTCCACTTGCCGTTCACATATGTATTCACACCGCTCCAGAGGTCACTTCAACCAATACCTAGGTTTGTTGGCAGACCAGAGTTTTCATTTCATGTATTCACACCTCCCTAAATGGGCCAGGCTCTTTAGACAAACAAATTAGCGTTTGATTGATTTGGACTGCACCTCAGTCACCAAGGAAACATTTTGTACTTTGCATCAACATGGTTCACAACCAGAATTAGTTGAGGGTCCACCTCCAGTTAAGCCACAGTATCACAGTCTCTGCTTAACTTGGGTTTAAGTAACTGTGCCAAATTGTTTTTTTTTTAATTTTACTAAATCTTGCTAAAACAATTTGTAGGTAATATTTTGGGGAAAACGGAAATAAAAGTCCATTGGAAACCTTCAAGAACCCAAAGTCTGAGCAGAATTGGGATTGAATTCCTCCTAGGATGATTGCTACCCAGCTCAAAAAAAATCAAACATTGGTTAAAAAAGTGCACAGTGAAACGCACGGTAGAATATTTTAGTCCCATTCGATTTTGGAAGATATGTTTAAACACGTCGGAAGAGAGAAATTACAAAATGAAACGCTGTAAATGTGCTGATAACAGCGCAAACGAGTATATTTGGTGGGCAGTCATTGTTGTTTGTATAAAATAAGCCCTTTCATCCCACCTACTGTTCAGCTATGCTGCGTCAGCATTGCAAGAAAGCCAGCAGAATTTGGCTGCACGCTGCTGCCATGAGACCGTGATTTATGTGTGCTGGCCTTTAAAATATCCCACTATGTTTGCCATAAGCGCCTTGAAGATTCGTTTCACAAATGCCCATTGGATCACACTGCTCTCCAGGAGTGCAGCACTACAACAGCCTCATTCCTGTTCTATAAACCTTTGATTCTTTCGCCTTTCGCTCGCCTTCTTCCCCCCCTTCCTCCTCCCTCCCTCCTCTCCCCCCTCCCCCCCTCTCCTTCTCCTTCTGCCTCACCTCGTGTGTCCGTAAAGCCGAGAGACGGAGGAGAGAGGAGAGGAGAGGAGAGGAGAGGAGAGGAGAGGAGAGGAGAGGAGAGGAGAGGAGAGGAGAGGAGAGGAGAGGAGAGGAGAGGAGAGGAGAGGAGAGGAGAGGAGAGGAGAGGAGAGGAGAGGAGAGGAGAGGAGAGGGAGCCGCTTGCTTTCTGCTGGCTCTGCATTATGGGAGGGAAAGCGAGGCTGAGGACAGATAGGAGCAAGAGAGGGATGTTTGAGAGTGTGAGTGCTAGCAGCAGTTAAGCAGAGAGCCTGTGCCAAGAGAGGGAATGCAGCACTGCATTATGAAAGCCATAGGATATACCTCAGGTTCAGCTGTGCAAGAGATTACAGAGCAAAGCGGCAATCGGGGCGCGCGTTTCATCGCATGTAACTCCCGCCATCTTTTAACATAGAGAAAATGCGCCTTTTACTTGACGTTGCACTGCACACGGGGCTTCCTTCCCTCAAAAGTCAATTCCACAAGCTTCTATCATCTCATCCAAATCACATTATTCACAGAGCCTGATATTTCGGGGAGGAAAAAGGAGCGGAGAAGAACAATGGGAGGATATAACAGGAGTTTGTTAGAAATACCATGGATGATTTTTAGGTCAGCTCAAGGCCAAGTAACGCTTTTTTTTTCTACACCTACTTGTGAGCATGTAGGGGGGCCTCCTGCCTCAGGATGGAGATCTGTTATGCCCAGCTATTTTAGGCATCCACTCTGTTTCTGGCATCATCTGTTATTTGCTCAGGTCGTTCCTGGTAGGCAGAATCCTGTGATACTGTAACAAAGATCCACAGGTTTTTGCTTTGTTATGTGGTGCCTGGAAGAAATATTCATGCATCCACAAATTACTTAAAGTCATGATTATAAAGTAAATGAACTGAACTTTTGCCATTATTTTGACCATTCAAACCGGTGAGCAATTTGGGGTTAAGTGCCCTGCCCAAGGGCTTATTAACATGTGTCAGGAGGAAGCTGGAATAGAACCTACAACCTTCTGACCACAAGAACACTACAAGACAGTCCTCTACCCACAGAGCCACCGTGGAAGTGGAAGTAAATGTGTGGTTTTCAATCATTTTTGTAAGAATCAGTCAAATGTGGTATTTGAATTTAACACCCTTCACTCCGATACCCCTAAATTAAAAGTCAACTATTATTCAAAATTCACTTTTTGTGTGTTTCTGTTTTTTCATTTGGGTTTCCCTTTGTCCCAATAAAATAAGTTAAAGTTTGAGGTTGGAACCTGACAAAATGTGAAACATTTCAAGGGATGTGGATACTTTCCCTCTCAGTAGGCACTGTTGCATCCTGGGAAAGTGGGCTGAATTCCTTTGGTAGCCAAAAAGTGATCAATTCCAGTAATATAAAAATTCTATTGATGGCCTTTATTGAATGTGATTGTGAGCTGGATATACCATACAAAATGGCTGACAGTGAACATGGATTTCTAGAGTGGTACAAATTGGGGCAACAGTCTCTTCAGAGCATAAGAACCTTCCCTCGAAGCAAAGCCTGACATTAAAGACAGTCTGTGTGCAGAGTGAGGAGGAATCAGTCAGCCAAAGCAGGCTTTTCCCGCCGATAACGTTTTATAAACTCAACGCTTTGTGGCTCACAGTAGAATAATGCAGCGGCTTTTGATCAAGCTGGAACGCATTTTAATCACTGCTTGTTCATTTTGACTTTCTCCCTGCAGGAGGGTCAGGAGCTGATCCAGGAGAAGCCGGAGCTGCGTCCGGTTGTGCAGCAGAAACTAGAGGAGATCAGAGAGTGCTGGTCGGACCTGGAGACCACCACCAAGGCCAAGGCCCGCCAGCTCTTTGAGAACAACAAGCCCGAGCCAGCGGTGAAGAGCTACTCGGACCTCGACAGCCAGCTCTCCCACCTGGAGCAGCCCCCCCAGCTGGAACAGGCACACCACCTGCCCACCTTCAATGAGCAGCTCCAGAAATTCCAGGCAAGCACCAGCTTACTGGGTCGCCCTGAGGAGACATTTACAGCACCTATACGTCTGTTAATGAGCAGCAACAAAACATCAGATGATCCAAACCTTCTCCTTAGCAGCAGCGTGTCAAACAGGCAACTGTCATCCTCCATGTATTAAGTTAAATTGAGTTAATATGAAATTTAATTTTACTGTAAAATTACAACCAGTCCCATTCAATAAATTGAAATATTTTAAAAAGTCAGTTTATATTAGGAACTTTAACTCTAAACAGGGTGGGCCATAAGTTTCCATACATAGAAAAATAAATATTTTTATTTTTGTGTAATCGCTGCACGTCTTGGACCACTTCATGGTTGACCTGCAACATTTCCAGTTTTCTAAAACTGCCACAGTGTCATGTGTGATGCTCGTTCCATGATTTCTTTGCTCTTTTGTCAAACACATCTTCTTGGGTATCTGAAATATAAAAGACATTTTATATTCTCCTATGTATGGAAACTTATGGCCCATCCTGTAGATTAACTACATACAGATGGGCTGTTTATCCGCCATCATCGGTGCCCATGCTAACTAGCCTCAGCATTTGCGTCAGGCTACGTTGTGGTGAACCAGCTGAGAGCGAGGGAAGTGGGGGGATAACATAAGTAGCGTGTACAACTGGGTGATTGTCAGCACTAATACAGTCCTCCTGTCTCTGATTGGTTGCTTCTGGCTGAGTGTATTTCTGCAGTTGGAACTGGGAACAGCGTTCACATTTTATCTGTCTGATAGTGTCACAACATTATTTTAACAAAAAAAAAGATTAATAAAATTCACATGCTGCAACTTTAAAGGCTGTTATTTTGAAAAGTATTCTAATTTTGTGAATGTGACTGTGTGTCTCACTTAGACTGCTGTCTGTGCACACTGCCTTACTAAAATTTACTTGCCAGCCTTTACGCATTTCATCACATTACAGCAAGCAGCTACAAAGATCTGTGTGCTTTGTTGGAATTTTAAGCGATACGCCAACATAAAGGCGTACTTATTGTGGCATGGAGGACAAAGGATGAATGATCATTTTAATAATTTTCTTTAAAATGTTAAAATTTGAAAAGTGTGGCTCGTTAAATTCTAATGCAACCAACTGCATTCAGAAGTCACCTGTGGTAGTGAGGTTCTAAAAATATTTTCCAATTGAACATCTCACAGAGCTCTGTTTCAGTCCATCATCTGAAAATGGGAAGCGGATGAACAGACATGACCGTTCACCTAAGCTGAAAGTAGAGCATTAGTCAGAGAAGCACAAATCCTAACCCAAAATGGAACCTTTGGTCCAAAATGTAAAGCATTAGTTGTAATTGCTGAAAGAAATAACACTGGCTATTAGGGGTGCACTGATACATTTTCCTATGGCTTTCCACAATCAGTTCTGATCTTATCAATCAAGTTTGGCCTGAAAATCAGTCACTATCTCCTTTTCCCTTTTGCTCTGCTGAGAGAAAGCTGGCCGACAAACCTGCCCACCAGGTCACATCTGCACGTGCACGGTTAACAGTAGTCACACCACTGTTGCCAACTAAGCAACTTTGACCTTATATTTCAGGTCATTGCTATGGGCCAAAATCAGAATAGAGAAATCAGACAAAGACAGACTAAACAGACTAATCATAAAGATCGGCCGAGTAATCACAGCAATCAATGAACCTTTGATGGACATCAGTTTGGACAAATTGTCCTCAGTGTGTAGCATGATGGTAGCTGCATGCTTTAATCAGCCGGGACAAAGAAGTTAGTCAGAGTTTGTGGGATTAAACCCGGGACATCACAGAGAAGAAAGGAGATGTAACACTGGAGTGGTGGTTCACCTGCCAGCAGGACAACAACCCTTAACATACATCCAGTGCTATAATGGAATGCTTTGGATGGAATCATATTGATATGGTAGAATGGCCAAGTCAGTGTTTTGATCTAAATTCAATTGAGAATCTGTGGCGAAACTTGACTAAGATATTTCACGATAAAAGACACACCTTTCAGCCTTTAGATGTGCAACGCTGGTAGAAGTTGAAGTTGAAGCTGCACAAGCAGTGACAGTGGGCTCTGCAAGGTGTTTATTTTTGGGTGTCTGTATAGAAACGCAGCTCGCACTTGTCAGATTTTGAAATGGTATGCATCATTTTGTGCTACTTTACAGTTATGCGCTTGTTCAACAGGTATTCTCAAGGCACTGTACAGCTCCATCTGGAACATTTCAGTTTGCTCCGTGGTGGCATGTTCTCAAACATAATGTTCAGTGGCATTAAAAAAACAAAGCCTCATCTGCTTTTTTTATTTTTCAAGTGAGGCAAACAATTACATAACACTGATATATTCTGACAGGAAAAAAAGCTGATGTGCTCTGTCCACTTTTCATATACAGTGGCTGCAACATGACCTTCCTCTTCCCTTCTCTGCAGGCGATGGAGTCTCAGATCGGGGACTTCTACAAGGACATGGGGGAGCTGGGAGGCCTGCAGGGCCTCAGCCTTCCCCAGCGAGGCCTGGTGGCGGGCGACAAGGAGAGCGCTGAGCAGTCGGGCGAGGTGGAGACCCGCATCGTTCGCCTTATCGAGCCTCTGAAGGAGCGGCGCCGCATCCTGCTGGCTTCCAAGGAAATGCACCAGGTTGCCCAGGATCTGGAGGATGAAATTGTGAGTTTCCTCTTGCTTAATGAAACTCCATCACTCAGCCGCTGGCAGTAATACACACATGCATTATGGTTTTAGTCAGAAGCTACATCCACTCATCCTGGACCTGAATGCCATCTTGATTTGGGCTTTTAAATAATGCATTTCAACCTGGATACAATTTTACAAAGAATAAGAAACTTCAAATAATTTCTTAAACAGAAAGTAGGTGCACAGTTTTTTATTCTTTCATTTTCAAATTAAAAAAACCTTCAGATGTTTTAGTGTGTGCGAATCAGAGAAACTCCATGATAAATTCAAACTTCAGCACTGTTTGTGTTTTGAATAGTCACTGAAACTGTTTGTTGTATCCAAGTTCATCATCAAAAGCCCAAAATTAATGTGACTTGATTCTCGATTCTTACAGCGAGTCTAAAACAACATGCTACGAAAAGGTTTTAAAAAACAATTCAAAACATTCATGCTTCATACTGTGGCTGAAATTCTTGAAAAATTCTTAAAAAACAAAACTAAACGACTCGCTTATCTTTGTTTAAGATGTGGATCCAAGAAAGGCTTCCTTTAGCATCGTGTAAGGATTATGGGAATAACCTCCAGAGTGTGCAGCAGCATGTCAAAAAACACCAGGTACGTTTCATGGCTAACCTTTGACTGCGGCTTCCTGACAGGTAGACATTGTTACCCTAAGAGCTCGTTTGCGATTGGTATTGCAGACGCTTCAGAGAGAGCTGACGGGGCGGCGGGCTCGGATCGAGGAGGTCTTGGATCGGGCCGCCATCATCGCCTCACTAAGAACTCCAGAGGTTGACTTTGTCCGTGAGGGAGCGGGGCACGTGCGCCAGCTGTGGGAGGTGTTGCAGCTGGAGACGGAGAGGCGCTCGGTGATGCTGGACGCCGCCCTGCAGTCTCAGCAGTACTACAGCGAGGCCGCTAAGGTGGAGTCGTGGCTGTCGGGGCAGAAGCTCCACGTCGCCAATGAAGAGAAAGGCACGGTACGTTCGAACAAGTGGGCATCGCAGCGAACATGCTACGTCTGTTATAGCTTGACATTACGGTGACCTTTTACAGGATGAGGCGAGCACCCTGCAGCTGCTGAAGGCTCACCTGGCTCTGGAGCAAACAGTGGAAACGTATGCAGAGACCGTGGGCATGCTCTCCCAGCAATGCCAGCATTTACTGGAACTGGGACACCCAGAGAGGTGTGCTTAGGACTCATTTGGGCTGTGAAAAAGTATTTGAACTCCTTACAGATTTCTTTTGTGTGTGTGTTTTCTTATTTTTTATTTGACTAACTTAAATGTTTCAGATCATCATATACGTTTAATATCAAAAACAAGACAAAAGAAATCCAAATCACTTTTTGATGATAGCTGAAACAAAGCTACCCATATCAATTTGGCCCTACCTGAAAAGCTATTTGCCTCACTTAAAATAGAAAAATAAACAGTTATCCATTTGTTTGTTTATTTTGTTTTGTCACACTTAATTTATGTGTGACACATAATTAGAAATTGCTTTGGGTCTCAACTCCCTAGAAGTCTGCCTCTGAACCTGCAGGAAACAAAACAAAAAAACTACTGAAACAGCGTTTATATGTAATAATAGAAATGATAACGTCACTGCATTATACAAAGTGTTTTGTTTTTTCAGTTTCTCTCACCACACCCAGGCACAATTACAAGCCCAAATCTGGACAACTTTTTTTCTTAAAAACAAAAGTCAGATTCTAATTTAAACCTAATGGAGATTCTGTTGCATAATCTCAAAATGCCTGTTTATCTTTGCAAACCTTTCAATAGAAGTGGGCCAACATTTTTTAACAGGAACTTAAAACTCTGTCAGTGATGTAAGGCTCTTTGACAGTTACCTCAAATGCTCCATGGTAATTCTTGCCACATAACGTGGAATTTTGGGTCTAAATTTGTCTGAAACTGTATTTGATGATCCAAAAACATTTCAGTGTTGCACAAGAAAAGGAAAAGCAAGAATTGTGTGAGGAGGAGGCAAGTGCTTCTTTATGGCACACTCGGGTCGATTATTTGTCTGTTTGTGGCTGCGTCATTGTAGTTTTCTTTCCTTTCCACAGTGAGCACATCACTAAGCAGCAGTCCCACATCGACCGACTGTATGTGTCCCTGAAAGACATGGTGGAGCACAGGAAAACCAAACTGGAGCAGCAGTACTGGCTCTACCAGCTCAACAAGGAGGTTGAGGAGTTAGAGAAATGGATCACCGAGCGTGAGGCCGTGGCGAGTTCCACTGAGCTGGGCCACGACCTTGAGGAAGTGACGGTTAGTTCACCAGCATGGTTTCCATGTCTGCTTTACCTCAGGAAATATGTCTCAGGATAGAATATGGGCAACGATCTGAGGGCACAGAAATAGAAAAGAGGAACCAAAACAACACCTGCATTGTATTTTGACTTTGACTTGTACTTAACTGAATTTGTGAATATTCAGTTAAGCACTGAATGAGGTAAAAGTGTTTATTGTTTTTGGTCTTTGTCTTAATTTCACTCATTCACTCATGAGCATTCAGAAACAGCGAGGGTTAAAAACTGGAACGATTTCAGAAAAATGCCTCACTCTGTCCACTGGTCAGGACTCCAGTAGGAACTCCCTCATGCTCCTCAGCCATGTCTGAGGAATGTGTGCAAAGTGCGGTTTTACTTTGTCCTGTTGAAATATTTATGGAGGAGATCCGGTGTTCGCAGCAGTGGCTGCTGCATGTCTCTAGCAGTCATTCTGCCGGAGGTAGGACACGCCCTGGACAGGTCGCCTGTCCGTCACATGACAGAGCTCACAATCAAAGATAAATCACCAAAACATCAGTGGAGACATGCAAAGGCTTCTCAGCAATTACTGGAAGAGTTTGAGGCCATAGGGAATCTAATAACGACTATTAAGGAAGGCATAGATCTTTTTCAACACTGTATTTGTTATTAAAATGAATATAAAAACAGCTACGTTTCAAATATGAATACTCTTTCTGTTACTTTTGCTCTTGAGAAATGCCTGTAAGTTAAAAGATCATTTAAATCTGAATCTGCCAGCATGAATATGAATTGCTTTGCATACCAGGGGCACGACTGGCATTTAAAACCAGTTTGAATAATTTTGAGCTTAACTATAAACCCACAATCTGTGCTGTGTTTCTGTTACACATACAGACAACAATATAAATTATCGTCAACTTCGTAAAATACGGACCGCAACAATTTTTTTTATCAAAAAAGATTGTGGCCAAAAAAAAAATAAATCGCTGCCTTCTTTTTGCCAAAGTTTAGGCAAAGAAAAAAAATCACTTTTGGCGAAAAATAATTAAATTTTATTTTAGGAAGGTGGCGTCACATGATATAAGTTAATCCACATTTGTCTCACTCATTTCCGTCTTTGCCATCAACATTTTGTCCCATTGATGGGTCACATCTATATCAGGTGTAGCAGTGAAAGCCAGCATTTTGTGCAGCTTAATGTAACAGCTAAATGTAGAAATTTAGCTTATTACATTTTATTATGTACCAAGATGTTTTTGGTCTTTACAGGGCATATATGTGTGTGTGTGTGTTATTCAGGTGCTTCAGGAGAGGTTCACCAAGTTTGCCTCTGAAACCAACAGCGTCGGCGAGCAGCGCATGGAGCAGGTGAACAAAATGGTGAACGAGATGATCGACTGCGGCCACTCCGACGCAGCCACCATCGCCGAGTGGAAGGACGGCCTGAACGAGTCGTGGGCCGACCTCCTGGAGCTCATGGAGACGCGCAGGCAGATGCTGGCCGCGTCCCAACAGCTGCACAAGTTCTTCACTGACTGCAAAGAGGTAGAGTCAAAACAAATGACGTGTACCGTGACCCGTCCTTTTCCTGCACGTCAGGTAGACGGTCTGAGCGCGGTGCGAGGGCTCTATTTTTAAAGCGCTCGTGATGACAACGCTTTCCCGTGCGGTAGGTCTTGGCTCAGATCACAGGGAAGATGAAGCAGCTGCCAGAGGTGAGGGCGTGCCAAGCCAACATCACCAATCCAGCCACCCTGCAGAGACTCATGCACTCCTTTGAGCATGCCCTTCAACTGCTAGTAGCACAGGCAAGCGATACAACTTCTCTCTGCAAACCAGATATAACTGGATTTATAAAAGCGTCTTTTGACTTGGGACAGCGACGCCACTTTTCACGTCTCTTCCGTATCTTCGAAAGGTGAGACAACTCCAGGAGAATGCTGCCCAGCTCAGGACCATCTACGCTGGCGAAAAGGCAGAGGCCATCATGGTGAAAGAGCAGGAAGTAATGGACGCTTGGAAGGAACTGCTGAGCTCCTGCGAGGCCAGTCGCATCCAGGTGACCTCCGTGACCGACAAGGTGCAGTTCTTCTCGGTGGTGCGTGAAAACCTAATGTGGATGGAAGGCATCATGGGACAAATAAGATGGGATGAGCCAAGGTGAGACATTGTTTCTTCGCTGCCGCTAGTTTGTGTTGAAGTTGTTGAAAGCGCGGGAGCATCGAGTTGCACCAAATAACTCCGGGTTCTCGTGTGGACGCGGTGGACCGGAACATCTTTATGTTCTGTATGAAATTAGGCAACCTTGACCTGGTTTAGTGCTCTGTTCGTTTTATCATGACATAACACGGAGAGAAGAAATTCCCGTTGTGGTCTAGTTCCCAAACCACCTGCATTTCACATTTGTCATACAAACACACTTTATTTGAAATCTTGAAATGTGCAGCGGCTCTTAAAGATCTCCATCTGAGTATTATTTACACCGAAAACGAAGGTTTGGAGGTTGTGCACAGCCAAGGCTTTTTCTGTGTGAAATATGTACTGAGAACATCTGATCAGACTAATAAATATGAAAGTAAAAAAGGTTGCAAGAGAAAGTTATTTTTAAATAGGTTTAGAAGTTTCTTACATTTTTTTTATAAGACATGAACTCTGACCAGAAATGTTGTCCATGTTCTGTGTCCACTACATGTTTTACACAGAAATATAATCATCTCAAAGGACAACGTATAGCCATCAAAAATATAATAATGTCTATGTATCAGATTTTATAAACCTACAAGCGTAGAAGTGACTGGATCTGACGAATCCAAAGATCTAGACAGGTGGTTCAATACGTTTGTCAAAATAGTGTTATGAGGTTAGAGAACAACGGTGCCCCGTGTTTTTGTCCCCTTAACAATGCCTAAGATGATGGTGTTTTCACCAAGAGGTAAAAGTTTAATTTTTTAAGCATCTTAAAACCCCTTTTTAACTAGTTGGAGTTGCAAAATAATAGAAATCGCTGGTTGCTATGATTCATCATGAGCCATTTAGCACATATTTAATCCTTTATCTTCCACAGCTTCTATCACTATCATTATTATTATTAACTTCCAGTATTCAATCAGTCTTTTCTGAACAATCTGACCTGTTTGTTCACAGGGATCTGACGGCTCTGGAAGTGATGATGAAACATCACCAGGATCTAAAAGCCAAAGTAGACGGCCGCAGCAAGACCATCCAACAGTGTGCAGACCTCGGCAAGATTTTGATAGCTGCAGGCAACCCGGCGTCAGAGGAGGTTGGGAAGGCAAACCACACAGCTTTACTGGCACACATAAAACAGCATTGCAAAAACTCATGATCCTGTCTAAACTACCCAAACATGTCGCAACAGATACAAGAGAAGTTGGACAGTCTACTCACAAAACAGAAGGATCTGGTTGAGAAATGGGACAAACACCAGGAAAGGTTACTACGCAGTAAGTACACAGACGCATAGCTGCAATAGAAAACGACCATAAACAAGGAGGCACTCAAATGTGCAAACACTACTTTAGCTTTCGGACTGTTATTTGAGCTACAAGCCATATTGGAATCACTTGAATCGCAATGCGCACACACACTCAAACATGTAAATACCAGCTTTACAGTTGAGTGGGCATTAATTATAAAACACAACATGATTATGTAAGGTAAGTGTGCTGTTTGTGTACGGTCACTTCCAGAGCAAGAACACTTCCAGTTTGCCCAGGAGACGGTAAAGGCAGAAGCCTGGCTGAAAGCCAAGGAGCCACTGATGAGCTCCAAGCAGCAAGAGGGAGAAGAGGCCCAGGCCCAAACAGACGAGGTTGAGCAGCTCATACTTCGCCACGAGGCCTTCCGCAAGGCCGCTGTAACCTGGAGAGAACGCTTCAGCTCCCTCCGCCAGCTTTCCGCAGTAAGCTTTACTGTAGATGAAAGTTTAATGGTGTTTGCTGTAGCCGCAGTTTAACACTGCTAAAAAAAAAAAGAAGAAAAAAGGGGAAAAAAATAGAACCACAGGATGCTGTGTTTGCTTAGCAGACATTTGCACATGCCAGCAGTTGCATCATTGAACGCATTTCATGAGCCCTCACTCGGTCGGCCTTCCATGCTACTTTGATTTGTGTTTAGAGCGACAAGCTAAAAACGCAAACAGGTGCGTCTCAGTGAACGACAAAATCACAAAACAGTTTGTTTCAGTGGTTTAATTTAAAAGTGATACTCCATTGCATACAGAAATATTTATTTTAAAATTTATTACTTTGAAATAATGATTTATTTTAAAATTAATTTCTGTAAATTTACAGCTTACAGCTGATGAAAACCCAAAAATTGGTTAATACAACCTCATCATACAGGATCTGCTCACTCACTAGCTGTTAAAACGTGGTTAATTATTGTTTGTATTTAATTTCTGTGCGTCCTTAGCTGACAGACTAGGAAACAATATTGTGTGTTTAGTTTCCAAATTGTTTTTTATTTAAACCATTTGCCCATACAAAGCTAGTTAGCCTGGACATTGCCTCCCTTTGCTATTCCGCTCAATTAAAATCTGTCTTCACTGTGAGTCTGGGTTTTCTCCCATTCACTTGGATTCCCCCAGTAGAATTTGTTCTGGGCCAGTCAGTGAACAGAAGGAGAAGTTGAGAAGAATGACCTCGATTTTCTGCGCTGGTTTAGAAGTGTGGGCTGCTTGTAGTTTCAGCAATGGCGTTGGCAAAAGTGAACGAGTTTGCTTCAGCTCTGCTACCAGATATCGAATTAACATTAACAGCCATCTTGTCTGGCTTGACTGTATATCACAGGTAATTTCCAGTAAGCTTCATATTGATGAACTGACGCATTGTATACGTCATGGACATTATGTAGTGATTGTCTAAAATTGAAACATTTAACAATGTCAGTGCCTCCAGGAAACAATTTGTTTCTCAATCGCTCAGAGTCCAGATTTTCTGTACAAAGAATGGGCTGTTTTCAACCAGGCTCATGGTCTTTGTTCTATAGAAAATGGACAGGAAATAGGGAGCATGGCCAGAGACCAGGAATTCAACCCAAGACAATGATATCAAAAACTACAGTTATGTGCAAAACACTGGACATGTTGCTATGACATCAAAAATGAGGCTGCTATTCTGCACCATTAGCCCTTCTGACTACCACCAGCAGGCAACGTGGGTGAAGTGTCTTGTCCAAGGACACACCAACAGCAGCTATCCACCAACAGCAGCGCGAACTCCTGCCACCATCGACAGCATCACTCCAACTAATATACACCTGGTACACAATATTTTGCTTGTCAGGATAGGAAAATTGCCTTGCTGACTTAATTCAATAAAAGGAATGACAACCCAAATTTGAAGACAACCAAGTGGGGTTGGAAGAATAAACATAGAAAACAATAAAAGGTCAGGGAGGAGGATAAAGGGGTTCTAGAGAGATGGGCCAATGTATTTTTGCTTTGAAAATTCTTGGCATTGTTGTAACTTTTCAATTTCCTGATGAGCAGAATTTTGGGTTTTCATTAGTTTTTAGCACTAATCATTCAAAAGTAGCAGTAAACCTTTACAATATATCGGTTCAGCCTTTTGATTTGAATTACTGAATTAAATCAGATTTGAAGTGATTTTCTACTTTAATGAGGTGCACCTGTACGTCACAGTTGTCATACAGACACTTGATTGGAGCATCACAACATATACGTTTGTTTCTATAGGCCGAGAAGAAAAAAGAGGAGGAAAAAAAGACAACCCCACTCTCCAGTCGAAGAATGTTCCCGTTATCATGTCTGACTCCCAGTGTCCCTTCAACCAGTGCTACTTCTTCTTACTTGAGGCAGACAATACAGGCTCAAATAGAACCCAAACCCTTCCAGACCAGTTTTGACCTGGGTACCAGCTCTGCAACCCAGAGATTGTCTACAACACTCGCCAGCTATAATCCAGTTATTAACGGTTCAGGCTACCATGGACTGGAGCAACAGTGCGTTGGAAAAGTAGGACACAACTCATACCTTGGAATGAACCAACAGGTGGCTGGAGCTGGAAGTGACTCTGGCTTATCAGCATCCCAGAGTGGAGGGGCAGACAGCTCTACTTACCATGGAATAAACCACCAAACACCCGGCAGTGCAGAGAGTTCTGGATACTTTGGAGTGACCACAGGGTGTTTGGGTAGTTTGCAAAATCATCTAGGTGCTGGTAAGTTAGGCAGTTCAGGGAACATAGCTCAGCAGCCAAGCAGTGGCGGTATGGTAAGCCCTAGCTTTTTGCCTCAACAAAATATGGGCAGTTCTGGATATTTGGCCCAACCACAGAATTTGGGAAGTTCAGGATATCTTGGACAACAATCTAATATGGGAAGCTCCGGATATTTGGCACAGCAGCCTAATCTGGGGAGCACTGGGTATTTGGCCCAACAGTCGAATTTGGGTAGTTCTGGGTATTTGGCACAGCAGCCTAATCTAGGGAGTTCTGGATATTTGGCACAACAGCCTAATCTGGGTAGTTCTGGGTATTTGGCACAACAGCCTAATCTGGGTAGTTCTGGGTATTTGGCACAACAGGCTAATTTGGGGAGTTCAGGATATCTACCGCAGAATTACCAGGGCAGTGGTGGAACGGGAAGCTCGGGCTTTTTGGCACAAAATCATTACAGCAGCGGTAGTCTGGGCAGCTCTGGTTTCCTGGCCCAGAGTGGAGGCATCATGGACCCTAAAATGGCATACGCATGGCAGCACCTGAAAGCTGACTTCATGCAGCCCAGGATCAACCACATCCACAAAGCTATAAATCCTCTCTTAGAGGCCAGTAGACTGCAGCGAGAACAGTTCGGAGACATCCCAATGGCAGATATGGTGGGACCAGAATCAGGACTGGAGCTTCTCCACGGCCGTCTCCAGAGGGATCCCCGCGGCAGTCGCTCAGATCCACAGATGGATCATCTGAGGCGGGAAAGGGAGTACAAGCTGGGCAGACAGACCTCTAGTGAACAGGAAATCCAGGCCAGGCTGAATGAGCTACCGCTGATAGTGCGGCAAGAACGCTACAGGAGGCGCATAGAGCGGCAGTCGTCCAGTGAACAAGAGGGGAGCAACAAGCAGAGGATACAGAGACAGGACTCCAGTGACATGGAGGGCTCTGTGAAGGACGGCTCTGACAAACGCTCAGGGTACGCAAACTTGTGCAACTGCAGGCAGTAAATTCCAGCACTGAACAATCCCAAAAGATTGTTGAGATTCTTCAATAATTGTGTCCCTACAGGGAGAAGAGATCTACGATGGCAGAAATTGTGGAACAAGTCCAGGAAAGAGAGGCGGCACATGTATGTCGGCATGCAAGCATTTTTAAACGACGACTTGTTGGGCCATTCCTTCTCATAATTTGGTGGAACTATTTTTCTTTCAATTGGCTCTCTCAGGCACGTGGCGAGCCTTATCGTCCTCCTAGCAGCCTCTCAGCACCTGTAACTCGTTTTGATGGACGCCCCCGCGCCCGAGACCGTCCCAAGCCAAGGAGGCGGCCCCGTCCAAAAGAGCCTGAGACTACTCGTCGTTCTCGTTCGGCCCCGGCAACAGGTGCCCCAACCACACCTCAGCCTCCATCACACACTGCCCAAAATGAAGGCTTCCTCTACCGTAAAAAGGCCACCAGCACTGACCTTGAAGCTCAGCAGAGGAGCCCTAACAGGTACAACCATCTAAACTACTAGATTATCAATGACTGTTTGATAAAAATTTTTAAAAAAACTCCCAGTATTCAGTACTAATGCTATCCATTAGTAATAATAATCTATTTGTCACAGTAGAAAGTGTCTTAGCACTACTGCAGAAGCTAACCTCCTTTGTCTTCCTTATGTCCTCCCTTGAGGGCACAACCAATCAGTGCCAAGGAAAATAAATGCTGCTCCTGGATTGGCTGTTTTGCAAACACCAGACACTTTTGTGTCATGTTGAAAATTATCCCTCGGTGTTTTAACTTCCCAAACTGCATTTTCATTTGAATATTTAGAATATATCCTACAAACCCCCCCCCAAAAAAAACTAGTAAATAAAATAAATGAATAGGTGAATATTTTTGCAAATAATGTTCAGAAAGGTTCCACAGAAGAATCTGCGAATACTGAACTGGATATATGAGGGGCTCCACTGTAATTACAAGATTACAGTAGTTTTAGTAGTACTCTGGACTCCCACTCCTTACTGTCTCAAACTGGAGATAGCTTAAGTCTCTGTCTATCAATGATCTTTCACTGTGAGCCACATTGTAAAGGTGTGAAAACTCTTTGCTTCACATTCATGTCTGCAAATATGATTAATCTGTTTTACAGAAACAAAGCCTTTGAGAATTGTCTTCTTTTTTTTCCAGCTAGCTCCTGTTCTCCAAACAGACATGGAGTTTGAACCTTTGAAAATGCATTGTTTATGATTTTTGCAGCAAATCATGGGTGAACGTATACTGTGTGCTGAAGGAGGGAAAGTTGACTTTCTACAAGGACACTAAGAATCTGACTGCAACATACAACGGGGAGCCTTCTGTTGACATGAGTGACTGCAAATTTGATCCTTCAATGGGCTACAAGAAGAAGAAAAATGTCTTCATACTTCAGTAAGACCTATATCAGAAGTTATTGTCTCTATAAAACTGAACGTTAACATTTCAAACTTTATTTAAAGCACAGTGTTATCTGAAACACAGCTTTGAAAATACATAGTGAAATATATATGAAACTGACACGAACTCTTTTTGTCTTTTCTATTCAAAGAGTAAACGATGGAACCAACTTTGTATTCCATGCTAAAGATGAGGTAAGAACCTTTAATACATCCATATTATGTATTTTAGATATGTTTTACATATACGCTGACCTAGCACAGATGTTTGGTGTAAAATAAGAAACACTGAAATTAATAAAATCTATCTGGAGAGTGGGTGATGATTGACTTTATTACAAACAATTTATGTTTTTCTCTCTTATTGAAGAGAACTCCCATGATTGGCCTGGATGAATGTTTTACTCTCTTAGTTGAGAGAGAAAAACATTCTCCACAAAGGTTTTTTTTGTGGGGTATTCCTATGATTTACCATGACAAATTACCCTCCGGTAACTTCCAGAGGGTAAGTTACCAGATTAGATCAAAAGGTGATTCTAAAATTAGATCAAAAGGTGATTCTAAGGTCATTAGGTTTCAGCCAATTAAACTTCTACCTTCACATTGCCAAAGTAATAGTGGTCTCATGTAATTCAACCTGGGTGGCAGATACAGAAAGTGGCTTGGGCATACAGATTTTTGGCTGTAGATACATGGAATGTCTCTTCAGTGGACAACAAAAGTATCAAATGATGTAGGAGGCTGAGTGATGGCAAGTATTTGACCTCAACTAGAAAAAAACAATTTCTGAGCTTCTCTTCAATGGCTGAGTGTGTCTTTGATAGGCTGGTGAAAGCCAGTCCATAGTTCTACAGTTTGCTTTGTACAGAGGGTCTATTTAGTAACAATTGGACGCTAAAGGAAGTTTGAAATGACAGGATCTGATCATACTCAATCACTAACATATGGCCGTGACATACCAGCATGATTGTGAAGGAAGCTGCGCTATGAAGCTCACCAGAAATTCTCTCTCTGTGGTGCTGAATACACCAATACAAAAGAAATTGACATCATCATTCACAACTCCTCCTTCTGCTTGCTGATTGGCCTGGATGAAATTCACCTTGAGAAATCAGGCTCAAAGGGCAAACTGCAGAATTGTGTAGGAAGGCAGTGATCAGGCTACCTCATGGTAGGAGTTTTTTCTGTTAACAAAATGGTCAATGCTGAATGGTCTCAAGGAAAAGTTCTGATGCTCGGCACTGCACTACATCATAGGTTGTCCAGTTCTCTTGGAGCCTCTTAGAACATCTGGACATGACAAATGGTAAATGGCCTGGACTTGTAAAACGTTTTTATCAAGTCCAGAGAAGCAAGTCTTCCCCAAGGACACAATGACAGAGACAGGTGGAGCGAGAATCAAACTCTCAACACCGTTGCTGCTATTGTCCCATCAGCTTTATAACTTCCCTCAGGAATTTTAAAACAAATGAGGCATTGAAGAGAATTACATTTTATGGCGTGGTTTGGAGAAACCTTTGTCCGGAAGTAAATCTGGATGAATGGATAAAGGGTTGAGGTTCGTAGTTTGTCATGTCTACTGTTTCCTCAGTTTCTTGATCCAAGCCTCAACCAGTTGTTCCCAGTTACAAAATAGCCAGGTACAAAACATTTTAGAAAGAACCCTCACTAAACCTTCCGGGTTTACAGGATCCCATCAATCTTGCGTTACAGCCTCCCTTTCCTTTCCAGACCTCAGAAATACATTCAGTTGTCTTCTGCAGGAGGACCTGAAGGCGTGGACCTCAAGTATCTCCACAAGTATTGCTGAGCATGACGACCTGGCCAAGTGGGACAAACCTGGCACCTCGTCCATGGACCCCGATCGCTCGGAGAGGAAGGAGAAGTCAGAGGGGGACGCGGATGCCAGGTCAGAGAGGTCCGAGCTGGTGGAGGGGGAGGAGAGGTCCGAGAAAGGCGAGGGCTCCGAAAAGCTAGACACATCTGAAATTGCTGACAAGCTGGAGGGTGGGGCGGGGGGCTCCAGCACATCTGGCAGGAGCAAATGATCAATCCCTTTGTGTTATCATGTTATTGTTAAATGTCACCAACAAAAGGCAAAGGAAGCAGGGGGTGGGAGGGAGGGATAGGTGGAGAGCATGTTTGCAGACCCTCTGTCACAGAGGCTAAAAACCCTCTGAGGCCTCGGTTCCTGGACTGACTGCTGTAACTGTGACCAGACTAATCTCTCAGCCCCTCCCCTTCACCCGGGCAATACATCCGTGCTTGCATAGTGCCACCTGCTGGTTGATAACGGAGATCAAGTCCAGACAGACAGACAGACAGTCTCCAACAAATTGTCCCAGGAATTAGTCACTGTCACTTTCCATTGCTGATTGTTTGATCTAATGAATTCACAGCATCTTTCTGTATGTATCTCTGAAAATGTAATGCTCTGTCTAACGAGACAAATCCGAGAAGCGGTGAATGAAATGTTTCACGTCAATATGGAGGAGAAAAAAAATGGGTTTTTTTGGGGGGGTTTTTGTTTGTTTTTTGAAGCAATATACTTTGTTTTTATTTTTCCTCTTTGCCAATGAAACAAAGAGGGGATGAAACAAAAAGTCATTTAAAAAAAAAAAAGCTACGATTTGTCTCTTAAACTTCCTCAAGGCGGTTGTGCACCTTACCACTTGACACATCTGTACAGTAGACATGACATTTATCCCCATCACATGGCTAGCTTTGGATCATGTTAATATATTGGAATGCTGGTGTCACCACCTTACTTCAGTGGAGTCAGTGAAAACACATTTCTACCGTTTCATTTTGGTTTATATTACGGCAATTATTAAACTTATTTGTCCACAATGTTTTATGTGTCAAGAAAAGAGATTCCAACAAAATTCCAGCCCATTAACCCGAGGTGTGTAACACTAAGCCTATGAGACACAATGCCTTTGTATACATGACAAAACTTGGAACATTGCATGAAATGGTCTGTTACTGCACCTGTTAAACTTGCCTTTATTTTTCTGATCTTGTCACAGAACAGGCGACGAGGGAGTTGCAATAATTTAACGTGAGCTCGGGTCAAGAAGGGGGCGGAGTCGAGAGGGACGTTTCAAAAGCAGGGTTCGTCTTTTGCCTACTGAGCAACAACAATAAAAAAATGAAAAAACAACAACAAAAAACCCGGAGGGGCGCGCTGTTTGGAACGCGGACACAGCAGCGATCCGAAGCCCAAACGGCCCCTCTGCTGTCTGTAATTTGTTAGTGCAAATTTAGTTTCCACAGAATGTACTGATATCAGCTGTGAAATGTTCAATCGCCTCCAGACGAGAGTCGGTGGCGCCCTAAATTGTAAACGCCCTTAAGTCGTGCTCTTTGCCCCGTGTGCTTTCATTCAGTGTTTAAACCGATTGAAGCCTCTCCACCAAAAGGCAAGTTCATTGGAAAAACTGTCATGAATTGTATATACCTAACTTTGTATGTATACCAGTAAAACCTGTGCTCTAAATAAAACAACTCTGAGCTCATAACTGAAGTGGGTAAAACCTAAGCATTTATTTTAAGCCACAAAGAGAACCATGTATTGATGTTTATCACATTTAAATGACAAATATGCAAATTAGGACTCACTATTAATTCTCATAGAGTGTATATATAAATACACCAGTACAGTATCTAGTTCTATTTAAAAAGAGAAAAAAAAATCACCAGGGAGGAGCAGCAGGACATCCTGTTGGTATGCTTCTGGTATTTTTCTAAGCCTATATTTATTCATGTCAGATTCAGGTTTTGGTCATGTCAGATTTTGACCCTAAGAAGATCTGGTTGATGTAGCTGATTGAGTGTGTCTGTGACAGAAGAGCTAAATGTGTGTGTTACAAACCTACCCAGCCTGCTGCAGGTGGTCCAAGGTATGGTATACTGTGAATGCTGAGACGAATAGGCATCGGTCCACTTCTTGTTTGTCGTGTGAGATTTATTTTTCTTTCTTTCCTTCCTTTATTTATTTATTTTTACACACGTGAGTACAAATAAACTTTCTGTAACGTTGATATGACGATGTGGTTTGAATTGCAGTATCACAGGAGCGCCACAGCCATTGTGCAGAAATGGGGCGGCAGCAGCTCTGATCTTTTTCTCTTGTTATGCTGTGTCCCATCCAACCCATCCTGCACCTCTCCTGCGTAAAAAAAAGAAAAAAACACACAAGGAAAAACAAGAAGAAAAAAAAAGGCTTCTAAAATAAATGTCTTCCTTTCAAAGATGGAACACCAAAAGTACATGCGAGATGCAGCACCGTTTGAACACGCTGACATGAGGATCGTGGTGCATCTCTCTACACTGCTGTCATTTTCGACGAGGATTAGAATCCATTGCTTTTATTTGTGAGCTATTGTTTAGGGTTTTTACATAAGTGCCATGTCATGCAGTCTGCTCTAACCGTGCTTCACAAGGAGGTCGTTCTAATCCACTGGAAACGCGACCGGCAGCCATTGTGAAACGTATTTTTTAACAGAATTAGGAGCATTTTCCTGTGGCTGTGATTGTCCTGGTTTTTTGTGGCAGATATTAAGGCCACACCAACATGTGCATTTGAAGTGTTTGCTTCCCGCCACTTTTATGAAACACACTTTTATTTACCACTATGTTAAAACAGAGAGCCAGAATTAGTTAGGCAGCATAAACCATGACTGAAGACAGAAATATTGTGCAAACTTTGTTGACTTTATTGATGGTCTTACAAGTGTGTATGTCTTTGTTACTTTACAATACAACTTGCTGCTATGACATTAAATAAACCTACAAACTTGCTGAGACAAACTTGATGTGGAATTGATGTGGATGAACCTGCAGGTCTCTCTCTCCCTCTTTCTTTCTTTCTCTCTCTCTCTCTTTCTGTCTCGCACACACAAGTTTGCATTTCTCCCCATGTTAAAACTTTGCATTCACTTCCATTCGTTTTAGTATGCATTTATGCCTAACCCAGGCAGTTTCCCCTTATCATTACCAGTCTATTCCTAACCCCTAAATCAAGGGATGCGACCGGACTTTGGTTCCTATAAGGCCCATCAGTCTTCAGAAGCTTAGTAAATATGTCAGAAATAGAAACAAGTACACACACACACACACACTAAGTGACCCCCAGACTTCCAGCGCCTGCCACACCACATGGTATAAGCGCGTTTCTGTGGCCAGCTCCCTCAATAGGCCTGCATCCGTCTGGTGATCACATCTTGGGGCCTCACAAGACATTCCCAAAGAAACCAGGAGGAGATTACATAGGAAGTTCAGAAGTGGTCTGATAGCACCGGGACCAATCAAGCAAAGTTAGGCCGCCACTAGCAGAGGAAGACTCCAAAGACCCATCAGACCAGCTATGACTCCCAAGCAGAAGTCACTAAACCCGCAATGGGATAACCCAAATCCCTTAACTCCCTATTGTCCCCCACCGCAGGGCAGAACCCAAAAGCCCAAGTACCCCTACGGTCAGGACCACCTCTGTGCCAGCATCTCCACACCCCTCAAGCTCCTGATGTCATGGTGACAAAGTCTATACCTGCTACACCACTGAGTGGTGTTTTATTTATTAACCAATTCAGACATTCTCTCCACCGAAACATTATACAAAATAAACCACATTTGTGTCTTTTTGTTTTTTGAGTCTTTTTTTCTTGTTTTTATTTTATTTTTAATTTCTTGCAAACTGTTGTTTTCCAAATCCAGCTTTATGAGGTTACAAAGTAACCAGAATGAGGGGTAGCCTGTCAAAGGGATGACGGGTTTTCAAAGCCCAGAGACAGACAAACGGTCCCAGAGAGCACGTCGATGGCGCTCAGGTAAATCTCACTTCCTGTGTGTTTCACTGGGAGCTTTTCATTGAGTGTCTATCTGTTCCCAGATTTCAGACTTTTCCACAGTTAACTTTGGTTACTATATATTGCAGATACTCAACTGTTTGCATCTTTCTGAATACATGACCCCATCTGTAAGACGTGATTCTGGTATCATCATGGCAAAGCTCATATAGGCATGATACTTGAAGCTATAACTGCAGCCAAGGCTGGTTTTATAAAAACTAAGGGGAGTGAAATACAAATGCAAACCATGTTTTCTGGGTTCTGATTTAAAGATATTTTTGTCAAAACATGAAAAACAAATATATATAAAAATAAAAGAGTTGTCATCATCACGTTCTGGGACTATGTTGCCTTGCTATTCTTTGTCTGCGTAAAACATTTTCTGGTTTTATGCAGGATATGTGTTTTTTGGATGCAGCATTCTGAGTTTTTCCCGTGCAGCTGCTACCGAAAGATCACCAATTCGGCATTCATGCTGTGCCGCAGAAACAAAATGCGAAGAGCCATGTAAATAATTCATGTGAATAAAAATAAAGGTTCATGCTCTAAACTGAAGCAGCAGCAGTGATGCAGGGTTCCTCCACTGAACAGAAATATTCATCTGCAGCCCAAATGCCAAACAATCTGAGCTAAGTTCTGGGAACGTCTATTTTTAATTTTTGATCTTTGGATTTAGACATTCAAACATTTGTGTATGGAAAGAATAAAAAAGTTGGAAAAAAAATTGTTTTCCTCCTTACACCCAGTTTGCAGTAAAACATTATTAAAACCTGTAAGAGGCTGACGGATTTGAGACGGAGCAGGAGGTTCACTGCAGTAGGATGATGATCAGAACATTATTGTTAAAATGGCCCAGTCAAACCCCAGACTTGAATCTAATTGGGTATTTTTACTCCACGTGCATCATCTCCAAGGCCACAGCCGATGCTGCCGGAGCAGAGTTCACAGAGATCGGTCCCTCGGACCGATCTTTCAAACATCCATCTGTGTGTAATCATTCACTACAATGTGTTTAGTTATGATAAATTGATTTTTTAACAACATCCTGGCTCTTGTAATGATGGATCTCTAATTGTTAGAGCTGATCACCATAAACAAACACAGAGCTCAAACAGAAACCTTTCCTGACTCCTAACTACTTTCAGAACTACTTAACCTGGTGAGCATCATGCGAGTTGTTTACTCTGCTGACGTCAAAGTGGGCGTTCCGTGACTCGGTCGCCCGCTGACGGCGCAGCTACGGAAGCCGCCGCGTTTGCGCAACAGGGCAGCCAGCGAGCTTCCTGAAAATGGCCAGCTGGGGAAAGTTCGCCGTCGCCTTCCGGAGCCTGGCCCGGAGCGCCCGGGTTCCGAAGACCAACGCCGCGTTCCGCGCGGTCGGTCCCGCTGTTCTGGGCTCCGTCGTCGGAACCGGGGCTCTCTGCTACTACCTGTGCCACCATGAAGACGTCAGGACTTCACCCTTCGCTGTTCTTGCAGAGGGAGAAAAGGTGAGTGCGTTTGTTTGGACAGAAAACACTTCTCCGCTTCATTCGTTTTCCGCTCCGAAAGACGAACACCAGCTGCGTAAAAGAAGAGGGCTTCGCTTTTACAGAAGGCGTAAACACCAAGCGATGTCACCTGGCGCCCCCTAGCGGCGCCTGTAGAACACAGCGTGTGAAAACCACCAGCTTGTCTTCATTTAGAGTTTATGGGCAGAATATCAGCCTAAGATTAAAAAGGAACACACTTTGGTTAAAGTTTATTTTAAATCTACTTGTAGCTTGATGTTCCTGTGTCGTTCAGGTAAAAACTGCGCGCCTGGTGGGGGCCACAGAGTTTGGTGTTTAGATCAGAAACTCTCAGGTCATTTTGTTTGCAGGAACCTGCAGCTCCTCAGCTGTCTGCCAGAAAGGTACGTTTCATCCAGTTTGCCTCAGTGACGTACGACATGGAGCCCTACATGACCCCCAGGGACTTCCTGTTCTCTGTCATGCTGGAACAAGTAGATCGTAAGCTGCACACGTTTACCACACACACACACACACACACACACCTTGTCCCTGCTCACAAGCTGCACTTCAGTCTCATCTTTTTGAATCTCTCTCAAGATAATTCATCTTTCAAGATGCAGTTTGCTGTCAGCGTTTGAAAAACAACGCGGTACTTATCGAAGAGCAGATGGGATTTCCAAACAAAGCAAATAAATTTGCTTCGTAATCAGTCGTCATGAATGTTGCAGGTTGCCATTGTTCAACTTGGATTCAGAAAAATAAAACTAAAATCATTCCTACCTCCATAATTCTTATTTTTTAGAGTATCACCATGTGTTGACCAGGGCTGCTACTATATAATTATTCTACTATCAGAATAATTGATTAGTTGGATCACTAGATTATTTGATTACTCTGTCAATTAATCTGATGAGTAATTGATTAGTTGGATAAAAGAAAATAAAAAAAAACATTGGAACATTTTGCAGAATTTTCATTTGCCCACCTAAGCCTTTTTTATACAATATTAGAAATGTGCTAAAAGATGAAAAGCATATTTTTATTTTTAATAATAATAACAAAATAAATTTTCAGTGTATCATTTGTAGTAAAAGATGCATCGGCAACAAAAGAAACACTTCTAACATCCACAGTTGAAAAGCAACTTATTGTTATTATCATTTTTTGCTTCATTAGCATCAACACTCAGTTTGGCCTGTTTCTGTTTTTAGGGAAGCTCCAAAAGAGAATCTTAACAACCGAGGTATGTTAACAGTGTCACTGTGTGAAAACGCTGCATGCGGAGCCCAGTGTGGTGACGCCGTCTGTCTCCCGCTGCGCTCTCGGCAGGACGTGAACAAGATGCTGGCGGTTGCCTCTAGAGCTCGTCCCAGCAGCGAGTTGTTCAGAAACCTGGGAGACAACGGTGAGCCTCCTGCCGCACACCTGAACCTTTCTGTGGTGATGTTTTGTTTTTGCTTCTGTCGGCTAGTTTCTGTTTAACTAAAGACTGTAAAGTGTGTGTGTGTGTGTGCCTTGCAGGTTTAATATCCTACACAGAGTATCTCTTCCTGCTGACCATCCTGACCAGTAAGTTGACTTTGCCGTGTTTATGATGGTTTTATTTGAAGCAGGACAATCTGTCAGCAGCTTTGCTTCCATTGACTATGTGCATATTGGACTTCGGGAGATAAATTATCTAATGGAAACACTCCAGTTACAAAAAAAACAAAAACACATTTTTCTTTTTCTTTTTTGCCAAAACAATTTTTACACTTGATGATGTACTGACTTCCTGATGACAGAGTTTCAGAAAGAAAAAGGTCTTTAATAGAGACAGAGGGACAATTTCAAAGCATTAAATTACAAAGTCAGGTTTCTTTAGTCGTATTTGATGTCTGTAGCATTTTTACATCGACCGAAGATGACCAAACAATGTCAGTTTTTATTTTTAAAAAACTTGAAAATTGAAAAAAGACCTCAGAAATTTTGAGATCAATCTCGGAAATTTTCTAGGAAGGAATTTGGAAATGTCTGCGTTTCAAAAATCCAAAGTTTTCCTTTCTAGAAAATTTATCTCAGAATTTCCAAGTTTTCTCCAGCAAATATTTTGACTTTTTACACTGAAATTTCCAGGTTTTCTTTCTATAATAAATGTAAATTTCTTCAGAGGAGATGTCCTCCTCTCCATTTTCTATCCACAACGGTCCCAATAGGCCGTCGTAGGCAACAAATTCCTGACTGAGACGACCGTCTCCTTTCTCTCTCTCTCTCTCTCTCAGAGCCGCTGACCGGCTTTCACATCGCTTTCCAGATGCTGGATGTGGACGGCAACGAGCAAGTGGACAGAAAAGAGTTTCTCACGGTGAGGCTTTGCTTTTCTTTTCAGACGTCAAACTCTGAGTCACGATATCAGTATTTCAAATGTTTGTGTGCACTCAAATGTGAATATATTGCCACTTTAATGCTGCCGAGAGCTCTGCCGACGTTGCCGCAGCCGTAAGTATGACCCAGGCTCCACGCGAAGGTGAGGGAGAGCTGCATCCCGGTCGCTCGGCCGTTCTTCGTCTGCTTTGTCTCAGGAAGCTTTTCGGTTTTATCCGTCTGTTTGAAGCCACCTGACGTGTTTCGTGTTCCAAGCAGACTTCTCCGCCCTGCCGCTTAAGCTCAGGCCTCGGCCGCCTGCTGTCTCGTCCGAAGGCATGTTGGCCTGTGTTGCAACTTGTGTCTCGTGTTGCAACGTGGCGCAGAAAGAGCAAAACATCCAGCAGGAAGCAGCAGTGCATGGATTTTTGCTTTGACTTTTTATTTATTTATTTTTTAGTTAAATGCAACCTCAGTGAAACTTTATTATCCATTCTATTTTTGGTTCTGGTTCTGTGTGTGATTTCCAGTTGCTTTTTATGTGTTATTTTGGATATTCAATATAATTTTCAGTTCCAGTGTTAAGTGTCCTAAATAAAGTAAATTTCATTGGTATTCGAGAGAGCAGACGTGCATCGTTATGCCGGTATCGTTATAACACGTCGACATTTATGGCAAAAGTGTTAAAAGTCCAAAGGGTGTGAATACTTCTGCAAGAAAAAGTCTTGCTAGGTAGATTTAGCAAATGTAATGTTGGTATCGAGCTGGATGAAATGTGTGTGTGTGTGTGTGTGTGTGTGTGTGGGTGTGTGTGTGTGTGTGTGTGTGTGTGTGTGTGTGTGTGTGTGTGTGTGTGTGCGGGGGGGGGGGTGAGAACACATGAAGTTTCTATATGTTTCAAGTTCTTGACAAAACTGAATTGAATGAATGAAAAATGTTTTCATTGTCTGCCAAAGCTCAAGAACATCATCGGCAAGAGCAAACCGAAGCGTCTGAAGGACGTGGCAGAGGTGTGTGCGAACATCTTACCAGTTTTTCTCGTGCGTCGTCATCCGTTGCTGTAGTAACAGGACGATTCGTGGATGATTGCAGAAATCGGCAGAGGAAGCGGCGGTGGTGAACACGTCCCTTCAGGCGTACTTCTTTGGAAAGAGAGGAGACAACAAGCTGAAGTACCAGGAGTTCCGCAGGTAGGAGAAGCTGTCATGGTTCTGATTCTGCCGGGATCTCGTCAAGTCGCCCGACATTTTGGACGGAGATGGTAATGGCACAAAATTCCTTGCAATCATTTCTGAAGTTGTGCCTCAGAGTAAGTGACCTTGATTTCAAAAACTTACAAAACAATGGCAGAATCCCAGAGGGACAGATTCTTGAATGCATAAATATCACCAGATTTTTTTTTATGTTCTCATCCGTTTAAACGTCAATCTGAGAGATTTCTGGGTTTTGGCTGGGCTTTTTTTCCCACCATCACCAACTGTGTTTCCACTACATACGTGCACAAAACGTTGTTTCTATTCTAATGTGGAAACGATCTCTGTTGCTCAGATTCATGGAGGACCTGCAAGCTGAGGTCCAGGAGATGGAGTTCCTGCAGTTCTCCAGAGGCATGGACACCATGAGGAGGGAGGACTTCGCCGAGTGGCTGCTGCACTACACCAACGAAGAAGACAACGAAGTCTACTGGGAGAACATGAGGAAGAAGATCCCTGCCGGTCAGGTACGGAAACGTCGTCCGGATGAGACTCCTGCGTGGATCAACAGTCAACAGGCGCGTTTCCCTTCCAGAGCATCACATTCGAGGAATTCAAAGCCTTCTGCCTGTTCACCAACAACCTGGAGGACTTCGCCTTCTCGATGAAGATGGTCTCCGAGGCCAACCGTCCTGTGGGGATGGGTAAGGCCTCGCCGTCGGATCGAAACGGGCAGACACGGTTCATCCAGCGCATGAGGGCGACCTCCCCGTTCTCTTGATCACATCTTGATTACAGACCAGTTCAAGCGAGCCGTGAAGATCGCCACGGGCCACGAGCTGTCGGAGAACGTCCTGGACACGGTGTTCAAACTCTTCGACATGGACGGAGACAACCGCCTGAGTCACAAGGAGTTCATGGGAGTCATGACGGACAGAATGCTGCGGGGTCTGAAGGTGAGCTTCCACTTTCGTTTTCCTTCATTTATACGAAGTAGCTTTTTAACGCCAGCTCTGATTAGTGCGGTTTTCTGGCGGATCAACCAGACTTTGAAAAGCCTCACCTTTTTTGTCTGCAAAAGTCACTAAGTCAACACCAGTGGGTCGACTATTGTAATCCAAATCAAATGTTACTTTTTTTTTATATGTGTGTGCAACTTTTCTGGTTTTTAAATGCCATTGGATTTTTATTCCAGGATACATCGGAATTAAAAGTAAGTAGTTGAGAGGCGACACGTTCAGCTTCACCTCCTCCCTCTGTGCCCTGACTGCAGGTGCAGCACCAAACCGGCATCTCTGGCTACTGGAAGTGCGTGAAGAGAGAGACCCTGAAAGGGGCCAAGGAGGCCCTGGGAGACAACAGCTGCCCCATCTGACACGTCCGCCACTGCATATAGTTATGTTTTATATTATTAAACAAACGGTGTGAGTGGGAGTCTACATCTATGCACATAAAAATATAGGATAATACCACTGCCTTATCTGGACTCTGTGGAGCTCGTTTCTGTCATCACAGAGAAAAATCAATGCCCAAGAAAAAAAGAAAATGACAAGAACTCATAGTTTTGACTTTCATGATTATGAGAATCAGTCATATAAAGACAATTATGAGATGTAAAGTCATAATTATGTGATACTGGAGCAAGCCTCCTTTGAGAAACAGCACGACTATCGAGCTCACAATTTGAACGTCTTATTTTGAAAGTTGAAACTCTTAACTTTGACTCATAATTATGAAGTTGAAAGTAGAAACTCCGATTTTTCGACTTCCTGTTGG
This sequence comes from Poeciliopsis prolifica, assembly GCF_027474105.1. Classification (NCBI taxonomy): domain Eukaryota; kingdom Metazoa; phylum Chordata; class Actinopteri; order Cyprinodontiformes; family Poeciliidae; genus Poeciliopsis; species Poeciliopsis prolifica. Next base: position 7,060,149 of record NW_026562399.1, on the reverse strand, counting down.
GCTTTGAAATTTCTTTCATGGCAGGAATGAGCTTCCGTAGGAAAAAACGCCTTCACGCTCCAGCTAAAGTGTAACATTTTGTCATTTACAAGCGTTTCCACTGATCACTTTTGCATTCAGGATATATACATATATATACGTTTGTACTCTCTGTATTTGAAACGAGTGCATGTTTACAGGGCCGGGGGATTTTCATGTTTCTCATCGACGTTCAAATAAAGCTTCCCCAGAAATCCACCCGGAGTTTTAACCCTTTGAAATCAGCAGCAGAGGAGTAAAGCAGCTGTGACTATTTAGTCCTTTATTGTAGAATTGACCTGTTCAGATCACATAAGTGTGGGTTAACCATTCGATGTGATGCTAATTATCTTACCATACATAATTCAAAAAGTAAATAGACAAAACAAGCATACATCTGTGATAGATGGACTAATTAGTGACTGATGCCAAAGGTTATCAGTGAATACAGCATACACAGCTACAATAAAATTACACTGAGCATGAAGCCATCTTTGGTCTTCTTATCACTATAAACAAATACATAGAAATTTGTATTGTATCAAAAATAGAAATTACATAGCCATATTGAAAGGAAGTTCACATTTGAAACATACAACAGAAGAATACCTACGAGACATAATGTGGGATTACATTTTTTTTTTTTTTTGCACTCCTTGGCTTTAAGGACCAAATGGGGTTTTTTGTGTTCGACATTCGATTTTTGTTTTTTTTTCCTTCCTTTTTTTTCTCTCCAAAGAAGTGCATCGCTTTAGCCAAGTCATCGATCAATAGCGCTGTTCCGCATCGGTTTAATACACAACGCGACAAACCAAGAAGGAAAACAAAAACAGACACAAAAACAAACAGGAGAAAAAATTTAAAAAAATAAAAACACAAATCAGATTGTCAGACAAACGTGTGCTTTCTGTCCTGGGCTGTTCGAGCCACGCGGCGAGAGGAAGAACGGCCGATCTGAGCCTCTTCCTCACCGGTGACTTTCCTTGTCTTTACGAACTGATCCTGGTTTAGTTTGTCCTCCCGGAGCTTCGGACTTACTCTGCTTGTAGAGGCACGCTTGATGAAATGCAGCCAAAGTGGACCTCTGCTTGAGATAAAAAGGGAAGTGCTTTCAAAGTGTTTGATCCCCTGGAGAGAAAGAAAGGACAGATGGAAAACTTAATCATTTGGAAAATAAAAAACAAAAACAAAACAGGCTATTTAGTTTCACAGGTCGGTTTCAGGACAAATGCTTCATTTCACTATGATTTCCTGGCAGCCATTCTCATGATAAAACAAAGCCAAGTGAAAGCCTGCATGGAGGGAGGCAACGGAAGAAGAAAGAAGAACGGACGGACCGATTTAGTTTTTATGTTTTCTGGTTTTCGACGTGTGGCACTTTGTGTTGCCCGAATGTCAAACTGAGGCCCGACAGACAAACTTACACGAGCCGCAAGTAAGTCACTTGATACACAAATGTAGAACTTTGAAATTTGGGGGGATTTATTTCCAATGTAATGGACACAGAGAGGAAAAAGAGGAGAAATGGTGGAAGCGGGAAGGTTTTAAAAGGAGATTGGAGTCGAGGAGGGAAATATACATAAAATATTGGTAAATACCATCACTGATCAGTTTTGTTTCTCTGACTTTGAAGATTTGAATGCCAGAATGTAAAAGTGCTTCATAAATAGAGTGTACCTTTATCAATCGACACCTGACAAGGGCATTGATAGAACATTTAAATGACTGGACATCAGTCAATTAAAAATAACTCAATTTACATTCTGATTAATTTTTGTTTTGAAGGAAAATTTGTTTACAGGCACTTCATAATCAATTTTGCTTATGGTTTTGATTGTGTGCTTCTCATTTCTGTTTTACTTTTTTTGTGTGTTTTGCTTTATACAATATGTTCCCGTTCTAGTGTTGCTTGTTCTTTATAGAGTTAAAAGTTGTTGGTTTTTCTCAGGGCAAATTTCCATTATTATCTCAGCAGTATTTGTCTTGCAAAAATGCAATATTATTGCGATTAGCAATGATATTGCTAATCGCAATACTTGCAGGGACAATTTGTTGTCCATCAAAATTTGCTATTGTGGCAGATCCAACCCTGAATAAAGAAAAAATAAAAACTAGTCATGAACCATCTTCATATTTGAATGGATGCATATTTCTCCAATTATTCAAACAAATCATTGATGAAAATTTGTGATGTTTAAAATCAAAACTAAATGCCACTGAAATCCATAAAATCAATTAATTCATCCGTTCAAGCCATTTTTTTATTTTAAAACGACTCCAGAAGTAAAAACTGCCGAAAGAGAATCCCAGATTATTTTTTTATTTATATTATTTACTTCCAGCAAGCCGCTCTGTCTTTAAAGATGGAGCGACTGTCCGGCCGCATGAGGATCTCAGAAAGCTTTTTTTCCACTTGGTCTTTGAATGCACCGCGGCAAAGCTCTACAGGATGTTTTTAATGCGGAGGTTTACACAAAATCAGGAAGAGACGACGGTATTCCCGATGTCTGGATGCTGTTCAAAAATATAAAAAAAATAAAAATATTTCCAATGAAACAATCATTGTGCTGAAAGAAAACTAAAACTGCTCAGCAGTGTATGATCCTCGACAGCGCCATCTACTGGGATGCATTTTAATTTTTAAAACTGGAAAAATTGAAAATGGTTGGGAGTCTTTTTTGACTAAATATTTGTACCATTTACAGGTTCTGATAAATGTTCTGTTAAACACCGTCAACACTGAAATATAATTCTCTAAAGCCTCATGCAAGACAAGCGGTTCATCGAGTTCAACTATTTTATTTTTGTAACTATCTGCAAAGTATCGATGGACATTTATCGTATCGTTTCTCATTTGTGGTTATAAACGCATAAATGATTAATTAGTGTCATGATAAATTATAATTATTGATGTTTAAAGCCCCAAAACTGTCCATATCGTAAGGACTGTTAGTTTTACTACCCTCTCCATTTTATCAATGAGTGTGTCAATAAATAATACATTTAAAAATGTGATTAAAAGCGGTTACTGGGTGCAGTCGAGTTCTTCAAAACTGAGGCCATTTTTCGGGGTCTTTGTTTCGACTGTGCTGAACTCTGATAGTTACAGTAGAGGTATTGTATTGTGTCACCATTACAATGGTTAGGGTGATGGAAGATGTCTGAGTTTGGCATAAATTAAGTTACTAAAATAATAGTAGAGGTACAAGGATGTTTGTGTGTATTGAGTCTTACAGCTCCTGGTTTTCTGGATAGTTGAAATGTTGTTGCAATGTGCAGGTGATGCACGACTGAGTACTAACATGGAGCCCATTTGTAATATTTTTGAGTTTTCTAATAAAAAATAAATAAATAAATTCAAGGAAGAACATAAATATTTGAATTATATGATTGAAACGGAGAATCTCCAGACATGTTTGGTTTGAGTCGATAGAGCATTTTCTTTCAATTCTTTGAAAATGTGCACAGAAATGTGCAGTCTTCGATATCGGCTTTAAGGGCATTTTCCCAGGGTGGCATCAGAAAGGGGCGTGGGACCAAAACCACTCAAACATAAACTATAGCTCATCTGTCAGTTGTCCCCGTAGCATTTTTGTTAGTGTATGCATATGTAGTGGAGTAAGTTTACCTTAGTTACTGTTGATTAGTGGGAAAATAAATAACCTAACCTGTACTGTGATAATTTCTTGTATTTGAATTGATTGCAGTGCGGCAGAAGGAGGCGGACGCCCAGAGCGCCATTCCTGCAGAAACCACAACTGCTTGCACATTTATTTCAAGTTTACAAAGTTAATCATGATGATTAATCACAGATCTTGAGTGGGATTAATCTGATTAAGTACTGATGTTTTTATAAATAATGACCTTTAAGTCATTTAGGCTACAATAAAACCAAATTAGGTAGGTTAAATTTTATTTGTACTTTCCGTCTAAATATCTAAGCCTCCCAGACCTAACTGGGTTCAACCTCATAACTTAGTGGTTTGAGACCAGACTTTAAGGTGGCACAGGCTTCCTGCTCCATCTTAGCATTTACCGTGACAGGTCGGAGATGTCGGGAGGTCAGCGGGGGGTCACTCCTCCTTCTTTACCGTCACGTCTCCATCTCCGGCCAGGATGGTGGAGATTTCCCCCTGCATGAAGGCCCAAGGCACGTTGGAACCGGCCAGAGGGCAGCGCTCCCCGCTCGGGCAGTACACCTCCCCTCCCTGCCCCTGGCTGCGGATGAACGCTCGGGTGCAGGGGAAGCAGAACTTGTGGTGAGGGACGGAGGGACACTGGACAAAGTGTGTGTCCTCCAGGCGCTCTCTGCAGAGCGTGCAGCACAGCAGGGTGCCCTGCGTGCTGCTCGTGCTCTCCCCGGTGCTGGCGTTGCCGCTCGGCCCCACCGCGCTCATGCTCTGGCCCATGGCCGCCTGGGAGGCCGAGGTGGAGGCGGTGGACGGGCTGCTGCTGGTGGAGCGACCGGCTGTCGAGGAGTGGGCTGCGGACATGCCTGGGCTGTCTCTGGGCATCTGGCTGGAGCTCAGGCTGTCCGTGACGCCCATCAGGGCCGAGATGGGCGACGGCTGGCTGTGGAGGCGCGGCGGTCCTTCCTGAGGGGCCGCCATGCCGGGCAGAGGCTCTGTGTAGGCGCTCCGAGGCCAGGACTCCCTGGCAGGGTGGTCGGGTCTCCCGTCACTCTCTCCGTTTTCCGAGCCGGGAGAAGGTTTCCGGCGTCTGCTCGTGCTTTTCGCCGGACCCGGGCGGCCTGTCGCCGCCAACGACAGCACCGGATCCGGCTGGGGCAGGACCTCTGGGATGGGCGGCTCCTTGAACATCCTCACGGCGTCGTTCAGGAGCTCGGACAGCCCACGCCAGTCCCCGGTACCCTGCCGCTTCTCGTACTCCACGTATCGCAGGCCGGAATTCACAGCTTTGCCTGCGTCTTTCGCCGAATCCCGGAACATCTGTCGGACCAGGTCCGGGATCCCTGAGAAGATGATCCCGGAGCCCACGGGATACTCGACGAAGACCCTCAGCTCAAACTCGGGAGTTGTGCTGGCATCGAACGCCAGGACGCGGCCCTGCAGGTTGTGGTCTTTCCTGAAGCGGACGTTGAAGGGGATGGAGTTGCTCAGAGCCACCAGCACGTCTCGCACCGCTTTGGGTCGGTTCGGCCAGCCTTCCACCCGGTTTCTGGCCACTTCGTTCAGTTCGGCCATCACCTCATTGTTCCTCCACACCGCTGGATCTATACCCACCAGGGCAGAGGTGCTGGCGCCCACCCCCAGAGACACTGCCTGCCTCCTGCCTCCCTCACCCATGATGGGCCCGGCAGAGACTGCGATGGGTGTGCTGGCAGTTCGGGAGCCCGACAACGGGGCTAAAAGCCCGTGAGGAGCCGCCACCAGCCCCTGAGCTATCAAGGCGTGAGAGATGGTGCTGTGGAGCCCGGGCACCGTACCGGTCACAACCCGGCGGGTGTTCGGGCTCTGGCGGCTCCCCTCCGACAAAGCCACGTCCTCAGCCCGGTGCAACCCGTTCGGAAGCCGGGAAGACACCCCGTACTCCCCCCTGCCCCTGTCTACGCGCTCACTATGCTGCCGCCCCGTCTCGAGGGTCCCCACCGAGCCGGGCTTGCTCTGCTGGGGACCGGGAGACCTGCCGTCTAACACCCCGTGCGTGCTCTTCAGCTGCCGCGCCGTTTCGATCAGGAGCTCGATCCGGTCCGCGCCGTCGTAGTTGACACATCCCCGGCACACCGCCTCGCTGAACTCCCACAGCATGGCCCACGGCATCTTGGGCAGATCGCAGAGGTAGCACCACTGCCGTCTGGAGGAAGGCTGCGAGGCGGAGGACATGTTGTTTACAGGCCCGACGCTAAACTTTCTTCCCTCGGAGGCCTACGCGACACAGTCTGCGGTTCTCGGCTAAATCTCAGGCTGCGGACACCGACGGCCACATGCCACGTTTCATCCGACGAAAATACGACGAACGCTGAGCTCGGAAGGCGGTTTTTGGCGACAATACTTAACGTAAGCGACGTCTTCTTTCTCGGTTTGTTCGTGTCGGTCTGTGTGGAAGGAAGTAAAATGTTACTAGACACCGGAAACACCTACGCGCCTGGAGCGCGGGGCATTTTGGGAAGTGGTGTTTTCAGAGCGAAGCTGAACTCGCCGCTAGAAAAATGGAGAATCTTCGCAACACGAGGAGAGAAAATGAACTTAATTAAGTTAATCCCACGAAATAAATCGTGGCCACTATATATATATATATATATATATATATAATATATATATATATATATATATATATATATATATATATATATATATATATATATATATATATATATATATATATATATATATATATATATCAGAAATCCGTAAGACAAGCCCGCTCTGAATATCGAACCAAACTGTGACATCACAATGTGACATCACAATGTAACTCCAAAGGCAGAACTCTGACATCACCAGCAGCAATGATATAAGCTCGTCACATGGATCTACTGTCATCACAACCTGTTAGCAGCCGTTGTTGATACTTTCCTCTTGAGAGTTTTTTTAGCAGTTCACTGTAAGATTTTTTCATCTTAGTTTGGTTCACATTTCGTTGACATCAAGCTTAACGTGAAATCTTTACTGAGTTTACAGATAAGTGATTTTAGCTTACAACCTGAAACAAGCAAAGGTTACAATGCAGTCCAACCAGCCTGGAGTCGAGGAGGTTCCAGCCGATAACATTGTCGCAATGGAATTACAGCCACCCAAGCCACCCAAGCGCAAGAAGAAGAAGTTGTCGTTTGCAGTTTGGTGGGCGCTGCACGCACCTGAGGAGCTTAAGACTTCTGCTGAAAATATTGAACAGCAGGACGCTTCACTGGCGACTGAAAATGAATCGATCGCCAAAGTACTGGAGACAGTGGATCAGAAAGGGGACAGACAGCCACCTGAGAGTGATTCCACTGAGAAGAACCAGGTATCATTTAAAACCCTGTCGGAGGAACACGTCCCTGATGATCAAGAGATTTCTGCAGGAAATATTGAAAAGCAGAATGATCCACTGGTCAGAGAAGAAGTGACCATCGCTGGAGTGCAGGAGACGATTGATTTAGCAGAAAAGGAACAGCCTTCCACGTCGAAGCAACAGCCACCAACAAGGAGACGCAACAAGATCAAAATGATTCCATTTCAACTCTGGTTGGAGAAACATGCCCCTGCTAATACAACGAGTTCAAATGAAAGTGCTGGAATGGAAGAAGAAGACGTTTCAGCGGTTAGCAAAAAAGAATCGATCACCGTAATACAGGAGACATCAGAGAAGGAACTCCCCATTAAGTCTGGTTAAAAAACAGGACACTTCTCTGCCTGAAGATCAGGAAGATTGCTTAAAGGAGATTGCAAACACATTTGTGTTTGATGAATCTGAAGACTAAGAAAAGTTAGACGTTGTTTAAAGTAAATTTGATGTTCACTGTTCAACCTAATGAGTGCTACTAGAGCAGGGGTAGGCAACTCCAGGCCTCGAGAGACGGTCTCCTGCAACTATTAGATGTGTTTCTACTTCAACACACCTGAGTCAAATAATGGGGTCATTATCAGAACTCTGGAGAACTTAACTGTATTTAGGAGGTGATTCAGCTATTTGAACCAGCTCTGTTGGACCAGGGAGACATCTAAAAGTTGCAGGAGACCGGCTCTCGAGGCCTGGAGTTGCCTACCCCTGCTCTAGCAGCATTCATTCTACTTAGGTTGAACAGTGAACATCAAATTTACTTCAAACAACGTCTAACTTTTCCTCGCAATAATCAGTGAGATGGCCGGAGCAAGTTATTTCACCAAGTTGGATGCATCACAAGGATTCTGGCAAGTAAAGCTGGATGAAAGGCCATTGTACCTTTAACACACCTTTTGGAAGATACTGTTTTCTAAGGCTTCCTTTTGGGATAAAATCTGCACCAGAAATATTTCATAGAGCAATGGAGCGGATCACAGAAGCCTTGAATGGAATCTACATTGATGACATCATCATCTGGGGATCAACAGTTCAAGAACACAATGACAGATTGAGACGTGTCATGGAGCGCATACGGAAAAATGGACTGAAGCTTAATAAAAATAAATGTGAGTTTTGTGTCGAAGAAATTATGTTTCTGGGAGACAAACTATCTGGCCAAGGTGTTCAACCAGATGAAGATAAAATAAAAGTCATCTCAAAGATGCCACCGCCTGTTGACAAAACGGGTGTCCTGCGCATCATGGGGATGATCAATTTTACAGAAAAATTCATTCCCAATTTGAGTGCAAGGATGACTAACATTCACAGACTCCTGTACAATGATAGTCAATTCCAGTGGACAGAAGTTTATGAACAAGAGTGAACCCTACTAAAAAAATAAAACTGTCTACAGATGCCTCAAAAGATGGACTTGGAGCAGTTCTTCAAGCTGAGAATGACCAATGGAAACCAGTAGCTTATGCATCCAGACCCATGACAAAAGCTGAACGTAGATATGCTCAGATAGAAAAAGAATGCTTGGCGCTGGCTTATGGGCTAGAACTGTTTCATAACTACACTCAACAAAAATATAAACACAACACTTTTGTTTTTGCTCCCATTTTTTATGAGATGGACTCAAAGATCTAAAATTCATTCCAGATAAACAATATTACCATTTCTTTCAAACTGTTGTCCACAAATCTGTCTAAAGGCCACTCTGAAATGTGCAGGTTTATCACACAGCAAATGCCACAGATACCGCAAGCATTGAGGGAGTGTGCAATTGGCATGCTGGCCAGCATACTCACCGGACATGTCACCCATTGAGCATGTTTGGGATGTGCTTGACCGGCGTATCCGAAAGTGTGTACCAGTTCCCACTAATATCCAGCAACTTCGCACAGCCATTGAAGAGGATTGGACCAACATTCCACAGGCCACAATTGAAAATCTGATAAACTCTATGCGAAGACGATGTGTTGCACTGCATGAGGCAAATGGTGGTCACACCAGCTACTGACTGGTTCTGAGTCCCCAGACCCCCAATAAAGCAAAAACAAAAATGCACATTTCAGAGTGGCCTTTTATTGTGGGCTGTATAAGGTACACCTGTGCACTAATCATGATGTCAGATCAGCATCTTGATGTGGCACACCTATGAGGTGGGATGGATTATCTCAGCAAAGCAGAAGTGCTCACTATCAAACATTTAGGCAGATTTGTGGACAACATTTGAAAGAAATGGTAATATTGTTTATCTGGAATGAATTTTAGATGTTTGAGTCCATCTCATGAAAAATGGGAGCAAAAACAAAAGTGTTGCGTTTATATTTTTGTTGAGTGTATGTGTGTGGTCTACCATCTTTTGTAGCTAAGACAGATCACCGACACTTGGTTGCCATCATTAAAAAACATCTGAATGAGATGTCACCCAGGATTCAGAGGCTTATGATGAAGATGCAGAGGTATGAATTTACACTGATCTGCACTCCAGGAAAACATCTGCTTCTTGTTGATGCTCTGTCTAGAGCCCCTACACAATAGTGTGAGTTCAACTGAAGAGGATATTCAGTGTCATGTGAATTTGATATCTAATGTGTTGCCTGTGTCAGATGGAAAGTTACAGCAAATAGTTGAGGCAACAGCTAAGAATACAGAGTTACAGTTGGTCATACAGAATATGGATGAAGGATGGCCAGTGGGCTCATGTTCACAGTTTTTCAATGTCAAAGCTGACCTAAGTGTTGTGAATGGACTGTTACTGAAAAACAACAGAATTGTGATTCCACAAGAGTTAAGACGGGACATTCTACAGCGGATTCCTGAGGGTCACCGAAGCATTGAGAAATGCAAAAGAAGAGCTAGAGAATCAGTTTTCTGGCCTGGACTAAATAAGGACATTGAGGAGCTGATCAGTAAATGTGAAACATGTCTGACATTTAGAAACAAACAGAGCAAAGAACCTATGATAAAAAGCTGACATTCCAACACCACCATGGCTAAAAGTGGGAATGGATTTGTTTCATCTTAAAGGTAAAGATTATTTAGTGATCATTGATTACTATTCAAACTATCCTGAGATGGATCTGTTGGCTAATATGTCATCAAATTGTGTCATAACACATGCTGAATCAATCTTTGCAAGGCATGGCATTCCACATGTTGTGGTGAGTGATAATGGTCCATGTTTTAGTAGCAGAGAATGGCAAAGGTTTACAGAACTGTATGATTTTAAGCATGTAACATCAAGTCCACATTATGCACAGTCGAATGGAAAAGCGGAGAAAGAAGTTCATATTCTGAAGAAAGCTGCAGATAATAACTCTGACCCGTATTTAGCTTTATTAAGCTCCAGATCATCACCATTGCAATGCGGATTTTGACCTGCTGAACTTTTGATGAATCGGAAGATCTGTACAACTTTGCCAAATTATGACAGTAATGAACAAGGTGCAAAGAAATCGTCAAAGTATGTTTATGGCAGTGACGTAGTAAGAGAACGGGTACGTTACTCCTGATAGTACATTTGAAGACGCACCGTTTGAAAGCGTCCCGATCGCCTCGCCGGTTGACAAATGGTGCACACCCTTCTGGTGGTAGCCAATAGGAATTCAGCACTCATCGTAACACAGTTCCTGTTGCGTTCACTGATCAGTATGAGCTTTTTAACTTACACCTTATAGAAGTGCCAACATAATTTACAGTGCTGCTAAGATGAATACAAACGTTCTCTGATAAAGGTGGAATTTAAACCCATGAGAACACATAGTCTTATTATTCCAGGATCAATTCAGGTTGGAGAATAAAACGTAACGTTTGGTAGAACGTTTGTTTTCGTAACACCACTGAAATGCAGCACCAGCCCGGTAAAGTGGACAGGACAACATGGCTGCTGCTGCGTCCCGATACTACGGCGAAGGCGGCAGAGCGACAAAAAGACAGAAAACTGAAGAAGGCGGAATGACAACGGTGGGTTTTCATCGTTGCCTTTGAAGCGAATGCACCAGTGAGCTGAACTATCATAGTTTTGCTTTGTCTCAGAAAGTATTGGAGCATTAAAAACGTTATATATCGGGCGCTAGCTAGAACGAATATGCTAGCAGGCGTTAGCTTGCTCAGCTACTTCACGCATAGGAATGGAGTTTACGTCGGCGCGTGTCCGAAAAGCTGCTCAGCTGGTTCATTTAAACGTCATGTTGAAGCAGGACAGCTTAAATGTTACATTTGTGGGCAAAGAAAGGCTCGTCTAAGGCATGGCTAACGTCAGTGCTCATGAAAATAAAAGCTTGTCAGATGTTGACAGATGTCGGCCAAATTAGGACAAGCTTCAGAACCAAACAAATGGGAAATATTATCCCTCTGGACCCAAAACAAAACAACTATTTCTATATCCAATGCATAATATATGAATTAATTCATTCCCTACTTAATTTAAATACAAAAAACCTCCAGCATTAATAATTTAAAACATCCGCTGGATGCATTTTTAATCGTCCTTTGCATAGATTCAGTTGTTGGTTGCAAAGGGATTTCCGTCCTAAAGACATAATTTTGTATCGTGAGCTTACATGCTTTTAACATGAATGGATTCTGACAATTTCTTGGAAAGCGAGACTGAATCTGTAGCATAGTTCAAAATCATTCTTAAATATAAATTGTTGGCTGGAAGTTACTAGGGCTTTGAAAATATAATGCTGATCAAGTGTCTGAAATGGTCCAGCGGATGTTTCCTTCTTGTTCTCAGCTGACTGATTTGTCTCCGGTTGGACCATCTTTGGCTCCGTTGGACAGGCTTGTTCCTCTTCTGGAGTAAACCATGAGGAATTTGTTTCCCAAGTCAGACTTGATTGTTTTAGACTAGAAAGAGCAATAAAATAACTGCCAAATGATACCAAGTTAATGTGTGTGGATTACTGTCTTGAAAAGTTGCCATTGTGGTGTAGTTTGTAGTAAAAGGGGCATAACTTCAAAATAAAAATATCGGGTATTGTCTTGAAATGTTTTGTTTTTTAAAATAAATTCTCCACTTTTTAAGTTGCTAGAGTAAATGTTGCGTATTGACTAGCTTTTAGTCAATCTTCTGCTCAGTTTTGCGACTTTGCTTTATATTTTCACAAATGGAAACAGCAACAGAGAATGTTCTTATAAACAAAGATCTTCTTTTTCGGCATAAACATCAGAATTTCATTCTGAAATTTTAAATCAAGCTTTGTGTGGCTAAATAAGCACATGTTCACACATTCAATCATTTCAGTGAAAACTATTGTTGACATAAAACAAAATCTGCTCCTCTTGTCTTCAGTAGATTCTCAAAGCTTCAGCAGCATGCTAAGGATTTGTTGCTGACATGAATGTGAGGGGAAAAAACTGTTGATATTTTGCATCTGTGTATATCACAAAACTACATTGTTTTTGTGACATTTAATTACATTTTCTAAATAAAATTGTCAGAAAAACAAACAATAGAAACAATTCTCCACACTGATTGCAGCTTTCTGGCTTATTACCAGTCTGTAAAAATCCTGACCTGCTGATTCCATATTTTGGCTGCTGGTTGGTTCTCATCAGTATTATTTTCCTTTCTTAGGAAAATTATGAAGACCCTCACAAGCCACTACCGTCTTCTGTGGTGCACATCAGGGGTCTGGTGGATGGTGTGATGGAGGCTGACCTGGTGGAGGCGCTACAGGAGTTTGGAACAATTAGGTAACAACAGACGTTCCTACATGTTAACTGGAGCCACAGATGTATAAGAAAAAAAACAAGATTTGACCCCGAGTTAACAAAGAATGTCTTTATCTATCCTTATCTTTATGGGATGTTTGAAGCTTTAACATCTTGACGAAACAAAACTCCCACAGAGATTGTAAGTGCCTTTTTATTATTATTATTTTTTTCAGCTATGTTGTGATGATGCCCAAGAAGCGGCAGGCGCTGGTGGAGTATGAGGACATGAACGGCTCCTGTAATGCTGTGACTTACGCAGCTGAAAACCAGGTTTACATCGCGGGCCACCCCGCCTTCATCAACTACTCCACCAGTCAGAAAATTTCCCGGCCGGGCGACTCGGACGACACCCGGAGCGTCAACAATGTGCTGCTGCTCACAATCTTGAACCCCATCTATCCCATCACCACGGTAACCTGCACCCAAATCAGTATCTTTAGTAGGGTCAGTAGTATTTAGTTCAAACTTTATTTAACTTTACAAATTCAGTCAGTCACAAACTTGCTTTTACTTGTAATCGATAATTAAAACATAGTTAAAAGAATTATGTTCTATTGTTCCTTTTATGTTTGAAACATTCCTTTGGTTTTCCACAGCAGTTTGTTGTAGTTATATGTTTGAATGCCACGCCACTGTTATGGATGGAGATATTTGTTTCCTAAAACTTTCTGAACTGGCAGAATGAAAGTGAATATCTGGGTTTCTTTTTTAATTTGAAATAGTTCAGTTTGACTTTTTACATTCCTCAATAGAGTGAGTTGAACTATAGATCATTTGTATGTACATTTTGGTAAACTGTAGAAATTCATGCATGAATTTTATGTCCATATATAGAAAATCCATTTGCATTTACTAAATAAATACATTGCAGCTTTTCCCTTCAACAAAGTGAAAATAGTTCATGTAGTAAATAACTTTTGGGCTTTGTGATGGATTTCTTTAACTTCTTCCTACTTGTTGTTCTATTTCTACTAAATGCTTGACTTAATATTCAGGGATTGAAAAACACTGTGTGCATCAGAAAATGGCAAAGAAATTCTACAACTACCCCTAAAACTATTCACACTCCCGGGTTCCAAGTGTTTCAACCAAAAGGTTTGGTTCTGATGGGAAATGAGACGATACCAAAACATGTTTTCATGCCAACAATGATTTCTTACTTACGGTTATATAACATTTTTTTTTTTTCTAATCATGAGAGCCTTACTACCTAAACATGTTTGGTGTCCTACAGGATGTCCTCTACACTATTTGCAACAACTGCGGGCCTGTACAGAGGATCGTGATCTTCAGAAAGAATGGTGTTCAGGCAATGGTTGAATATCCTTTACAAACAGCAACTTTCTTTTTATTTGGCAACATTCTTTTATAAACCTTCCACAGCAGGGTAACATCATGTTGTTACTTCATATTGGAACGTCTCTTTAGGCCTTAACTTGAAGGTTCCACGTTTGATTCTGTTCAGAGTGCCCAGAGGGCCAAAGCCTCTTTGAATGGAGCGGACATCTACTCTGGCTGTTGCACTCTGAAAATTGAATATGCAAAGGTATGTATGTGTTACAAACTGCGTTTCCATTCACCATATAACAGTGCAGTTTGACATTTTGCAAATAAATTTGCTGAATGGAAACAGCAATTTTGAAAAATGATCTTGTTTGTTGGTAAAAAGTCTTGCCGATAGCATAAGGTGGTATTTTGGCCACATTGAACATGGTACAGTACGCAAAACATGAAACACTTTCTTTGCGTCACGCGACTAGCAGGCGCATGTCACTGCTGCCCCAAACCACAAAGAGGAAGAAAGAATGTAGTAAGAGAATCATGTTTTTTAACAACTTATCGCGTGAATCAAACTTATTCACGCAAGATTTTAATGGAAGCACCGCAATGGCTACTTGTATTTTTTTCGACATTGGCAGCATTTAGCCAAAGTTTTGTGCACATTTGTACTGAAAACACAGTTACTGCCTCTTGCAACTGGCGAATACCCAGTCGCTAACCCAAAGTCTGGTACTCTAATGTCCATGTTTGTTTTTCCTTCCTGTCCAACAGCCCGCACGCCTTAACGTCTTCAAGAACGACCAGGACACATGGGATTACACCAACCCCAACCTAAGTGGCCAAGGTAACGTGTGTTCCCCAAACAATCCCTCTCCATTATTTTCTTCCTATTCTTCTCTGATGTCACTACATAGGATGTTTGGGGGTTCTTCGCCTCGAGGGGGTATTGCCTTCGTTCGCAAAGGATTGTCTCACCATGCAGTTCAGCTTAGCGCTCAAAGGCAGTATTCCCACGATGCCGTCAGTCCTTATGTATTTTCTCACCACACAGCAGGTGCAAAGTAAGGGCATGAGGAGCTGCCTGGGAGCAGCGTGCATTATAGACTCATGCATGTGAAAAATATGGAGCACCCACTCTAGCAGTAGGAAGATGCACCACAAGTCACACAGGATCACCGTCCCTGAAGAGCATGTCACAGCTGCACTGTCTCACGTCCTTGCTTATTTAAATCCAGGTAACATAATGTAGCGTCACAATTAATAGCATTCTTTCAAGCATAGTGGAGATTTTGTAAAAAGTGAAAGTAAGATTTATTAATAAAGGCCCCATGAGATGATACTGCAGCTCTCAAGTTTTAGCAAGAATTAGAAGGTTCATCTTGGTTTGATACAGTGTTGAAATAAAATGAAATTTTCACTCAAATAACTCTTAGTGACTCTAATTGCCAGAATCCAAGGCCACATATTTCATGGGACCTTTAAAGGAAAATTTACAGTTTGTACAAGATATGAGAAAGAAAAACTTTTGTAGGAGATGGAGATCAGTTTTGTGGACATATTGGCTGCCCTGTCATGAAAATTTTTCTGGGATGATAAATTGTCCCAAACAACAAATTATAATGTTGTTTTGAGACCATTTTCAAGTAATGTACTCATAAAGGCTTGATAATGAAAGTTCTCCCTCTCAGAAACTAACAAAAGTTTAACTTTGTACAGAATACCTCACACCAGAAAGGAAAAAGTATCCAGAAGAAAACCCAAAACAATAAAGATGAAAATAAAAAAAACACAAACCACAAATAAAATGGGTTGAAAATTGCCCTTCAAAAAAGATTAATGGAAATTAATTGACTTCATTTTAATTTTTCATATGATTAATTGCATATCTTGCTTTTTTTTTTTAATTCTTAGGACAAAAAGTTCCAAAAAAGTATCAGTTTTTCAGATCACCAGCTTTGACTCAAACAGGAACATAGCGAGGCTCATGTTTCTTACTGTGTCCTATTTTTTGTGCTTCCTAACAACCCAGAGGTACTCCTTGTGTCCTTACTCCATAACCTTACACAGGCTTTCCATGACTTTGCAAGCAGACACAGCGACCTTCACAGCTCCGACATATCAACAACAACAGATATGCTCTATGGCACACATGGGGCACAGTGGGGCATCAAATACTGGAACACAACCTCAACTCAGTACTCCATCATCATCCACATCTCCACCAGCCGACCTGGGAGTCATGTCATGGTTTGTTTTTTTTTTTTCTTCTTCGGTGGCGAAAAGTCGCCACGCGTTCAGTTTAGAGGGACAGAAATAACTCCCCAGGTCGTCAAACAAAACACCTCGCATATCCACCACAGTCCGACGCTGGTAGACTGATGAGCGCCTCTGGCGGCTCCGTTACCGGCGCAGCACATTTCATCTCCAGAAACCCCCTGAGGAGTCACAACACATTGGTGATTGGGGGCAGGAGTCACACTCTTGGATTTTTTTTTTTTTCTTTTTGGCTCCCCGCCCCCAAATAAAACAAAAACAAAACACAAGCACAGGGAGCAACAGAGGATTTCAGACACACTCAGTCCGGCCAGGGAACAGACAACTACACATACTGGGGCGGTTTGCTCTCTCAAATGACACTACACCTCATCTCTACCTCCCTCCGCCGAACACACGACTGCACATCGAGCTGAGTATCCGAGGAACACGCAGCCGAGCCGCCGCGACAGCACATCTTCACATTCCAGACGACTCATTATCAAGCAGTAAATGCTTTCACTTTGCAAGAGGTGACAGCTTTCAAAGCAGATAAATAAAGCAAGTATCCATTTTTACATGAGAAGAAATACCCACAGTGGGGCCCTAACGAAGACACAACATCAGACACCTGTCAAGCATACAAGCACTGAGGCAAACAGATTCCAAATCCTTTTCCAAAGCTTTCCACAGTTATGGACTCTGGTGTTCTGTTTTCCCCTGTTCCTTATTCCCCTTTTTTCCCCTCCTCTCTGTGCTGTTCTTGTGTTGTTTCTGCGTTTATTTAGTTTTTTTTTTTTAGTTTTTTTTTTTTTTTTTTTGCACTGGCCCATAGTGATGCCTCTAATGCCTCCCGTGTGATGCAGGTTTGGCTCAGTGTGTCTGTGGACTGACAGCCTACTCTGAAAATATGCCCTGCTTTGTGATCAGAGCACGGTAAGATGGAAATGAGCCTCTAATGGTAACTTTGAATACGCAGCGGCACCGATTGTAAAGTCAACACTGGAACCCCGTGGATGCACTTTTTGGTCTGGAGGTGGGATGCAAGGATGGAAAGAAGCAACTAAAGACTGAGGAGGAGGATTGAGTTGAGGCTGGAGTCAGAGGTTGGAGGGTAGCATCCTTGCTGAAGACTGCCCCCTACCTGCCCACTGTGTCCTATGCTCCCTGTGTGGTGCTGTAAGTACTTAATGAATGAATGATCTAATGGTTCAATGTTTGTGATCTACTACATGAATTCTGCTTCTGACTCTAGTTTAACATTCGATGATCTCTGGTATTCATGAACCATCTGTTACTTCTCACGACGTTCCTTTGGTAAAAGGAAGTGATGCATTTATTTCTCACATCTGAACTTCTGTGTTTTAGCTTTTCAGTCTGTTCAGTGGGATCCTGGGACCTAACAATAAGTCATTAGCTGCTGTGTAGTTGAAACGGTTGACATTGACTTAGAAGCATGCTGTAACTGATAAAGCTGAACTTTTATTTTGTAGTTGGGGAATTTTGAATACGCTATTTTGCCACTAACGTTTTAACCCTTATAATGTAATTTGTAAAGTCTTTAATTTTAGTTATTTTTATCTTTATAAATTGGAATATTGTTGAAATCTCAACGGTGAAAAATCAAAAAAATTCATTTCTCATAAAGTGATACATTTCAAGTGTTTATTTCTGTTTGTGTTGTGATTTCTAGCAAATGGAAACCCGACTCTCTGAAAAAGCCACAGAAGAATATGGCTGTTTTGAGAGTTTCATTAAAACATATCAAGAGGGAAAGTGAGCTGAACAAGCAACAGGGATAACTTGAAATTTGGGAGAAAGTGTGACGCAAAGCCCATTGAAGAGGTTTGGGGAAATTCACTGGAGGCATTATTCAACAAGTCATAACATCAGAAGAGTTTATCAGGGTTGAAAAGGAGAAGAACGGAATCGTTGCTCAGTGGTCCAGACGAAAATACTATTTTTTGGATTTAGTTCAGAAGTCATTATCGCAGAGTGAAGAGGCATGGAAGCCAAGCTGCTTGAAGTTTCCACAGTCAGAGGTGGTTTGAGGTTTCACATCGTCTGTGGTGGTGGTCCACTGGCGTTCATCAAGTCCACGGTCAACACAGTCATCCACCAGGAAATGCTGCCGACCAGCTTTATAGAACAATGGCATTTCCCAGCAGAACATGGCACTGGCTCACATATATCTATACCTGTCATAATCACCCAGGTGTCACATTTGCTGACTAGCCAGAAAACTGTCCGGACCTGAACAGGGACAGCGGAGTATTGACGAGTGGAAGATATAAGACCAGAACCGAAAATGACGAAAGCAAACTGGGCTTCCTCAGCACCTCATCACAACCACAGGCCGGTCACTGCACTGAGGCAAAACAAGGACTGACCAAGTATCGAGTGCATATACCATGCAGTTTTCAGTAGGCCCACTTCTTCGTTGGCACCTTGTTATTGCAGTCAAACCCACTTCAGAACTGTCTTTTTTTCTAATTCTCTCTGAGATCGTGGTCCATATCGGCATCATAGTTTTGTGTCCCATTTCACTCCAGATTTGTGAACTCTCAGCAGCAATTAGCAAACACCCATCAAACGAGCTCCTTCTCATCGTGATGGAGGGTTAATAGGTCAATTCTGAAGGTGGAGTTTTGGAGGAAGAGTTGTTAAAGAGTCAGAGGCCCAATTTCAAGTCTAGTGTGGCGCTGTGTGGTTAGCAGAAGGCGTCCTGAACCGTTGATGTAAGCAGCACATCCGTAATCTCCTCATGTTTTGCAACCAAATCAGAACCTGGCTTCCCAATCATTTTTGTTTAAATCAATTTGTAATGATATACAGTTTTGTTTCTGTTAGTTTTTGGGATGAAAAGTTACTCTGTACAGTGGGTTGAAAATAGTGCAGCTAAATTTAAATGTGTCTAATTAGCTCCTCTTAATACAAAAGACTACAAATTTTTGTTAAAGAAATTTTCATGAACATAATGATGAATAAACTTAAACATAATGCGGCAGCCATTCCTCCACTGCGCAAAATGTTCAAGTCAGAGCTCAAGTCCAAATGAAGTCACAAGTTTTTAGAGATTTTTATTTATTTATTTTAAACCAGACTAAATGTCAAGGTTTGATTTTGAATGTGATGCTTTTTTATTTTCTACTCTCGTGTGTTTTACTTCTGTCTCATCCGGGTTTGTAAAAGCTGTTTTGATCTCTAATAAAATGGCAGGAGCCGCTTGTGGCACTGAGCCGTACGATCTCTTTCTGATCCGTTACATTCACGCGCCTGCGCTGCTCTGATGTCGTTTTCTGGTGTGTTTAGTGTTACCAATTGAGGACGCTGTGTATTTGGATTTGACATGTGTATGTGTACTTGTACAGATGCAGATGGTGAAGGCAATTGGAACATATCACAAGGTGTGTTTGTGTTTATATCGGGATGATTAGGGACTCCGTTTAGTGAATGCTTTGAAAGCTACGGCCACTTCTAAATAAATTATTTCTAAAAATCTCCATTATGTTCAGCCTAAATGAACAGACGAAGCCTGCCGAACCTTTTGTTATATTTCATTTGATTTTTTTTTTAAGAGGCCAGCTTCCTCTGTTGCATGCACTTCACTAAGTTGTCTCATAGCATGCGATAGGCCAAGTAAAGCATCTGCGCTGCATGCAGCACAAGTTGTTTGATGGGAACATTTTGACCGTTTTCAGATCCTAACGCCAACCCCAACAAGCGCCAGAGGCAGCCCGCTCTCCTGGGAGACCACCCACCTGATTACGGTATTTGTCTCTCTGAGAAATTGATGTGAAGCGTAGAACAATGGCTCCCACTGTGAGAACCTCGCCTTTGGCGTTTCCTGTTTCGCCTGTTCTACAGGAGGTCCGCAAGGAGGATATCATAGCTATAACGACGACACGTACGGCCCCCCTCCTCCCCATCGCATGGGGATGGGCATGGGGGGCCGGGGCCGTGGGAGCCAGCGCTACGGTGCAGGCTATGGGCCGCCCCCGCCCGAGTACGGCCCCCATGCCGACTCCCCGGTGCTGATGGTGTACGGCCTGGAGCCATCCAAGATCAACGCTGACAGAGTTTTTAACATCTTTTGTCTGTATGGCAACATCGAGAGGGTGAGTATAAAGCTGCTGAGACCCTCCTGGGCTCTTAAAAAATAATTACTTCTAATGGGCAGTATTGTGTAAAATCTTTTTTTTAGCTTTTCGTCGTGTTATCCTCTCATCAAAAACGTACCTGGAGGGTTGCCCTGATTCTGTCGTGCATTATTCGAGAAATTCTTTAATTCAGCTGTGCAAAACGCCGAGGTGGACTGAGTGCCGCCTCCGAGGCACAGCTCCTCCTCGGAGCTGCAGTTCCCAAGCTTCCCACCCTCTGTGGCTCACCCCTCTCGGCTCCTACAGACTAGCCAGCAGCGATTGGCAAACAGCTGGTGGAACTGCACATCTGCTGCGTTTATTATTCGAGCTGCTTCTCAGTGCAACACTGGTATAAACATTGATGAAGGGTAAATAGAGGGGCGATGTTGCGATGACATCCTGAAGGTGGAGTGTCGTGAAGAGCAGGAGTATTTAAAGAGACAGAGGCCCAATTTCAAGGTGGTAAATTACAAAGTCACACTTCTTTAAGTTATATTTGACATATAAACATTTTTGTAACAACAGAAGCTAACAGTTACTTGATTTTGTTATAAAATGGCACAAAGGTTGCTCTAAAATACATAACACTGCCCCTCACTGAAAATGTAGGACATCTTTACAACATCACTGAAATTCAAAGTAAATCATATCTTTGTCAAACAGGACTTATTTGAAAGAGAAAGCCAAAAAATATCTTTGCTGCAACTGGCTGCTGTCTTTTTATTTTTGTTACTTCCTTTGGTTTTATTCTCCCCATCTTCAGGTGAAGTTCATGAAAAGTAAACCTGGAGCAGCGATGGTAGAGATGGGAGATTGTTACTCTGTGGACCGAGCCATCAGTCACCTCAACAACACCTTCCTGTTTGGACAGAAGCTCAATGTTTGGTAAAAGCTGCTGCCCAGACACATTTCCCCGCTGGAGTGTGGAAATTTAGAAAAACTCTGGAAGCTGAGCAAAGAGTTGAAAGAGCCGATGCTTCTCTCTCTCTCTCTCTGTCTCTGTCTCTCTGCAGCGTGTCCAAGCAGCAGGCCATTGTACCAGGACAGAGCTACCAGCTAGAGGATAACACCAGCAGCTTTAAAGACTTCCATGGATCTCGGAACAACCGCTTCGCCTCCCCAGAGCAGGCGGCTAAAAACCGAATCCAGCACCCCAGCAACGTGCTGCACTTCTTCAACGCCCAGCCGGAGATCACAGAGGAGACCTTCTTCCAAGTGAGAACAATGTCCTAACAGGAGTTCTGTCTGCTAACGTCACGACTGCAGGTATCGCACTAACCGAGTCTGCTGTCTGTTCCCAGATATGCGAGGAATTGGGAATTAAAAGTCCTACGAGTATTAAGCTTTTTACTGGAAAGAGTGAGTATTGTTGCCTCCTGTAGGTCTGGGTCAGAGTTCAGTATTTAGTGGTGAGTGCTGACAGGCCCTGCTGTGTGTGTTCCCTTTATATTACTGTACTGGTTTTTGTCATGATCCTTGACAAAAGGTTTTTTGTTGTTGTTTGGCTTCTAAATGTTAACATCTCTCCCATTTCCTCTTTTCCAAGTTATATTGAGAGACAAGAGACTAATTAGTGGTCAATTTTTGGGACATAAGTGTCCTTTTAGTGAAAAGTATTCGAGTTTTGTGAGAAAAAAAAAAAAAACTGGTACGACCAAAAACCCCACCTCAACCTAGCGCCAAAACGTTTTAGTGAAAATTGTGAATTTTTTCAAAATTACAATCTTTCCATTTTTATTAAGCAAATTTATTTTCAAAATATTAAATTGCGCAATTACATATGGTTAATGGAAACGCAGCCAAAGCTTATTTTAACCTTTAGTTTCTACAGAGACAAAAACAAAAGCACAGCGACGCTCAGAGTAAAGATTTTTATCTAGAAAATCATTTATTTGTAATGAAATTCAAACCCAGCTTGGCTTTGGAAATTCTTCCCTGATTTCAAACCATCCACATCTCATTGACAGGTGAGCGCAGTTCATCTGGGCTGCTGGAGTGGGAATCCATCAACGATGCCATGGAAGCGCTAGCTATGGTGAACCATTACCAGATGAAAAATCCCAGTCAGTTCTCTTTCCTCCTCACTCACCAAAATGCCCGGTCCAGTCCTACTCTGCAGAGAGCTTTAATGTTGTTTTCCTTCTGTCTCCTAGGTGGGCCTTATCCTTACACACTCAAGCTGTGCTTCTCAACCACACACCCTTCCAACTAATCCGCTCTCCTTCATTTCTATTGTTTTTTTTTTTTTTTGCAATAGACGTCACTCATTTTGTCTCGTTCTGTTGGAGCACTGTTGACTAAAACTAGGATTTATGTGCTTTACAAAATCTATCTTAAATTATACCTTTTCCTGTTTGTATTCATTTTTACTTCAACTGTTTTTGTTTTTTCAATGAGTTGTTAATTTTGTATATTCACAGTACTAAACTTGACCCCCAACCCCATGTGTCTGGTTTATAAATAAAGTGATGTTACCGTAATATAATGATTTCTGGTGTGTTCTTCAAATTAAAACTTTGATTTCTTTTGAACAGCCTACAGAAGGAAGTAGAAAATTCCTGAAGAAATTTAACCGGGTCCTGCCAAAGTGTGACCGCCGGTTTGGACCCAGCATTCTAAAAATCAGCATCAATCCTAAGCTTAGCAAAAAAAAATAAAAAATGTGAGTAACATGGACTTGAACCATGTTAGTAATTTTATGCTAATTTTCCAAATATATTAATTTCAGCGTGAATAGTGTGAGCAGCATGTGGACCACCACTAGCATGCTGTGTCTAATTGATTTACTCCATTCAATATACTAAACATGGCTGACAAGTAAGAGACATAGGTAATACCTTATTTAAGATGAAACCTGAGAATACTTTTTATCGTCTCACAACTGGAAATTCTGTGTATCTTATTGGTCAAAAAGCAACAATAAACAAACAAACACATAACTTGTGTTCAAAAGAATTACTACTAATAATTTCCCGGCCAAAAACAGGAGACTTGACGAGGCGTTTTATGCCCAGTGACGTCACTGACATGACGTCACTGAATGATGGCGTCACAAAGGCTTGGACAGGTATTGAGTCGCTGTCTCCTTCAGTGACTCCTCACAAACAAACCTGACCTGATGCCCGAGCCTCCTCAACAGGCTCTCGATGTGGAGGAGCAGCGGCTCTACTCTGAGTCCCTCCCGGATGACCGAGCTTCTCACTCTATCTCTAAGGGAGATAGAGTAGGGTGGCTACCAGCCACCCTACGGAGGAAACCCATTTCGGCCGCTTGTGTCCGAGATCTCGTTCTTTCGGTTGTGATCCAAAGTTCATAACCATGGATGAGGGTAGGATCGTAGATCGACCACTAAATCGAGAGCTTCACTTTTTGACTCAGCTCTCTCTTCACCACGACGGACCGGTACAGCGCCCGCTTCACGGCAGACGCCGCGCCAAT
Organism: Poeciliopsis prolifica; assembly: GCF_027474105.1. NCBI lineage: Eukaryota > Metazoa > Chordata > Actinopteri > Cyprinodontiformes > Poeciliidae > Poeciliopsis > Poeciliopsis prolifica. The sequence goes on along the minus strand of NW_026562399.1, from coordinate 7,036,303 downwards.
CCGCCTGTTGACCTCGTGCTCCCTTCTTCCCTCATTCGTGAACAAGATCCCGAGATACTTGAACTCCTCCACTTGAGGCAGGACATCTCCCTCGACCCGGAGAATGCACTCTACCCTTTTCCGACTCAAGACCATGGCCTCGGACTTGGAGGCACTGATTCTCATCCCGGCCGCTTCACACTCAGCTGCTCCAGCGAGAGCTGCAGATCACGTCCCGATGAAGCCAATAGGACAGGGGTGCTCAAGTCCAGTCCTCGAGAGCTACCGTCCTGCAACTTTTAGTTGCAGCCTTACTCCAGTAGACCAGGCTCAGCTATGAACAGGCCTGGTAACGAGTCATTCATTTGCTTCAGGTGTGTTGGAGCAGGGATGCATCTGATAGTTGCAGGATGGTAGCTTTCGAGGACTGGACTTCAGCACCCCTGCAATAGGACCACATCATCCGCAAAAAGCAGAGATGGAATCCTAAGGCCAACACCCTGGCTGCGCCTAGAAATTCTGTCCGTAAAAGTAATGAACAGAATCGGTGACAAAGGGCAGCCCTGGTGGAGTCCATCCCTCACCGGAAATGAGCCCGACTAACTGCCGGCAATGCGGACCAGACTCTGACACCAGTCATACAGGGACCTGACAGCCCATATCAAAGGGCCCGGTACCCCACACTCCCGGAGAACCCCCCACAGGGCACCTCGAGGGACACGGTCGAACGCCTTCTCCAAATCCACAAAGCTCATATAGACTGGTTGGGCGAACTCCCTTGCACCCTCCAGGACCCTGCTGAGGGTGTAGAGCTGGTCCAGTGTTCCACGACCAGGAAGAAAACCACGCTGCTCCTCCAAAATCCGAGGTTCGACTATGCGACGGACTCTCCTCTCCAGGACCCCCGAATAGACCTTGCCAGGGAGGCTTAAGAGTGTGATCCCTCTATAATTGGAGCACACCCTCCGGTCCCCCTTTTTAAACAGGGGGACCACCACCCCAGTCTGCCAATCCAGAGGTACTGCCCCCGATGTCCATGCGATACTGCAAAGTCGCGTCAACCAACAACCCTACAAACTCCGAGAAACTCCGAGCGAATCTCATCCACCCCCAGGGTCCTGCCACCAAGAAGCTTCTTAACCACCTCGGCGACCTCGTCCCCAGAGATTGGAGAGCCCAACCCAGAGTCCCCAGGCTCATCTTCCTCAATGGAAGGCATGTCAGTGGGATTGAGGAGGTCTTCAAAGTACTCCGCCCACCGGCCCACAACGTCCCGAGTTTATCTACAGTTTAGGGCCAGAAATATTTGGACAGTGACACAGGTTTTGTTATTTTAGCTGTTGACAAAAATATGTTCAGAAATACAATTTATATATAAATGGGCTGAAAGTGCACACTCCCAGCTGCAATATGAGAGTTTCCACATCCAAATCGGAGAAAGGGTTTAGGAATCATAGCTCTGTAATGCAGAGCCTCCTCTTTTTCAAGGGACCAAAAGTAATTGGACAATGGACTCTAAAGGCTGCAATTAACTCAAAAGGCCTTTCCCTTGTTAACCTGTAATCAAGTAAGTAGTTAAAAGGTCTGGGGTTGTTTCCAGGTGTGTGGTTTTGCATTTGGAAGCTGTTGCTGTGACCAGACAACATGCGGTCAAAGGAGCTCTCAATTGAGGTGAAGCAGAACATCCTGAGGCTGAAAAAAAGGAAAAAATCCATCAGAGAGATAGCACATGCTTGGAGTAGCAAAATCAACAGTCGGGTACATTCTGAGGAAAAAGGAATTGACTGGTGAGCTTGGGAACTCAAAAAGGCCTGGGCGTCCACGGAAGACAACAGTGGTGGATGATCGCCGCATACTTTCTTTGGTGAAGAAGAACCCGTTCACAACATCAACTGAGGTCCAGAACACTCTCAGGGAAGTAGGTGTATCTGTCTCTAAGTCAACAGTAAAGAGAAGACTCCATGAAAGCAAATACAAAGGGTTCACATGTAGATGCAAACCATTCATCAATTCCAAAAATAGACAGGCCAGAGTTAAATTTGCCCAAAAACACCTCAAGAAGCCAGCCCAGTTCTGGAAAAGTATTCTATGGACAGATGAGACAAAGATCAACCTGTACCAGAATGATGGGAAGAAAAAAGTTTGGAGAAGAAAGGGAACGGCACATGATCCAAGGCACACCACATCCTCTGTAAAACATGGTGGAGGCAACGTGATGGCATGGGCATGCATGGCTTTCAATGGCACTGGGTGACTTGTGTTTTTGATGACATAACAGCAGACAAGAGTAGCCGGAAGAATTCTGAAGTGTACCGGGATATACTGTCAGCCCAGATTCAGCCAAATGCTGCAAAGTTGATCGGACGGCGCTTCACAGTACAGATGGATAATGACCCCAAGCATACAGCCAAAGCTACCCAGGAGTTCATGAGAGCAAAAAGGTGGAATATTCTGCAATGGCCAAGTCAATCACCAGATCTTAACCCAATTGAGCATGCATTTCACTTGCTCAAATCCAGACTTCAGACGGAAAGACCCACTAACAAGCAAGACCTGAAGGCTGCGGCTGTAAAGGCCTGGCAAAGCATTAAGAAGGAGGAAACCCAGCGTTTGGTGATGTCCATGGGTTCCAGACTTAAGGCAGTGATCGCCTCCAAAGGATTCGCAACAAAATATTGAGAAAAACTTTTTTGTTTGGGTTATGTTTATACGTCCAATTACTTTTGAGCTCCTAAAATGTGGAGTGTTTGTAAACAAATGTGTACAATTCCTACATTTTCTATCACATATTTTTGTTCAACCCTTTAAATTAAATGTTACAATCTGCACTTGAATTCTGTTGTAGAGGTTTCATTTCAAATCCAATGCGGTGGCATGCAGAGCCCAACTCACAAATATTGTGTTACTGTCCAAATATTTCTGGCCCTAACTGTATATAGGCTATATACATTTTTATATATAGAGATATCTGTACACATAGATCTCTCTCTCTCTTATATATATATATATATATATATATATATATATATATATATATATATATATATATATATATATATATATATATATATATATATACAATTAATTAATAATAAATTTTATATATATATATATATATATAATTAATTATATAATTAATTATATATATAATTAATTATATATATATAATTAATATATATTCATATATTATTAATTAATTAATAAGGAAATTCAGGAATTATTTCCTGACATCCATCCATATATTACTTTGGGTGTTTGTATATATTTGAGCTTATATTTATATTCATAACCCGTGTGATCTAAGAAAAATCCACACTCAATTAAAACTTGGGCTCCCAGTCCTTTTTTTTTTATTGTTTACAATTGTTTTATAATATTAGTCCACCCTTGAATTTTTACAATTTGTTTTATGTAACAAGTTACCTGAAAAATGGAATTTTGGGTTTTCATTACTTATTATAAAAACAACCATCGAATCATCTAAAACAGAAATAATCACTAAAAATGAAACCAACTGACTGAAATATGTCATTTTACCTATGGAATTGATTTACTACTATAAATCAACATTGCAATAATATTTTAATGTGTGAAGGCATTCACAAGAAGGTAACCATGGTGACTCAGCGAGCAAAATATTGAAAGTTGAAAGTAAAGTGTATATATATATATATTGCAACGTAATTAACAGTGATCATTTGATCAGTTCCGTGTTAGAATATAATGGTCCTTAAAGAAAGGAATCGCTCAGTGTTCATGGGACAACAGAAATTCACATGCTGCAGTTGCTTGTGATTTCCAGAGGATGGCGCCAGATTCCAGTTCATTCGCTGCTTGGTCAGCTGTGTGTCTGCAGTCATATTCTTGAGATTTCATTGCATCAGTTGCTACCAACAAATGGACAGTTCAAGGGAAAATAAGTTGCTAAATATAAAACACATAATCTATAAATGACATATGATTAACAAGACAGTTTAAAATGTCATTGCTGTGCACAAAGATGATTTGAGAAGAACCATAAAAAAATTTCAGAAGAAATTCACTTTTCATTTCCATTTTAGTTTTAATCAGTGGGTATGAACAATCGATCAGTGGATATGCATTGACAGTCAGATTTTGCATGTAAAAATCATATTTATCATCATTATTATTCTGCACTTCAACTTAATGGGGCACCATTAATTTTACAATTCTTATTACCAAAAAAGGTAGAATTCATTCACACGTATTGGTTTTTCTTGGTTTCACCCAGCTTCTAAACAATCTGGACATTTTTTCTTCTTGTATAGTTGAGCGAAGGGCGTGTCAAACTGTTAGCGTCAGATGAATGAAATAATTCAGGAATTATATATATGAAACTTAGGGTGTATGTATATATTTGAGCTTGTATTCATATTCATGACCCGTGTGGTTTAAGAAAAATCCACAATCAATTAAAACTTAGGCTCCCAGTCCTTTTTTTATTGTTTCTAATGTTTTTATCGTATTAGTCCACCCTTAAAAAAAAAAGTAGTTCAAATACATACCTTAAAGCTCAATATTTATATGACATGCATGATGAGTGAATGTAAATGTTTTAATTACAATCATAATTAAAAAAAATCCACCCTCTATCACTTCTAGGCTTTTGATGTATAATTGATGCAATGTGTTGCGAATAAATTGACACTGAATTGTCCAGTGTTTTTGGAGTGGAAAGCCAGACTTTAGAGGGTGTATTTTCTTTTGACCATTTCTACAGTTTGTGTTCCCAGCCTGACTGTGACAGGAAATACAGTTGTATGAACCAAGTAGCTTATTAATGGTTGTGAGCAGCTCCATAGTGTCTTGCAGCCTGAGAAAGTAACAAACTTCACGTCTTTTAACTTTACCTTCAGTTTTTCACTTTCTTTAATTTAATTCAGTGAAATACTTGTGTAAATGTATTCTTCAAACCTAAAAAAAAAAAAATCCAGTTTGGAATATGGATCCATTCAGAGTGACAAACTCTTACACACAGTCCATAATGTTGCCATCTGCCTGAAATGAATGTGAGTTTAATGGTTAGTTCAAACCTGATTTTCCTGCGCTGTATCTGTTCTCAGCTATTTTCCCACGGAGTCATTAGGAATGTTCTGAAACACTCCAATGGAGTTTTGCAGCCATCATGGATCAAATAAGACGTAGTCTTTTGGCAAAAGCCTTGGACTTTTAAACAAGCCGTTTCTTTTTGATTGTCGTCAGCTACGAATGTTTCTTTTACATAATCACTGGTTAGAAAAAGTAGACAATCGAGTAGAAAAAGGAGAGGAGGCAATGACAAAAGAAGGAGGGCTTGTATAAGGAAAAGACAAGACGAAACATCTACTTTTCTTGACAAAAACACAGGTTTAGTGGAAATGAAAAAAAATGCTCGTGTGTGAGGACAAAGAAAAACTAAATATATATGTATGCCTTTTGTTCGTATGTCAGGTTTGGTCCTCCACAACTTTGTGCAAACCACATTTACCAGCGTCCTTGGCTTTGTACGTGTAACTTTGAGTCTGGATGTGAATTATCAGCATTATTTTAATGATCAGAAATATTTGTCTGCCTATATCCTTTATGCATAATGAAGCCTGGGCCTAAATTCAAACTGGAAGACTCTTTAGCCCCACCTGCATCATCTAATCGGCGCATCCCGATAATCACCACCTATCATCGCTGGACCAAGCCATGTCGCAGCCAATCACCGTCCATGCCCCAGTTGAAAAGGACGTCCATCCAAGGCGTCTTCCGCTTCGCTGCTGCGCTCAACTCACCTCCACCCCTTCTCCACCTCCATTGTCCTGGCTCTCCAGGCATACTTCATTCACCGACCTCCACCACCAGTGTCGGGTCCCTGGGGATGACTTTCCTATCAGCATCGGGAATCCCCATCCGAGCTCATCGCAATCACAGCTCGATGTCCGTAGCCGGGGCCCGAGCGCCAAAGACTTAATTTATGCATGTCAATAAACTTTTCTAATCGCTTTCTTTCTGTGTCTGAGTCTCTCCAGATTGAAATACAGTTAACTATAATCTAATATATTTAAAAGAAATTACTTTGTATTGTGACAAAGAGTCCTACTGACTAGTCACACGTTGTGTATATGTTTTGAACCATGGCAGCAGGAGTCAAACGTGAGGGTGATGGATTCCTATTGGTAGTGACTGTCACAGTTGTGTGTCTGTAAGTGTGACCTTCTGACTCTCTCAGAATCCTTGTATATGGCAATAGGCCTCCAGGCTGGAGAAGAGGATGTACAGGAACCAGAGACCGAAGAAGAGCAGCGAGGTGAGGACCTTGGGGATCCTCGGACCCCCGAGTTCGCCTCCTATGGACGGCCTCCTGCGTAGCATCAGCACTCCCATGCTGAAGAATGCAAAAATAGTGAAGAGTGTGACCGAGAAGGCCAGGGAGCCAGGGTCGACGCGGAAGACCTTCCCTTTGACTTCCCAGTACACCGCAGCCACGGACCAGGCCAGGCCGATGCCCAGAAACACATTGACTGCGTTGCTTCCCGTCACGTTGCCCACGGATGCGTCTGCATACTGGTCCTGAGTGGCAGCCACTTTACTGGCAAATGTGTCTGAAAGGTTGAAAAACATAGAGAAGTATGACTTAAAATCAGTTAATTTGGTTGTTTTTTTTTTGCTTTTCACGTGGAACACAATAAAGAACAGGCATAAAAGATTGTTCAATGCGATTCTGTTAAAATATTACAATTATTATGCCCGCATAAATCCAGAGTGAAGTGAGCAACATTTCCCTAGAACTGAAGTAGATTGTTCTTTTTGTAGACTTTTCTTCTTATCTTTGTTGATTTGATTGGGGTACTTATTATTTTTGAGCCTCCCTTCTGTAATCGTGGCTCGTCGCCTTTCGACAGAACCTCACTTCAGAAATGCTGAATTATCAGGTTAAGTAACGTTTGCCAGAACGAGTGTGTGTACCAGGAAGTGAAGTCCCCAGCGCCACAAAGACCACAGCCGTCACAGTGTCTCGGAGGCCCACAGTGCAGCCAAAATGCGACGCCAGGTCTCCGATGACGGCGGTCAGGAGGCCGATGACAGAGATGGACACAATGAAGCACGCCCAGCCGTTCCAGTACTCGGTGGGAGGGACAAAAGCAAATAAAATTTTCCAGAAAATGCAGAGTATGTGCATAAAGTAGTCGAAGCAGTTGGGCGTTCGTTGCTCCTGTCCCTCCTCGTTATCATCACCTGTTTAAAAAAGACACAAAGAGACAATAAGATTAACCTTTACTACAACAGAAAATAGTTGTCTGATTACACATTATAGTTATAAATAAGTCATATATAAATATGTAAAAAATGATAAAAACGTATTTCCACTACAACTAAATGCATGAAACATGGACACATCATTTTCAATGTTTACGATGTGAAAGTCAACTAAAAAAAATCAGTCCATCAGAAGGAAAATAAAAATTTGTAAAAGCCAAATTGTATAAGTCAAACTAATCCTGAAACTAACACTATTTTGAAGCTCCTTTTGTTTCAATTGTCCACAATTTTGTCGCATTATAAAAACCTCGTATTTTCTTTTAACGAACATCATTCATTAGGTGCACATTTTCTGTCAGGACACTAAAGTCAAAGAGAATTTCAACACCAGTTAGCAGATGTCCTGGATACAGACAGCACATTTAGTGAGGAAAACAGTGTTCAAATATGCACGGATTTATCTGCTAACTAGAATCGATACACACACAATAACCCAAAACAGTTTAAGTTCAAACTTCCACTGACCTGCACTCACTGTGACTGCTTCAATGAACTGCTCTTTCCACGAGTGAGTCCCAATCACTTCTGCTAGATTTGTGTCTTGGAGGAGATGATCCACGGTGCTCTGGCGCAAGAAATGAAACAGGTTGGGAAATGTGAATCATAACTCACATCGAGGTGAAACAGATGAGTTTCCGATTCATCCTGCCGGGCCTAGTAGTCACATAGTCAACGTGAAAAGCTAAGCAATTTTAATACATCTGCTCCGTTTATGTTCTACAGCTCACACGGCACACAGAAGCAATGACTGCACAGCGTCTTGCAAAAGCAGTAAGTGAGCCTTTCCACATGTTGCCACAGTACTAACATGTAGTTCGATGCACTTCATTTGGATTTTTTGTGACAGAAAGTAGTGTGGTGTTGTGAAGCAAAATAAAACTGATTCGTAGTTTTTGTATACGGAGATTAAATTAAGCTCATGAAATGAATACTTTTGCAAGGCGCTTTAGATAAAAGCAGGAATTCATTCTGGTAACACAAACTGTAGGAACTGTACCTGGTCTATGACTCCATTGGGAGTCTGACGGATATGGAGAGAATCACATTGTTAATGAAGCAAGACATTAAGCTTCACTTAGGAACATGTTCTATATCTATGTAGTTAAATCTACAGGAGAATAATCTTCTTCTATGAGGTGCACACCTTAAAATCACAGGCTTCTTTTATGATGACTTCTAGTCTGCTGTGCTCTCCTAGAATAGGTTTGCCCATCTCAGAAATCCTCCTGGCCTCCTCCTCCTCAGGAGTTGGGTTACCTTTTAGAGGGTACAAATGTTAATCTACTATGTCATTAATAAAACACACATTAAACCTCTTTGTGCGGAAGAGTGAGGAACACAGAAAACAAAAACAGCCCCACATACCTGCACACACACGCGTAACACTGAAAGGCGCCTTTGCAGCGTTAAAGTAGGCTGGATTTCTAGGTTAATGTTGGGACAGGTATTTGGTGTGACAGAATTTTTATTATAAACCTTGCTCTTGATTTTCAGAGGTAGATGAACAGCCTGAGATGGAGGGACTGTTTAGTGGACACAAGCACTTTAAATCTTGGCCACCAACAAGATTTTTTAAATCGAGGTCCTTTAAAAAACGTTCTTGCTGGGACGTCTTTTAAAGGACCAACATTTTCCAGTTTTTTTCATTTTCAAGTGTTCGAGTCAGTGGCTCGATGCAATCTACCGGGTTTCCTTAGGTGGAAACTTTTCAAGCTACTTTAAATAATGAACTGAGATTACTGCGCTGTTTGATAATTAGAAGTAACTGGAATGGATGTGTGATTGAACTGAAACTAATTTTTGTAAAGCACTACATAATTACACAGAACTGAAATGTAACATTGTTGTTGATGCTTGAAGAGCAAAGATTAAACTGCTCCATCTGTGACCATCACAGTTTTACAATATTATAATACTTTTTAACAGCTGCAAAGGCTGCCTTCAACACCCACATCTCAACTTGTCCCTCAAAATCTTACCCTGGTTCAGAAGTAGAGCTATGAAGAGAAACAGACAGTTACTCAATATATATCAGACATTGACATAGAAAACATATATATAAATATATATGTGCTTAATCTTAATTAATAGTTTCAACTTTACTGCTACTCTACAACAAAATGACTATATTTTCCCCTCTAGCAGCCAATAGTGAGGTTACAGAAACAGTCACTCCTGTCATAAAAGCTGCAGCACGTGTTTCACCGAAACAGAGTGATGTTAAGTTACTGGCTCTGACGTGTGCAGACAGCTCCACACGCGCAGAGCTGGGCAGTGATCTCGGTGCTGCGTCAGTCTACTTAAGCTTTTTGTGTAAGAATAAAAACTCGCCTGTCTGAGTCACAGATTTCAAAAACAATTCAAGGCCACAGTTTAGAAAATCACAGGCGACACAGATATGAAAGTGGAACTCGCGTGTCGACTTACCAGAAATTCCTCTCTTCAGCCACTTGGGGTCTTCAAGCGCAACGAAGAAGTTTTCCCGCTTTTCGTATTCCTCCACATTTAAAATACGTATCTGTAATGTCTGTCTAGAAATGTTCAAGGACACAGATATTTCTTTCATTAAAAGGAGAATTAAGTACTCGTGTGAACACGACAGCGGTATGTGTCAGAAACGTAGATAAAAAGAATATGAAAACAGTAAATTTATATGTTCCAAATACTTTCATACTTTCTCTTTAAAAAACATCAACCTATTGATGGACTATGTTACAAAGACGCCCCTTACTATGTGTACAGTTTATCCATGTAAAAACACAGCTTATGCAGCCTAAAAATTTAATGTGAAAAAGATCTGTCAGTTTACATGCGGCGACTGAAGTTTCCCCGAACCAATCAGAGTCAGGATTATCCGTAGGTGTCAAGTCATCGGGTAATTCTGTCTAATAGGACCTCCTACAGTGCAGGCTGATAACCCTGTCTCCTTTCAGAAAGGCTCTAATGTCCCTTTCCTCTGAGCTCAAACCAGTACAGACTTTGAATTGGACACAGAGCATCCAAATGTGCTCAGTCTGTGTGTTATTTCAGACAAACAGTGTTAACAGCCCAGCAACTCTAAATAGTTTGTAAAAGACACGTTGAATCGCCAAATGAATGTGAAAATATGACTTTATTTAAACCTCAACCTCACATCTCAACATTCCTGGTCTGAGGGAATGTGTTGAAGTTGAAACAAAAATGTTTTTCAGAAGGACGCCAAGAAAAGAGGTATGAATACTTCTATAAGTGTCCAGCTGAAAAGGACAGGAATATGTGACTCTTGTTTAAACAAATAAATACGACAGAACTACAGCAGATACCTGGCCGGTTTACCTAAATCCAAACAACCAGTGCCAGGAGGAGGGTCTTAGTGCTATCAATCACAACCTCGTGTGGCGCTGCTCAGCCCTGTCTGCATACTGTGCCTCACCTTGTCTGTTCATTGGTGAATTCCACCTCCCCTGTGGCCTTCTCATAGTCCACTCCAGCCTTGGCACTACCATCCTCAGTGTGGTACGGCACAGCTACTGTGCCCCTGGAGCCCGAGTTCCTCAACACGGTCACCGTCAGCATGCCGGTGCTCTCACTCACTTGCAGCACCTTCTGCTCAAAGGTAAATATTCCAGCATGGTCATCGTCCAGTATAGTGACTGTGGCCAGCAGAGGTTCCACCAGTCTGGCCTTGGGCGGAGAACCGGTCCCTTCACTCCCTCCCTCCTCTAACCTCAGATTTTGAAGACGCACAAAGAAATGTTCATCCTCTTCAAAGATGTCATCATCCAAAATCCCCACCTGCAGGGAAAGCAGTATTGCTCCGTTACTTTTCCCTCTGGATGCAGAATGACGACATCTGTAGGCCGACTGGCTCTGCTTTTAATTTATTTAAGTCACAAAGCAAATAAAGAACCTGTTGCCACTAAAAATAAGATATATGAACCAGCTTTCAGACACAGATATAGGCCCAAACCTTTAAATTGGAATTTCTTTTAAATATTTACTTATTTGAAACTCGAGTATGTAACTTTTATAAAACATTTTTTACATATTTGTGGAAAATGTCATTATGTTTTCACAGTATGGTATTAGACAGATAATCTGTGGAGCGATCGCCGCTCATTGTTTCGCAGGACGTCTTTCTGATGAACACCCAGTAATCAGAGTGCCAACATCAACAAAATTCGGATTTGAGTCAAGCTTTACTTCCTGTTTGTGAAAATTAAAAAATGCATGCTTGCATATTTACAAAATTAATATTTTATTTTTATTGCTCTTTCTATATAATTCCATCCAAAATGGGAGCAAAGTGAAATCAAGATCTACTGTCTTTATTGCATGCACAAACTTGGCAAATAAAGCAGATTCTGATTACTCTAAGACTATGAATAATGGTTTTAAAAACTTTCAGTGGAAAAGCGGGAAATACAAAAATAACTTAACAGCCTTTAAGAGATCTTTTTACCTTGATCTCTTTTCGGGTTTCCCCTGGTTTGAATGTGAGAGTCCCCTCGTTAAACTCATAGTCTGATCCAGCGTTAGCAGATCCATTTTCTGTACGGTAGTCCACATAGAAGGTGTTTTGGCCTGTTCCTCCATCGAGGACCACCCACAGGGTCACAGAGCCACAGTTCTCTGTGCATTGGTACTGGACGCTCTCAAAACAGATGTGTGAGCATGTGGCCTTGTCTGCATCCTGTCCCGCCGCACGCCGTTTCTGATCTGCTGCGTGCTTCTTTAAGATGTTTCCAGCACCGATCATCCTCCGTGTTGCTTGGACACGATAAAAGGCACGGCTCTTCTTCTGGTGGACCAGGGCAGAGTAGTTGGCCATCTCGATCAGCTGGTCCAGGTCTTTATCAGGATGCTTCTCCTTCAGATCTTTCAAGATGCGGACGACCTGTCCAAGGGAGGAAACAGGTTGAAACAGAAGAGATCTGGGAGCTTCCTGAGTCAAACAGAAAGAGTTTAATAACTGTACTTGAAGTTCTACAATTACCTTCTAGATAATGTTACCACCCACATGGTTGTATAAGAGCAACTTGAGAAGATTTACAGCGCTGTGCTAAACTATGTTGATTTTTTAAATGTTTTTAGTGGGCTTATGCTTTCAGATCATCAAGCTAACTTTGATGGCAGACATATGCCTCTCATATTTTATATATCAATACCTTGTCTTTTAAAATTTTCCCATGGCTCTAGCTACAATAAACACAGCAAACTAGCATTTACTGAGACGTAACACCATCCCAGTTTCAATCTCGCCTCTTTCCGTGATCCACACGTCTTACCTCATCTTTGTTCTGGTCCAGCTCACTGCCTGTCTGCACAGACACCGTCACACTAGAGGAGTTTCCAGGGCCTGGATTGCCGTCTGGCAGCTTTCCTTCCATGATACCATCGATGCCTTTGCTGGAATCGTCCCCCTCCATTTCCACTACAATCCCATGCCTCTTGTTGGTGCGGTATCTTTTATGCATGTATTTGTAAAAGAGCAGGCGGCGGTCGGCGATCCAAGCCAACATCACACAGACGGGAAAATACAGCAGAGTGACTACAGCTTCCCAAACCTGCAGACACAGACAAGATGACCATAAGGTTATCTATACTGTAAATGCATTGTACTTATTCCTTACACTTAATGTTTTACGTAATAGCTGGGGATCTACAGCTGTTACGTAACATCTTAATAAACTTACGTAAGCCACCTCAGCAACTTTCTCACTACCTATGGCAAGAAAATTGCTGAGATGGCAAAGGTGAGTATTTACAAAGAAAAATTTAACTCAACTCCTGTGATAAGTACAATTATTTAATTTGTCCACATAATGACATTTTGTGTGTAAGTTAGTGGTCGTTGCTCACATTTACAATTGCCCGTTATGACCTGAATACGTTTTTAGTGTTTTAAGCAGAGATTTTAAATTATACATATTCTCACATCAAACGACCGTGGATCTCTTCTACTGTTATTTATTTTCAATATTCTTTCGAATGATATCCAGCTTTAATCTGGTTTATTTTATCTTTTACTTGTTTTCATAGATAATTTTTTTGTGTATAAGATGTACAAAAAATGCACTTTGACAACCAAACGAAATATGTTAGCTCCTGGTGTATTATACTGATTTGAAAACAGGAAGATACTGTTACTGATTATTGTTGGTCACTCAAAAAAGAAAACAGGCGATCCAACTTAAAAACAATCTGTTAATTTGTTAGAAGAAATCAAATTAGGTGTATATATTAAGTTTATTAAGATGTTATCTTAAACAAACAAAATTTAAATAAACTTAATTCAATTACATTGAACTACATCTCCAACGTCGGGATGCTCCCTGAAAAGAACTCATCAAAGCCAGTGTAATCAGATGTACAAAAATATTACTTTGTCAAATCAGACAGTTTTAGTTTCAGAGAGTGAAATGTCTGTATTGGATATTTGGAGGCTGAGTTTGAGAAGTAGAGCTATTTAGTCGTGGCTGCCGAATCTGGGTTGCAGTTGAGGATAACGGGTAGAACGGAGACCTACCTCAACAATCCCTGGGGAGATGACGGCCAGAATGAGGTAGAGCCAAATGTATGCAAAGATGCTCCAGAAAGCTGTGATAAAAAACACTCGCAGGTGTTTGATCTTGCGAGACTGTCCATCTGGAATTACTGACACACACAGACCAATTATCACAAGCATGTTAAAGGCCGCACTGCCGACTATGGTGCCTGGACCGAGCTCCCCAGCATTGAAGTTGTGTCCACACACCTGTACAAGGGTAACAAGAACACAACATTGAACTTTTCTGAACCTTTGCAATTGGTGCAAATATGTTTTAATGTTTTACAATGAATTTCAGAAAGCAGGTTGTCCAGTTTACCCATAAGAGTAAACTGTTTTCATCCAATTTGTACACATATTTGTTTAAATAACTAGAGAAATAACATTTTTTACTCTTTTTAATGTAGACTTCACTTTCACAGGCAGCAGCGTTTGCTCGTGTTTATAGTAGATGGAAGAGAGTACCTCAATAACTGAGAGCAGGATCTCTGGTGCGGAGGAGCCCAGGGCCATGAGTGTCAGGTTGGACACGGTTTCATTCCAGACCCGCACGGTTTTCACCGTGGTTTCCCCATCAGGTTTGGTAATGGTCACTTCCTTCTCCTGATTTGGGAATTTCAGGATATGATATTTACATGAAACACAGAGAAATCTGGTGATTCATAGACACAATCACAGAGCACAAATTGGACGCTGTGAATAATGAGTCTGAGTCTTAGGCTGACTTTAACAGGTTCTAAATATTGAAGAGAATGATGATACCTGAGATGTAATGACTTCTATGGATGCCATGAAGCGGTCAGCAATGACGGATACTCCAAGGAATATGTACATGAGAGACAGGAAGTACACAATCGCCCTCCCTGCTTGTTCCCCAACCGGAGGGTTGAGAGGCTCCCAGACTGGCAGCAGAATGCCGGGTTTACACATCACGACACCTGCACAAGTCTTCTTTTCAGACTCTGTGGAGTTGTCAGAGGACTGAGATTGTTCAGGCGCAGACGCTCGCTCCAGGACTTGAGGCCTGATGGAAATGCAGGGGTGGCACAGGAAGAGGAGGAAGAAGAAGACAAGGAAGAGTGGCCCGTGGTGAAAGGAAAGGAGCCCCATCGTATCCCTGAGTCAGATGGCACCTGGGGGTCAGAGGTCACTGGCGGGGGAAGCTGGGTTGGTCCTAGAGAAACAGAGACATGACAAAAGAGCTCAACAGTTTATCAACACAACTGAAGACTGAATAAACTTTAAAGTTTAATGAAATGTGAGATTCATTTCTATAAAGTGTAGGAACATGTCATCTATGTTGTACTTATTCAGCTTAACCGTCTGACCAGGTAAAATGTAAGGACTGGACAAGTGGATAATTTTTTCTTTGTCATCAAATATTTTATCAAATCTGATTGTGATTAAATTTAACCTAGTTTTATCCTGCTAAGTTCACATCCTGTTAACTAGTGGGAGGTAGAGCTGGACTGGTTGGTGATTAAACAGGCAGAGAGACTAATTCTGCAAAAACATCCATTATATCTGTTTGAGACTCAAATGAAAGGTGTCAGAAGAAGCTATCAAAAGACACACTCATGTTGATTCACTGTAGTCAGAGAGGAAAACTGAGGTTAACCAGGTTAGGAACCTGCTGCAAAAGAAATAAGGGCACAAACGTATCACTTACAACAATCAGAAAACATTATGCAGCATTTCAAGCACATATTTTTAGACTAATAAGTTTATATTATGAGTGCACCAATTGCAGTTTTCTGGCCGTTTACCAATCTTTAAGAAAACTGACTTACCGATTCTAGTTTTGGCTCATACCAAATTTTTTTTGTCGAGTTGCTGAGATGGAAAAGGTGAGGTGTCTATTGTTAACTGCAAACATGACCTGGCGGGTAGGTCTGTCAGTCAAACCGCGATAGAGGACAGTGGTTGATGTTTAGACCTTTGCTGACACAGATAAATCGGTGGATGATATCACCATTCTCCCAAAATTAAAGAAATCTGGGCCAATTTATTGTTGCATTCCTACTTTATATTTGTGTCTTTGACATTTCCAGTTCATCAGTGGGCTATGAACAATTTCTCTGGCTGAAAAAAAACAATAAAAAAGAGAGAGAGAGACGCCTGCCAGGTATGTTTGGGAGGAGAGAAAGAAAAAAAAAAAGAAATGTTTGCAGCTCTCACTATTGCTGGTTCAGCAATAGTGAGAGCTGAACCACTGGCCTGGCCAACAATCTCCACAACGCTATTTCAAGATGTGTATTTCCTTTCAATGCCTTCCCCCACTACCACAGTAACAGTCACATTTTCCTGTTGTGACTCGGTCTTAGATATTTTACTCTGTAAAATATCCCCTCTGTTGTCTGCCATTGAATTGTGCTGTTGAAGACCAAGTTTGTGTCTAGTTTTTATACATTACCATTGAAAAGCCAGAGGTTGTCTGTGTATTTATTAGGTACACTGATGGTGACTATAAGGTCTGTTAAATGTGTCATAGAAAAATGCAGTGCAGCATGCATCAGAAAGTCAGAGGAAACTCAGAACATGAAAGCAGGTCTGAAACCACAGTGCGATACATTTAAACACAATCCATTTTCTTTGGCTTCATTTGAATTTAACTACAGTTTTTTCACACCTCAACCATTAGATACAACATATGTGTACAGTAAATATTTTTACAAAGACTAAATGTTTTTAAAGGGTCAGCCCAGAGTAACTACTTAAAGATTCATTGGATTCATAAAGAGGAAGCCATTATACCAAAAAGACACATTTATCTACACAAACGTCACTCAGGGTACTTATGAACAATAAGTAGCTTCAGAAAAAACATGGTGAAGACTCAGATCCACATATAAGAGGGGCCCTTTACATTGTTTTCAACAGAAAATACAAAATTGAAGCTTGTGACAGTAAAGATGAACATTAGTGATTTATGACTTATGAGGGCACATCTGTTGTATAGATGACAGAAATACTTGGCCTTAAATGGTAAATGGACTGAACTTATATAGCGCTTTTCCAGTCATTTTGACCACTCAAAGCACTTTACACTAGAGCCACATTCACCCATTCGCACACACATTCATACACCGATACGCAGACCGGTAGGCAATTTGGGGTTAAGTGCCTTGCCCAGAGGCACATCGACATGTGGCAGGAGGAAGCTGGAATCGAACCTACAACCTTCCGATTGCAAGACGACAACTCTGCCACACAACACAGTAACTGACTCATCGTTGATTAACTTGGAAAGGTTCTGAAAAACTAGTAAAGAAGAACAAATAAAGAGGACTTTTCAAAAGTCCAAACTCTCCCTTTATCCCATTTTGTCTCTGTATACTCACAAACATCTTTGTATTTTACTGTCATTGTAAATAGTAATTGGCAGTACTATAATTGTGTTGTACTTTATCAAGTCCAGAGGACTCCCGAGCTCTTCACACTACATTCACACGCTTTTTGTAGCCACAGCTGCACCTGGAGAAATCTGACAGAAGTGACGTTGCCATGCACCTGCGCCACTAAGCCCTCTGACCACCGTCAAGGCGAGTGAAGTGTCTTGCTCAAGGGCACAACGACACAGTCAGATGAAGCAGGGGCTCGAACCGACAACAGGATGAACTTCTTCCACCATCGCCCAAAGGTAACAGATCAACATGCGTAGCAGAGGTTTAAAGTGAAAGGAAGTGGTTTTGAACATTACCAGATACACCTCAATCATAATGCTACCTTTTGCGAAGTTCCAGAAAAAACAAAACAAGCAAAAGAATTCAGTAAACATGTCAAGGTTCTTCTACAAGTCTGGTTCATCATGGTAAGAGATTCTCTTTATCAACCATAAACCCAGATCTGTAGCAACACAGGCTGAAAAGCTTTGGCACTAATTGGTATTCCATGTGGACAAATACTCAACAACCAGATTAGTTTGAAAAAAGTCAAAGTTTTAAAATCAGTTTTACAAAGCCCTGATCTCAGCCCAATAGGAAAATTATGGGTGGAGACAAAAGGTGTGTGTCAGCAAGCTAACTACAGACATGGCACAGTCACACCAGGTCTGCCAGCAGAATGGGACAAAATTGTAACAAACTAGTGTGAGAAGTGTGTGGAAGTATATATTTAATGTAAATTACAGAGTTTAACAGGTAGTTCAGCTGAAGAGACACACACCAGGCTCGTCTATTCACTTCCAGCCATTCACCTGAACAATCATGGCTGACAACAAAAGTTTATGATGCAAATTTTAAACTTCATTACATCATAAATACAGAGAAAATGTATCACGATAAATGATACATTTACTGGGCATTTATTATAGCTTTGGACACCACAAAACTTGCTTGTGTCCAAAGCTGTTGCTTAGTGATTGATGCATAACAATGACAGCTGAGACAGAGTCAGTGAAAAGATAGACTTATTGCACCTGATATCATCATTGCACTACTTACTAGAATTGGCATTGTTATTTCCTAATGTTGTGCAGTCTTATTATGCTCAAGGTGACATAATTCACCTTGAGAAAAAAATTGCGAATGAATACATTGTTTTTTACTCTGTAAACAAATGTGTGAAGGGAATGGCAGAAGCATTCTTTAAACACATAAAACATGCTGAATGGTTCAAATATTACGCTAAGCACAATCAGACTGAACACTATAGAGCAAGGCTGGCAGACCCTGGAAATGTTACCTAAACACCACGCCTGAAAGATTACAGAGTTTTGCTGCAGAGCTGCAGTCTTTATTCCACTGGACCAAAGTGTGCATTGAAACAGATACTTAGGTTTTGCATCTTTGATGCAGCTTGAGCTCAGCTAGCTCATTATAGAGTTGTGATTCAGAAACACAGCCCAGAGGGCCTGCTGCATCGCATTTCACTTTCCAAGGTCTGCTATGGTTACCACGGCCTCAGGCAGAGGGCCACTTTACACCTGCTGTAAGTGTAGTGGGTTGGGTCGCTCCCCAATAAAATCCAATAAATGTTACGCCTTCAAAACAATACAACTCATAACCTCAGAGAGGAATACAGTTATAACAGTTTAAAAAAGCAGATGATATTGAAACAATCAACATGTTTTGGTTTTTTTTTTCAGTTTAGTGAAAAACCAGAAACAAATTTTAAAGGGGAAGTTTTATATATTTTTCATAGTACATATGTAAAGCATAACCTGTGTTAACTGCAGTTGCTATAAAAATGCAATATACATCAAATTTTAAAACATTTGACTTGGTAATTTAACACTTTGATTATTGGGCCTCTCTTTAAAAACTCCTGCTCTTTCTGAAATTCTGCCTTCAGGACGTTATCACAACATGGCTCCTCCATTAGCCCTTTGACAATGTTTACGGTAGTGTTGCACTAAGAAGTGACTCACATGATTAGCTCAACAGATATGCAGTTCCATCAGGTCTTTGCTAATTGCTGCTGACTAGTCTGAAGGAGCTGAGTGAAGGAGTGAGGGAGAGAGGCACTTAATAATGTGGAAAATCAGAACCTTGGAAACTGCAGGTCTGAGGCGGCGATCGGCTCACCCAGGCATTTTGCACAGCTGAATGGCTCCCATGGAGATTCAGTGATTTCTCTAAATGCATGAAGGAATCAAGGCAACATGCATTATAACATGATGTAAAACTTATAAAAGCTGATTTTATATAAAACTGCCCTTTAAACACTTTTGTAATCAAATAAAACCTGAACAAAGGAGAATCTATTCTCCACATGCTTAAACGTGTCGATCTTCACCATCAGAATGCTATTCTCAAACTCCACAGATGATCTTGGTATTTTATTAGACCAAAAAACAGATTTGTTTTGATAGATGACACCAGATTGCTCCTCAGAAATGACCGGCAGCAATCAGTAGAGCTACGACGGAGAACAAGTGCGTGCTGATAAGATCTGGTACTGGAAGGGTTGGATGCATTATTGATAGATGCATCCATCTAAATACAGCAGGATATCTGTTCCTTTTGTGTCACGTACAAGTACCACGGTACATTTTTAGATGGTGGCTTTAACAGTTAGTTATTACAGGAACGCTCATCAGTTGACTGTTTTTATAAATTATTTGAGACTGCTGCTGCCTCATCTGAACACATCAAAGACAAATCAAATATTCTTCTTTTGTTGTCATAAAGATGGATGTTTTTCACAAAGTTGAATACTGCTAGTTTCTACATATAAATCTATATAGAAACAATAAAACCTAGCCAATGTAAATACCAATAAGTAAACAATTAAGGAGTTACACTCACTCTCTGCTTACAAGTGTTTCATGCCTGGGAGGCAGGGGTCGCTGGACGGTGATAGCTGTTTGGTCCACTTTTCCTCTTCATGCACAGAGAACAGAGAGCTCATCTCCCCTTACTGCCTCTGTCACAGCCACTGTCTGTCAGCACCAGTGATAAGTGATTGCCTGGTTTATCTTACACTGATAGGAGTTCCAGCAGAAAGGAGTTAGCACCTTTCATAGTTTAATATAAAAGGTGCAGGAGGGGTTCCATCCCATGTTCAGATCACTCAGCTGTAAATGTGAGATAAATCATTCAGGTAATCAATAACAGCAGCTGTATGTAGTTTGACTCCCAGGAAGAATGGTGGGCAAACTCAACATCTTCAGTACACCGGATTAATGTCCTTTTGTGGCTGTGTGTTTGACCGTAAATGCAGGCGGTGACATGTGACATAGATCAACTTGCAGCGTCAAGCTGCTCTACTTATAACATCAATGGGTCAGCCATTACAGTCAGACCTGTAAAATATTGGCAAGAATAAAATGACACATCTTCCAGAAAAATGGAGTGAAATATATTTTAGAACTTATTGCAATTTGCTTTTATTTTCATAAATACTGATAATATTCTTTGTTTAGATATCTAAATAAACTTCCAGCAACGTACTGAGAACATGCCACATGCTGGTAAACAAGAACAAACTGTATTCGATGAACGACTTGAATTCTACTGTACGTTGTTTAACTTCGTTCACCTTTTCAGGGTGTCATCTGTTCTCACATGTAATCCTATGCCATTCCACGTATCCATTTCAAAGCATGTCAATCAAAGCCTGTGTCAGCACACTGATTGTAAGGTAACACACAATCGCATGCTTCTGAACAACTAAAACAGTCCCAATATTTGAATCATCAATTTCAATACTGCGAATATTCCTGTTGTGCTGCTGCTAAAGCGCTGAGCAATCAGGGCCATTATAAATGTGCTCATCAGATATTGTGAAGATGGGTCTCTGTGAATCAGGACTTTTTTAATTCTAAGTTCTGTTGGGTTCTATTCAGAGGTATCTGAGAAATTGGCAGGTAATCAAAAGCAGATGATTTTTGGCTTAACTTGCCCCGTTTGGGAAACAAATGGTCTGAAAATGGAAAATCTGTTCTTCTGACCAGTAAACGCACCACAGAGTAAGAGCTAAAAGGTTATCCTGACAACACTCTTCAGAGTGGAAGCTGTAAGAAGCTACAGGGTTTCCACAGCGGTGCATTTTCTGTTCACTCAGACAACTAATAGAGCTAGCACTGAGTGCTAACTCTACTACACAGAGCCAGCACTCAGTGTGGTGCTGACCACTGAATGCACCCTACCAGTGATACCAGTGCCTCATTTGTGATAACCATAAATTTAATTCTATTTACACTTAGGTTCTAGATAGAATTAAATCTATCCAGTTATAATGGCAGTTGGAAGTATTTTGTTGCTGCTACTGCAAAACTGTGATAATGCAGCAAGCTTTTTTTTGTAGCAAAGATGAAGTCTCTTATAAGAGCAAAGCTATCTACAGGTTGTAATCCATTGCTTCTCCTAAAAGGCTGGGGATTTATGTCTTTGTTCCTCTTGTATTCAAAGACGAAGAGGCAGTTATAATTTAAGAATAAAGGTGTAAGGCTTTATATGCACTTTGAACTCAAATACCAATGATTTATCAGGAAGAAATGTATCATTCTAAGTCTGGTGGGCAGAGTATATTTAAAAATCTTAGAACTGCACAAGATTGTCAGTAGTCTGAGAGTAATTGATGAACCTAAAATGTTTAAAATGGCTGAAATGTTTTTGTTTTTTTTGTTTGACGTTCTTGTGAAGAGTCATCCGAATATATGTAGTTAAAATACTTCAGCCTTAATTCACGTTGGGAGGAAATTGGTCCAATCAAGCCAAATTGCTAAAACACCTCAATTACAGGAACAACCTCTGATCGGTTTACAGCCAAATCTAGGCTATTAGACTGTCTCAGTGTCCCATTTTCTTTCTGTTCACCACTGAAGCAAAGAAAGGAAAAGGATCCGTCCCTTTAATAAATAACTCAGGGCTCTGGCTTGCTTCTGTTGGTCCGTCAATGAACCAGATGAATCAGAGTGTAAGATAATCCATCTGGCCACACAGGCAGACATACAGATAGAGTGTGACTAAGCCAAATCAGTAACAAGGCATTAAATCTATCTACTGGACCTTTTGTTGGGTGTTCTGCATATTCTGGGTGTTCTGCATATTCTGAAATCTCAATTTTACTTTGCCTCATCTCAAAGGCTGTATGAACTACCCTCCCCACAATCTGTATGACCGGCTAGTAGCTAGAACTTGGAATATTTCTTGGAAGACTTCCTGGAGTGTGAAGACAATCATAAGATTGCAATGGCTGTAGTATTTTCCTGTCCAAGAAACACTTTATTGCCCCTTCACCATGCTCATTTATCAGCAACACCTGATAAGTTTCCCACATAAACCTAGATCACATCATACCTTCTCAGACCATATCAGAATGGAGCTACATGCTAAAAAGAAACCATGCAAACACAATGCTAATGACTCTATCCAGTTCTTAATGACCAAGCCATACACTGACACATGAAAGCCATCCTTTATGGACACAAATGTCAGTGCTATCGCTCTTCACCCAGAACCCAGAAACACAGGGATAAGACAGATTAGGTGCTCATCCAAACTGAGGGTAGGAATCAAATTAATAGATTTGATGACATTGATGATCCATCATAAAAAATGGACAGAGTATGTCACAACTGCAAATGGGCACATGACATGGACTCAAAAAATATGGTCTTCATGGAACAATGGCAAGTGGAAAACCACAGCCACCTACCACACGATGCAGGCACAACCACAGTGTCAATACATGTTGGTTACAGCATCATGCCTTAAGGGTGCTTTTCTTCTGCAGAAAGGGAAGAAAAGGGTGCAGAGACAGCAGAGAAAAGAAGAAGAAAGAAGAATGTCATTGTTAAGAGACAGACGGGAATGCCTTAGACTGTATAGGTTAGATAAAAAATGAGGAAGAAGGTATTCTGGTCAAATGAGACCTACTTTTGCCAGAAAAAGTAGGCCAGAAAAAGTAGGTATATACTGCCGCTCATATACTGTCTGAGCGGCAGTATATACCGCTCAGACATATACTGAGCGGCAAACCTCCAACGCAATATGTGCAGGCACATTGTGATTATATGGTTACAGCATGTAAGGGTACTTTTCTTCTGCAGGGACAAATAAACTGTTTTAGCGTTAATGGGATAATAGATTTAGCTAAATAGAGCACTTCGAAAGAAAACATGTTGCAAGCCACAAATCCTAATCCTGTGGCAGAGGTTAACGTTCCCTAAAACAGCTAGTGCATCAATAAAATTGTTTAGTTCAGGGCGGTGATGTGTTAGAATGGTCTAATAAAATTTTAGACATAAAGAAAATATGTGGGAAGACTTGAAAACTGATGTTCAAAATGCACTCTATGAAATCTGATAAACCTCCAACTTAAGTTGGGGACCAATAGGCATCCTTGAAATGACTGGTTCGATGCCTGGAGAACGGTAGACTATAAACAAAGGTGTTAAATCCCGTCGCTGACATGAACACAAAAGCTATAAATGTCTGGGCACGGTGAGAGTACATCTATTAAATTGACTATAGATAAACAAAAAGCAGGAGTATTGACATTTGTGCATTTTGTGTATTTGTGAGCTTGCCTCTTTATTATTACACAGAATATAATTTCAGATTTTTGTATAACTTTTCTTCATGTTAACTTGGTGTTAGAAAAATGTATATAAGTTATCTCACTTTTTAGCTGTAACAACAGCAAAACCTGCAGAACATGTTATTTCCTCTTTTTTAAGTATTTGACCTTTCTGAGTATCTGAACTCTACATGAACCCCACACAGCATGTTCTTTCCTGTCTAGCATAGTTAACCACATCCTTATCTGTTGGAACATTTCTATTCCCATTTTTATACGCTTAAGTGTGAAGATCTGTTTGCAAAACTAGTCTCGACCGGGTTATCCCCCCCACCCTTTAGCGGTCGAGACATCATGTAGTAGGGCTTTCCTGTTTTAATAAAAAGCCTGGCGAGCAGAAGCTGCTTCAGAGTGAGTTGGGTGATTGTAACTGAAGCAGTCTCTGAGCACTCTCCTTGCAAGAAAAAATAACAATTGCCTGTGTCTGTTTTTGCAGATAAAGCAAAGGTGATAGGGGTTTAAACCTATCACTTGGAAAGTGAGCTCTTATTATTACGAGATAATTTTCTAAACTACAGAAAAGTAACTGTTAGAGCAGCTCAAATGTGAAAAATTGGACTGATGTTGATATGCGATAGTAATACTGCTGTTATGTTAGATTTACCAATATTTTATCTTTTTTATCCGAATACTGAATTAACTGTAAGATTAATCCATACTCGATCACTAAAATATTCGTTTACAACAACCCTAGTTATAATGTTGCCTTGCTAACTCTAACTCTGACTTGATGTGAGTTCATGTGAAAAGTCTGGCTGACGTCTAAGAAATGCAGAGATAGGTTTAAGATATACGTTAAGAAAAAAACTTATATTTGAATTCCATTCCAGATATGAATGGAATAATGTTAAATGGAAATATTGGTGTGGAAAAACATTGTTAAATAGGCTTTATTTTTAGCCTGAAGTTGTGTTTTTTTTTTCTTGGTTTATGTTTTAGAATAAAAAAGAGGTTATATAAAGTAGACTAAAGTCTGTTAAAATGTTATCTCACCGAGTAGTTTCCATCGCATTAAATTTTCCAGAGCAACCTCTGCAAATGTTTAAGCAGGTTAAACATGTTACAGGGAGGCCTTCTTGCTGCTCACAGCATGCAGGGCTGATGGATACAATGTGCCTAAAATCTATAAGACCAACCAAGCAAAATCTTACAAAATGGTGATATTTCAAAGAATAGACCCAGTGTGCTAACATTTATTGAAGAGAAACACAATCTGCATAAGCAGAGTAACTGTTATCTATGTGATTTCAGCTTCCTTGAACCCATAAATACTAAGCAGGAATCAGTGTGTTCACAAGTCCTCATTTCTACAGGGCTTTGGCATGTTCTTTATTTTATTCCTAAGTTTTGTGAAGTAATAGTTTTCCCCTGTCAGGACTGGCTGTCATGACTCTGGCTGCATGGCTCTGCACTAAACCCAATGCTGCAATCAGACCATGGTTATCCATCTCTCAGAGCGCCTAACAATGAATTAACAACAGCAGCTCAATCAGTACCACAGAACAGCTAATTGCTTTCCTACATGTCAGTGCACTGCCTCTGTTTCCACTGAATCAAAATCACCATCAATCTGCACAGCAGCAGTGCAGGCCTGGCTGAGCACAAGGCTTAGCTTACAGTGCAGTATGAACACTGTTGCAATGTTCAGTGCCTTAGGTATGCTGATCTGTTTTCAGTGGCCAGGTTCCTAATTTATCCTGCCGACAACAACGTAAATGTACTCAGTGACTGACTCGCACAAGAAACAGCGCAAACAGTCTCAAAGATGCACAGTGTGACTGCAGCTCTCTGTGCAGCACTGACAGTAGTTGAAACAGGCCTGGATGCCAAACTAGCTCATCAAACTCGCTGGAGTCCTTTAGGATTGTGAGGAATGAAGGAATTTGTTATAAGAAAAGATATTAGACACCCTCAATTATAAAATCTCAACCGTCCACAGTACATCTGGGAAGAAGAAGTTTCATGTTTTGACAATGTGTCCTACAGCTGCTTAAAAATAATAAAGATCAGCGTGGAGTCGAAAGAGAAAATGAGTACAACAGTTCAAGAGGAAATTGTGGAAATAAAAGAGGAAAGATAACATTGGGAGTTTGGCAGTATTTTGGATCTTTTAAACAAAAAAAACAAATGAATATTTATCTATATAGTATGGAAGTCCTGCTTGATCATAAGCGTGATCCTCTGGTGGCTTGATAACCTTCACAGCCACTACAGGTTGTTCCACATCTCTCTTATGGAATATCCTGTTCACTCGAGGACTGAGCGCTTTGGCTGAAAATACGATGCTTATTTTCCAGCCATGTTGCCCAGCCCTAACCTTTTTATCAATAACTAACTCATGCTTACTTCAGAGGGCATGAGTAGGGCATGAATAAGCATTCA
Source organism: Poeciliopsis prolifica (assembly GCF_027474105.1). Classification (NCBI taxonomy): domain Eukaryota; kingdom Metazoa; phylum Chordata; class Actinopteri; order Cyprinodontiformes; family Poeciliidae; genus Poeciliopsis; species Poeciliopsis prolifica. The sequence continues at coordinate 7,010,079 of NW_026562399.1, read as the reverse complement.
GTATATTTGCAGTACCATGTTGGAATGTCTCATTCACCACCTGAACAACCAGTGTTTTGGAAAGAGAGGGTGTACTTGGATTATTATGCCATTGCCACTAGATAACTTGAAAACGGTCTCAAAACAACAATGTTATTGGCACAATTTATTGCCCAGCAGAATTAGTTATTGTGACAGGCCTACTAATACCGTGTGCATGAAGAGGAAAAAGAGGCCGTCTCGATGCCATTGGTGGGTGACTTTGACAATGACACAGGTTGAATTAGAGGCGAAACTGATATATATATGCGTTACGATGTCCAACCTACTTAGACTGATGCTGCATAAAACCTGGATGGAGATCGTTCAGATGTGGGGGTGACACATTCAGCTGTTTACAGCTGAGATCGAGGCGTTTCATTTCTGCCTCAAAGCTTTTGGTGAACCTGAGAACATCGCCAAGAACTTCAGAACATGAAACTTCGCAGATTCAAAAGTGTTTTCACATTAGGCAGAAGTTGATTTTGTTTATATTTTATAACAGAAAGGCGACACAGGAAGTAGCAGACACGTAAATGGCATATCAAATCAATTAAAGAGACAGTTGTTGGAGTCTTCAGTGGCAGGAAGTAAGATTTTAGCAGGTTTCTATTGCGTTACTCATTTAATTCTGATGAAAAAGGGTTCCTTTGGTCTCACTAAGTGATCCCCAACTCTTGCTTCAGCAGTTGCAGAAAACGTAGTTTTCCCGAGGCTTCTCCACTTAAACCTCAGTGCTGAAGGAGGCTGCTTGGGGTCAGAGGTGAGGCTCTCGGAGAGGGGTCGGGAGACGAGCGGCTGACAGCCAGCAGACAGCAGCTCCGCAGGTTTCCATTACCTGAGTCACTCTGCTCAGCCACCAGTGGCCCTGTCACCTTAGAAGGAGCAGCGTTCTCAACTTCACCATGAACCCAGACAGGGACACCTGTTATGCAATATTCAGTGTACTGCTCGAAACGTCAACATCAGTGAGAATATGCAAAGTGACGATATCATAAGAACAAACACCATTCAGACATAAGCAATAATAAGCAATAATAAGCAATAATTCTCCCACGTGACCATCAGCATGCAGTTGCCTTGGAAACAGCACCAGCCACCACAGATTTTCTCACATCACAACAGCAAAGTGTGGCGTATTTTATGGAGATGTTATGCCAGAGACCAACACAAAGCAGATATGTAAAGTCAAAGGAAAACGAGAAATTTTTAGATGGTTTTGAGTCTGAACGGTGCCATGAATTTGCATGCAGTCCCCTGAGTCAAAAGTTATAAGAACCTTAACGGTCAAACAAATCTCTTTTGTGTATCTAGAGATAAAACTCCTTACCCATTGGTTTTTGGATTAATACCTCAAATCTGAATGGAGATTTTGGTCAGACTGGATTGAAAGTCTAAATAACAATTTACTTGTCCCAAATTCTCCGTTAGATTTTTGGACTTTGACGAAGCCACTAATGAATAAATATGGTTTGATATAATACACTGATTGGATCTCTGGCGACAACAACGTAAATGTAGGTTATAGTCCTGCTGTGAGGCAAACCTCTGCCCTGTCTCCAGGCAGCCTGAAGAAGCTGTTTTTTTCCATGATTTTTCTGTTTTCAACTTCACTCATCCTCCCATCAGTTCTAACCAAAATTGGTCCCACAGCACCATGACACCACTAACTTGTTTCCATGTAAACTTCTCCACAACTTCCCCCCTGACCTATCTGCTATGTTCCTTGGTGTTTATGCTGTTGTTTGTGCTTTCAGAGATTAAATCGCACACCAGGTAGCTTTTTGTACTAAATAGGTGATTTCTCAAGACAATTTGGTCTCGATTTCAATCAGGGATGCCATTGTGGAAGAGGGTTAAAAAAACACTTTGTTTCATTTCTGTGTAAAAATTTTGTCACCCACATGCTGCTTTCTTTTGACTTTGCGATGACCTGTGACATAAAATGCTACTGAAATATATTGAGGTTTGAGTTTCAAATACAAGAAAAAAAAAACCTTAAGTTATAAAAGTCACTAAATATTACCCAGCTTAAATACAGGTTTTTATTTCTGGTGTTTATTGACTGTATGTCATGCCCCAGGGGAAAAAAGGAAGAGTAACAACCATATAAAATTACCTGTTCAGTCCATCAATGCCTCAATCTTATCCAATGTAGCATCAACGAAATGTTAACAAAATGCGCGGCGATAATAAACCTGGAATTCAGTGACAACAAAATAGACCCTCACTGTTCTCTCCAACCCACCAAAGAGGGGACTTGACAAAACATTACAGCAAAGTTTTTACTAACCCAAGCTGTGCAACGTTAACTATCCTAAATCACAAAAAATTTAAAATCTCAAGATAGATCACAGTTACAGGAAGGAATATTCAGAGTACTGGATATGTTCTCATGTTCTTGGCTATTGTCTTGGCTAGAAAGGCAATCCCATTGGCTGGGGATAAAGGAGAGCCATCTGTAGGTCCTAACTTCCTGAAATTAAGCAGATGAAAGGACGGAGAGTCGGATCATCTGTACAGTTTTACAGATTCACTGTACAGGAAATGTGAGAGAAACGTGAGGTGTAATTTGGCTCATTGTTCCATGAACAGCGGTGTTTATACGATGCAGAAGCCTGCATGTACTTACACTGCAAACACTTCTGGAATGACATTCTCTTACCATTGACGAAAACAAAATTTTATATTTAAATGTAATAAGATATTTAAAAAAAGTAATAATAAAACGACCTTTTGCGTTTTGTACAGTGCAAACTGTTTTAATAGCTACACCTCATAACTTTGTCATCAAGAAAGAGTAAGCAAAGATTCAAAACAGTGATATCTTCATCTGGTGGATTTTCAAAATAATAATAATATCATAAAAAAGGTATTTCAAATATTCTTTCAGCAACAAATTACACAAAACTATTATGCTCTATGCAGAAAAAAAATCTGAATACAATTTACAAGGGGAATAAAACTACATAACAAGTGCAAATTTTAAAGAAATCCTTATTTTAAAATTAATTCAAATAAAAGAGTCTGCCTAATCAGTTGTAATGCAACAGCAAGGATTGGGGTGGTATCTGAGGCCAACAGCACCTTTTCCATCAGTAACTCTCATGTCGATGGGCATTTATATGGCTGATAAAGGTTAGCATTTTTTTAAATAAAATCCAATTTATCCTTTGAATGAGAGCTTTTTTTTTTTGGCTTCCAAAGAATCGTAGAAACATTTGATGAACTTGAGATCAAAATCTAAAAGTAGATCCTTTAGCTTTCTTAAAACGGTTTGATTTCAGAAATATTTATTACATTTTTAATATGAATAATTCTAAAGTTTAGAAACATCTTTGACCTGATCCTGCTTGAAAACATCAAGTCGAGTTAAATTGCTTATTTTCTTCTTCTCTAAAATAAAATATGTTTTAAAGGGCGTGTCAGACCGAAAGAATAAGTCACTTTTGGAAAGTATGAACAATGACAGTGATGCAAAGTTTAAGACAGGCCAAAAGAACCACTTATATCACTTTGATGAAACGCTCTTTAGGTCACAGCTCCCCTGGGAACAATCTGAGGGAGAACAGGTGGAACTAGATGTTTTAGATTATGAACTAGAAACGATCAACTCCAGTAAATATTCATGATGACGGTGAAGAATTTGATGCTCCACAGATGACAGCTCCAAGCTAGTTGAATGGGAATCCAACATTTTAAGCAACTGGTTTGTTTGTCCGTTTTGTTCCAGCAAAATAAATAAAAAAATAAAGAAAACAAAAACATTATTTGCAACAGTGATTTTCCATTGTGGAAACCAGCTAATTTTCTCAATAACGCCCTGAGAAGCAGCTTGTTTTGTTTTTTTCAGACCGGCTGACCAAACAGTCTCTGCTCGGCAGCCGTTACTCCAGCCTCCGTCCTCCTCGGCTCTTACCTTCAGCTTCGCGGCGTGTCTCCACCAAAAGCTGCCATGACCGGCGGAGGTTCTCAGAAATGTCACCCGGTTGAGCTGTCCCCCATCTGAGACGCGCCTGAACTCACACGGCGAGTTTTCGGGCTCCCGCTCATCGTCGTTGACTGACAGTGTGCTGGAGATGCTGCGAGACGCGCGCGCGGGGCAGATGTCGTGCTGCCTTCAGGGTCCGCTCGTGAGGTTTTGACAAGTGGCGAATATCCGCGCCTCTACTTGAAAATAACACCAGCGTGACTACTTTCTGTCATTATTAATACAAACCAACGTATTTAACCAACTGGACCGCTTTTCTTTTAGCAGCAACGTCACATATAAATGGCTGTACAGACGGTCTAAAAGTCGCCGTTGGTGCACGTGAAGGCAGCACGAGCCCACAACAGTTCTCATCTGCACCGTTTGCTCGTCTTTGTGTTGAACAGACTGCCTCCTGTGGTCGCAGTACTTTGACTTTAGATATCTTTACTCCACTTAGTCAAAGTTAAAATATGGTTTCACATGCAATATATGTAAAGCTGAAATTAGTTTTAAGTCACTCATGTGATTCAAAGGCAGAACAATAACTTTTAAATCAACTCGCAAGTAATAGTTATTTAGTTAGTTTCTTAGTTATTTACTAATTACTGAGTAGTTATGATTGGTCCAGATATAAAATAGAACAACTTTGAATTTGAAAAATGAATAGAGCAAAACTCAGACATAAATGTCACTCTTTGGTGCATGTCACCAAATTATCGGTTTTAGTAAATAAATCCTGCCAGTCTGATGTATCTAACTTAATTTCACAATGACACAGTTGCACCCAAATTAAATTCAGAACACATCACACAAAAACAGTTTAAATATTTCAATACAACTAAAGTGATGAGGAGCTTAACAAAGTTCAACACCAGACAGATCCTGCGATGACGATTATAGCAAGGAGGCCTTGGATCTTCTACTACTTTGAACTGGTTCCAAAAGAAGAAGCGCACAAATTTGGTCAGAAATGATGAGATTTTAATTGCTGCAGACATTTTTTTTCTAACCGCTGCTTGTTGAGAAAGGTATTAATTTTTGCTCAAACGTAGATAAAACAGTTTTCAGTACAAATGGAGACATGCAAAAAGCCAGTGAGCAGCTATAAGAAGTTATTGACTGCTTTACATCAAAACTATTCTCCAATAATAATTGAGCAGAGTAAAAATTAGTTTTGAAATGTCATTTTATTTTATTTCTAAAATGGAATCAATAAACTGGACCCTCCATTTTACCCCCAAAAGAAACATTTCTTGTCTTTTGAAAATTTTGTTTTAATGTCTGTTGAGAGATGCTGTTCTGATTTCCTTTTAGAAACACATTTCTTGGTTGAATAAAATGCATTTTAAATCTAAATCTGAAAGGGATCCGACCAATTCTGGACTCCAACTCAACTTTGTTTTTGTTTTTTTTTAATGGTAAACTGTATGTTTGCACTGCATCGTAGTTATTCATTTCTAATAAATGGACATTAAAATTGAATTGCATTGACATAAATTTAAATGACCTGGACTGAACCAAATTATATGCCATTTAACTTCATTTGAAATGGAGCCGTTTGTAAAACTCCTTTATGTAACCAAACTAAATTGGCAGTATGAAAAACATTTGATTATCGTCAGCTTCATGTGGTTTTGCATTTTGAAACAAACGCTTTTGTTTAATTCATGATTCGCGTTTTCAACAATGCAATGTTTTTATGAAGCTACAATAATATCCTGTTTTCCCACAGGTAAATCCACCTAAGAACAAATGTAAAGTATCAAAAATGATTCCAAACTAACAACTGCACAAAGTAATGAGTCAGTAGTAATATCGATTGGTGTAGTGCAATATTTTATTATGTCCTGACCCAGCAGCTACTTTTCCGTCAGAAGCTTAAACCTACGAACTGCTTCTGAGCGGCTTCACAATGACAGAGCTGCCAGTGAAGCGTGTAGGGAAGAAGTCATTTAAGAAGCTGTTCTTCAGCCTGTGCTGGAAGTGGACGTATCTCACACCGGCTCCGTAGCTGGAGAACACGTGAGACACCTGCAGGCCGAAACAGGCAGTGGGAAACCCGGTCACAGGCGAATCAACAAATGGACGAGAAAAAAAAGAATCGTACCTCCTTCCAGTTGTGGGAGTAAACGCTCCGGTTCTCTGTGGGCTTTGCTGTGTGCTCTGAGATGACTGTTGTTTTGTCTGCAGCCAGCAGCTTCACATGCAGCTGGTAGATGTAATCGTGCAGCTGACTTTCTTCGTACCTGAGGACGTTTAACACACGACCCACGAGATGCACGACGCCAAATATTAGTAAGCCACTCTGCGCACCTAAGTAGGAGGCTAGTTGTTGGGTTCATTAAAAGTGATCAACAAAGTGCATTCTGTGAATATTATTTTTTTGAGTTGGGGTGGAGGAGAGTCCTAGGCGACCTACCAATCTTGAATGACTATTTCAGGCTGAAAGGTATCCAGCAGCTCGTCCCACAGCCCCTCTGCCTTCAGGTCCACAACCTGCTCCAAGGTGAACCAGCTGAGGGCAAGTGCAAAACGGCACAGCGGTGAATTGTGTCCTGCTGCTTTTTTTAAATTATTATCTTTTTTTTATCCACGGTTTAGCTTTAATAGCAGTGTGTACAGTATAGTTATTGATAATCCTTGTTGATGTTCACCTGTACTGCGGCAACCCACAGACCACAACGCCCTCTGGGATGCCGCTGGTGTCGTAAGGCAGGACCTCTGTGTTCGTGGTCCAGCCAGCAAAGTCACCTGAGATTCAAAAGATTAGTGGCCAAAATTTACAATTTATTTATTTATTTTTTTTTTTACAAAAAGAGGCTGATTAGCTTCGTCTCTCACCTTCAGGCTGAAAACGAGGAGGTCCATCTGGAGGCGCATCTGGGTACTCAGGCTCAGGCGGAGGGGTGTCCTTGCTAAATCCTGTAGGGAGAGAGGCAAAGCACCACTAAGAGCTCTGGAATCCCAAAGAAAGCATCACCACACAACAACAACAGCCCTATTCTTCTGAATAGGATCGTCGATGAGTCAAGCTTGAAGACACACCTCGGCTTTGAAACGAGGAAGCTTTTAAGCCTCCAGCCCTCCGAACAAATATTTTAGTCACCCCAGTCACGCCTTATCCTTCTGTCGCCACATTGTTTCAACAGGATTGCATGAACGCACTGTTACAAACCCGGGCCTCAGATCATGGTCTTAACATTTCACCCGTCCTTTCCAAGAGGTCCGGAATGAAACTTTCGGAAATTTGAAAGAGTAATGCAACTCAAGGCTGTTTTCTATCCCCACCTGGACACCAACTCGCCCCCTTCCCTCCCTTCACATTTTCTGAAGAAGTGGTAATCAGTGTGACCTGAGGTCACAAACAGCAGGAAAAGTTCACAGAGCTGACATCTCAGAGAGTCTTTAAAACTGTGACAGATTTGACTCTGGACGCTGACTGCTCCCCTCAGAAAAGAGACACAGAGCCAACTTCGCATCTTGTTACTTTGCAGAACTCCCCAAACCCCAGCAGCCTGCTGCGTCAGTGACGTGGTACCGATAGGAGCCGGGTTCTTCAGCAGGTTCCGTCCCAGCGGCTTGGCTTCATACACGGACTTCCAGTCCACGGCGTCGGGCATCGGGACGCCCTGGAGAGCCCACTCCGCCTCGCACTTCTGCTTCCACTCCGCGGCGGACATCGCACGTGAACAGGGTTTCCGTGTGGTCTCGCGCTGCTCCGAGGGAAGCAGGAAGCGCGGCGCTGGCGCATCGACGGCCCCACCCAGCTGAGGACTCTCTTAAAGTCACAGCAGCGTGGAAAAACCCGCAGGACAAAATCGGAACTAACTGGAGATGGAACTGCCGAGTCTTAAAGGGGAACCGAATCTTAAGGAGGCGTTCACTTCAGAGAGCCGCTCAAAAAGAGTAGTTCACTTTTGAAAATGTGCATATTTCTAAGAGCAAATATAGTTATAATAATAATAATAATAATAATAATAATAATAATAATAATAATAATAATAATAATAATAAAAGTTTTTATCAGTGAAATTCACAAAGAAATAGAATCACTGAAATACAATTAATATTCAAAAGGTGCCGAATAGAACCACAGTAAATTCTTGCAGCACATCTGTAAACACAAACATAAGTCGAGTTGCTCTGACTGGATGTTTTATTATTTGTCAGCACGAAAAGCGGCACAGCCAATCACATTGCAGCATCCCAATGTGCAAGAGGAATCGCTGAGGTTCAAACTGAGCATCAGGAAAGGGAGGCGTTGACTTTAATCCTATTACACACACACACACACACACACACACACACACACACACACACACACACACACACACACACACACACACACACACACACACACACAAAACATCAGCTTAAAAGGACAAGCTATGAATCAATCACTTGAACTCACCAAACCATGACAAAGAGGCTCAGGATGGAGCAATTGATTATACACCTGAAGAGTCCAGTTGAAGCATATTCTCAAAATGTCTATGACGTTTCAGTCTAATCAGTGCTACTAGCTCTCTCTTTACTCACCTTTACTGCATCCAGAACCTTTGCCCCCACAGTATCACTCCAGGGTTGTAAGAGTCCTGAGCAAAACCTTTGGTCCATGTTGATTTTCTCAATGTGGACCGTTGAGTTGTAGGAAATGCAGTTATCTTTTAAGGGGTTAGGGTTCCCACAATTAAGATAGTGGTGACAGAGATAGACCCATGTGCATACAGGGTCTTAAGACATAAGGTGCAAGAAGGTTTGTAGAGATATCTTGTGACTTACAATCCATTTTGAACTCATTTCGATCTGGAGAATCAGAACATAACACATGGCATAACACAAGTAAAAAAAAGTGAAATAACAAGAAATTTAATCTCATCTTTATTTCTGAAGGTTGGAATAGAGACCTGCCTGTTGCAGTGCGCTGCAGACCACTAGATGGAGACATTGGTATAGCATTGCAGAAGGCGACTGCCCACCATCTGCCACTCAGGAAGTTTCCATAATGTGTGTCACAAATGAAACGACGTCTCTCCTAATAGGCTGGGGAAAAGAACCAGACAGTTAACTAAACTTAACCCAAAAATCAAGGAAGTTTGTGTTTAACTGATTATTTCTCTGTTGCAGTAGTTACTGGTAATTGACCTAAAACGGTTGGGAGATCTTTTTATTTCCCTTCAAATGGTGAAACAATTTCCGGGGAAATTGTTTCCCCTTGCGGACTGAGCATCAGTGTTGAGTATGTGGAAATGCCAAACCTTTTTGAAAATTGTATTTGAACAAGCAGGCTTTTGCAACTACACTAATTATTTTTTCTCTTAATTTATGGTGAGGTCCACAGAGAATGGCGAATGTCGTTAAAGGCATAAAACAACATCAGCCAATATGTTTTCTCAGGCCTTGAGTTAGACGGTTGCTCTGGGTTTTCATGTTACTCAATGACATCCACTTCAAGTACCCGCGCTTGCGTCTTTTTATGCAACTTCTTCTTTTCTACTCTACTTCTTCACCAAAACGTTAAGGACACATAGCACACTATGCTGTCATGGGAAACAAAACAATAAGCTAGAAGACTAATTCAAAGAAGCTAAAGAACAGTGAGTTAATGCAAAATACCTTAAAAAAAGCATAGCGCACTATTGAGTAAGATCACTTTAAGAAACAACCAGAAGATCGAGCCGCTGGGGTCTTTATGTGTGAAGTTTGCATATTCTCCCTGTGTGTGCATGGTTCTCTCCAGGTACTCCACATTCCTCCCATACTCCTAAAACAACTGTTAGGGTAACTAACCAATTTAACAGACCAATGTTAAATTGGTCTGTTAAATCATCCTTAGTGTGTGTGCATGGTAGTTTGTCCTGTGTGTCTCTGTGTTGCCTTGTGACAGACTGGCCACCTGTGCAGGTTGTACCCTAATTTTGGCCAATGAACTGGTGCCTACCTGCTGAAGGTAGCCACCAGTTCTCCATGGCCCTGAATGGACAAGCGGGTATAAACAATGGGAAGCTGGATACTTGGCAGCCATATTGGGTTTGAGAGACTGTGTTGTCAAGAAACACAAGCCTGACTTTAAGATGGATCCCTTTGTGTTTCACCTCAGTTGTAGCTGATTGTAAAATTGGATTACAACTTGCTGTGATCTATGGTACCATAACATACTGAGATCCTACGAATTGTCGACCGTTTGTTCATTCAGGTGAAGAGATGCACATTTTCTATGCTAAAATAATGCAATTCCTCATGCATTAGTTAGAGAGGGTAAAGCCCATCTTGTTAGCATTAAACCTTGCATGGTTAACTTGTTAATGCTGTGGGAATGAATGAATGAGGTAGAGGACACGCTCCATCCACGGTTTGTGTATCAGCTTTGGATTTGAGAGCGCGTTTGCAGAAAAACCTTGTTTGCGGAGTTTTGCGACCTGCTAAGCCGGAGCAAAGACCCAGGCTGAGATGAATAGAAAACTGAGTCGATGAAATTGAATCGGGCTCCTGCTTGGGTGGGGGTCGCTGTCCGACCGGACGCACATGGAGCTAGCAAGCCTTGTATAATTATAGCGTCGCCCCTGACCATGATGCGTACGCATGACTTAAGTTTTAGTGGGTGAAGACTTTGCACCGTGACGACCCTGCAGAACCAAACTCATAGGATACACAGTTCCAATCTAGTTTCAAACACTTGATGATTTTGACAAAGCCTAAAACAGTCAGATGATTTGATGTCATGCAAGAGAAAGTTTGTCTGCAGGAATTACCCCATTGCTCTGTTTGATGTAAGACTGTCTGCCAGTTCCTCTCAGACAGGTGCTGCACTGACTGAGAGATTTAAATATAGTCTGTCATAAAGGCATTATTTATAGCCCCTTCGTACGTCATTTTTGTAGTTGCCCAGCACATAATGTATCCATGCTTGTCATGCTTTGATGAAATTCACCTATAATGCCCTTTGAACAGAAGAAATGCATTGATACGTTTAACAAAGGCATTGAAATGACATAAATCTTTCTATTCCTGAACCACTTGAGCTAATTTGTTCTCACTTAGCAGTTAAGCGTAGCCCTGGGTGCAGCTGCAGCTTGACACCAAGCTATTCTGACACCGGTCAGGCAGTTGGCCAGGATTCCTTTCAAAGGGTCATGGTGCTTTAAGAAAGGGGTTCTGCAGGGCTTTGAAGGGTTGCTCACTTCCTCTGAGAAAACGTTCCAGCCAACAAAACAAAAACCAAAGATTCAAGTGCTATTTTCTGTTTTCATTGCTTTGAATTCTATGACTTACTCTAAGTAAGTTAATCAAAATCATTTAAAACCTGCTGCTACATTGTACAACATGAGTAATTAGGGGAGTATTTCTGTAACCTGTTGGGTGTTCCAGCGTACAAGTTGCAAGGATCGTATCACCACCTTGTTGCATAACCATCCAAAACTGGAATTATTCAATTGCTGCAAACATTGGCGTCAAATCTGCTTGTGTCGGTTCCCCTTCCTAGAAACTAAACCTCTAAACTCAATTTGAACGATGCTAACCGTTGCGGTACACATCTTGGAGTTCTTCAAATTTAAAAAACTCCCAAGCCCGAGTAAAAACCCTTTGCCTTTTTCCTCCGGCTTAGGCTTGGAAGGTTGCAAAAGACTTCTTGAACGATGTATTTTGCACAGACAAAACCAAAGCTAAGATGCTTTGCAATAAAATACAGGAAGTCAGAACAAAGAACTATTAACGACTGTTAGGCACGGTGATGGAGGGCTCATCATTTTGGTTCATTTTGCAGCCGGAGTACTGACACTTCTGCAATATTTTACTCAATTCTTTCTAAATATAAGTAGATAATTAAATCATGGCCATAACAAAACATGTCAACAAGGAATTAAACCGTTCCAACTCTCTTCTTGACATGACGTAGGACTTCAGCAGACTGTTGACTAACTGAACAGTTCCTAATCAAAATAATATAAAAGAGGGTTTTAAAAAAACATTTGAGAGACTGACATGCTTACTCAAAAGACGATGAATTCAAGATTTTGGAAATAAATAGCATTTATTTCAAACATTTTGAATTTTCACCTTGGATTTTGATCCAAAGCCACTTCAAAGAAGCTTTTGGTTTTCATGTTGTAAACATGCTAAGATTTTCTAAGCTTTTCCACATATAATGTGACATTTACTATGAGCGTTCAAGAAAAATATTTTAAATAAATGGATAAAAGCATAAGTATAAAAACCTGCAAACTGATACCTACCGGAAATAAAGCTTAAGTGTCCTTGTGGTGCTTCCTTATTTGCTTTTTTTCTCGACTAAAGCCCACAGAGAGGTGAAAGACAATCTCAAAACAAGCTCCTTCCAAGTACAGCGTCAAGAAGTTAAAGTCCCCAGAGAATCAGTGTCATTCCAAAAAGTTTAACAAAAGTTTAAACACTGCCAAAAATAAGGGAAGTGAGGTTTAGATCAAGTGAAGTTTTACCCAAGACTTTCAGAATAGGAAATCAAAAATTGATCGGGATTTAAAGTTCAGAGCTAAACCTTACAAAAAAACAAAAAAAAACCACTAGGACAGACCCGAAGACAAGAGATGTCCTGATTGTCTGATGGACTGTGGTCATGTCAAGACATGCGCTGCAGATACTTAATCTTGTACATGCGAAATTATTATTTTTTTATTTTATCTTAACATGTCAAGCTTTAGAATGAAACCGAGCTAATTGTAAACTATAGGCTTAGTTCATGAAGTGGTTGCAGAAACCTGCTCTAACTTGGTGACCTTTGACTTTGTGCAGGACAGGCAGTGGACAGCTGGGTAACCTGAGAAGAGGTTACATGGGGAGTGTGTGGGCAAACGGCCCTGTCCGCTGCGCCTCCTGATACCTTCTGCGCCAAAAGCAGGAACAAGGAGAGAAGCTGACAAAATACCGTCGGAGAAACAGTGAGAGCTGTTTTGTCTCAAGATCTTTGGCTGCGACGAAGTGTGAGCTTAGCAGGGAGGATGTGATCCCAATGTGGCGGGTGCGCGCGGACGGGAGCAGGAATATCACGAGGAAGCAGAAGTAGCAGGTGTGAACCAAGCAGCTGCCCGTGAGCGGGGGGGCCGGGGTATCCCACAAACACAGCTGCAGGAAGGATCCTGGGGTCATCACAGTTTCAACTCTAAACTAATGGTTCAGCAGTTAGAGATTCTATTTGACAAAAAAATATTTAAATAAAAAAATATAAATGCTCTTTGGAAACCACATTTCCAAAGAACATTTCCAAAGATTGCAATGCTCATTTCCAAAGAGCAGTGCAATCTGTAAAGACGTAAAATGAAACTATTGTAAATATATGGCAGGCTGATTGTCTCAAAACAGTAGCAGATAATGGTGAAATCATTATCTTCTTGCATCAGCAAGAAGTTAAAAAAAAACAAACAAGCAAAAAAAAAAAAAACCCAGACATAATGAGAAGAGCAGCAAATAAGCTCTTTGTCTTTAAATTGAAATGCATCACAGACTGAAAGTTCACAGGTCAGTGCTGCTTGAACAGATTTGGTGTATTTGCAGATAAAAGCTTGTAAATTCAATGAAGTGATTTGATTGGTCCAGAGTTGAACTTTTGCCCTCATCGATACAGCATTCGGACTGGATGCACTAAATTGTCTCTGTCTTTGTTTTGTTGTTACAGAAGTCGTAACGCTTAAAAAATGTAAATAACTCATTAACTTTACTGCAGAATATGTTACATTTTACTCATATCATTAGTGAACATTAATGGTTAGGGTTCATGAAACCAAATCCATCTGCTATTTCTTTTTTACGATGGCAGATTAATTTGTTGTGAGCACCTAAATTTACTTTAGTACATGACGAAGGATGAAAAATCCTCATGTCAAGGAGGATTTTATTGAATAAAGGAGACTTAAAGGGGCAAGCATTCGTCTGAGAAATGACCAAAGAATTGCAGGATCTCCTGTTTACAAAAAAATATTTTTAAATTAAAAAGTTGAGAGAAGCAGTCACATAGCGACAGCTTTCCCCAGATAAATACTTTATGCAAGTTCAGGCTTACTGTCTAAGAAGTATTGGATAGTGCACTTCACTTAGGCCTGCATGACGGTGCAGCTGGTAACCCTGGTGGCTTGCAGCAAGAAGGACCAGGGTTCACATCCCTGCCTGGGGTCTTTTGGCATGGAGCTTGCATGTTTGTAACTTCCTGGCGTCTGCCCAGATACTTCAGCTTCCTCTTGTAGTCCAAAGAATTGCTTGGCTAATTTGTTTCTTTGAATTGCCTCAAGCTGTGTGTGTGTGTGTGTGTGTATGTGTGTGTGTGTGTGTGTGTGTGTGTGTGTGTGTGTGTGTGTGTGTGTGTGTGTGTGTACAATAGACTCTTTGATTTTATTTTTTGATAAACTCCAAGAAGTAAAAACAAGCAAGTAATCCTGCCACGACAAACAGGTACACGCAACAGGGTGGAAGTCAATGTTGCATCTGTAAAAACATTCAACAAAAAGTTATTATTTTCTGGCATTAGGGCCACGTTTGAATAAGACAACCAGAAAAACGTTTGACATAAGAATTAGTTCTGCAATGCATTGCTTAACACCGATTACAAACACACTATGCAGTCTGCAAAACCTTTACTTTGATTTTATCGATTTATTTATTTTGCATCATCACAATAAAATGACAATACATTCTTTGTCTGAATGTATTGTGACGTGATAATAGACTTTGATTTTTGCCAGTTGCACCGTTTTGCTCTTATCGCAGCCATCTTGAAGTTTAAGGTTGGAATTCAGTCTGTTTAAACCCTAAAGCATGAGAAGACACCTCAAACACGTCACAAAGGAAGGTTCTGTTTCTTTGGCAAATACTGTCGACAAGTCCTCACTACGCATCATCCCTGAAATCCAGAGAAGACTTTGTATGATAAATAAACAGTGTTGCCAGGCAGCATCACTTTATGCATCTGCTATGCCCAAGTGAGAAGAAGACTGTCTAATATTCACACCTAACACAAGGATCCCTGTTCTCCCTGGCACGTCTGGCAAACCACAGGCTTTTTCTTGTATCTTTGCTTGCTGACCGCCCCTCTGCCCCTCAACCGTCGTATCATCTGCACCTCTAACTGCATTGCTCCATTACCCTTAAAGCCCCCTCACCCATCCTACTGGGGCTATGTATGGGTCCTTGTGGGAGGAGGGCCAGCTGTGGTAACCTTCTTGGATGGCAGTGTTGCAAAGGAGCCCCTTACATAAACTGTTCACAGTATCGGTTCAGAAACCAGCCAATGAAAGCTCAGCAGGCACTAAAATGGCCAAACGAATGGCAGACGTCTGCCCAGTATATAAACAGGGAGCAGAGACCTCCAGAGCTGGGTGACCCCTATTTTGGCTGTGGTGAACAGGATCTGATCCCAAGGACTGTTACCTCTGTTCTTGTCTTGTGCGCAGGTAAAAAAAAAAAATGCTTATATATATATATATATATATATATATATATATATATATATATATATATATATATATATATATATATATATATATATAAAACCCAAAAATGTTTTGATGTTAAAGAAGGTCAAGACAAGGTAGAGATATATTTACTGCACGTGCCAAACATTTTAGTAGCTTGAAATACCAGCCCAGAATTTCCACAGCAAAGGAAGACTTTGAAACCTGATGGCTACAAAAATCGCTCGGGTAAAAGTTACAGCTAGTCTTTGTGGATGTGCAGAATACGTCTTCCTAAAATAATGTACGAGGTTCTTCAATTTACTGAATTTTGCCACTTATCTATGTTTACTAAAGCTGACTTGAGATAGTACTTTAGGTCATTTAGGTCCTAGTAAAGGTGTTCTGCAGCGTTTCACTCTGCAGATATTTCTGTCATATTGGGAGTGCTCTCTCAGTGAATGGGGAAGTGCATGTTTAATAAGCAACCTATAAACCAGCAAGCAGTTTTGGCAGCTTATCTTTATGAGCTTTCATCTTTTAAAGTAACAACTAAACTTAAACAGTTACTACATTGAGTAAAATGTATTGCCGTGAACAACAACTAGAGAAATCAGAAGCAAAGTTTGAAGTTAAGGGGATATCTTTGTGTTGGGCGGGGTCTCGGAGCAGAAACGTGTCTCGAACTTGTTAAAATTATATCTCAGGCTCACTACAGTGACACCTGTGAGTAATACAGTCGCTGTCATCTGATCTGGTGTAACGGTGTTGTGTGTTTGTACTCGTGTAGCAGTGCGACATATGCTTTCAAAACTTTGTATTTTTTGCCTATAAATAATTAAGGTGCTCCCTGTGTAGCGTGAGTACATAAAGGGTATACAGTCAGATGGACTCGGGCTAAAAATACATAAAGATCAGGCGCCGCTCCCTCCACCCTCCATTTCAGCGTGACACCTGAGCCGGAGTCTGAGTGACACGTGTTACCAGGATTCCATAGCAGGCGCCATTTCAATTTTGCAGCTGTTCCAGAGAATATCTAAATCCTAAATTACGAGTCTGTTCACATCGAGCCAGATTATGTGTTCCCTTATGATAGACCCAAGATGAAGGTTTGAGTTTCTATTTAAGAAAACAGAAAAACAAAAAACGTTTTCCTCTCTCTCTAGTGTTAGAAAGCAATCATGCCTTTCGGAAACACCCACAACAACTTCAAACTCAACTACAAAGTTGAGGAGGAGTTTCCAGATCTGTCCAAGCACAACAACCATATGGCCAAGGTTCTGACCAAGGACATATATGCCAAGTTGAGGGACAAGCAGACACCAAGCGGTTACACTTTGGATGATGTGATCCAGACTGGTGTCGACAACCCTGGTGAGAAAAATGGAGATTCAACAGAACTAGTTCCATGCAAAGCTGCTGACATCTAATCTCCTCCTGTACTTGCTCCTATACTTCAGGTCACCCCTTCATCATGACTGTTGGCTGCGTCGCTGGTGACGAGGAGTCCTATGAGGTTTTCAAGGAGCTTCTTGACCCCGTCATCTCCGACCGTCATGGTGGATACAAGCCCACTGACAAGCACAAGACTGACCTCAACTTTGAGAACCTGAAGGTACCTGAAGCTACCGCAAAATGACTCTTAAAACAGATCTACATAGGAGATAACCATATAAACTGCAAATTTTCACTAGGGTGGTGATGACCTGGACCCTAACTATGTCCTGTCCAGCCGTGTACGTACTGGTCGCAGCATCAAGGGATACACCCTGCCCCCCCACAACAGCCGTGGCGAGCGTAGAGCTATTGAGAAACTGGCTGTTGAGGGTAAGCTATAATTAGTTCGAGAGAACTAGGAGAAATCCGAGACACAAGTGTTTGGGTTGTGTCAAATGGTGAACCCAGATAGATACCTCAGAAGAAACATGTTCATGTCCTTGTTCTGTTCTTTTAAGAATAATTATCTGTTAGGTGGCCATTACCAAAATCTAGCACCGTCTCTCTTTGCTGAAGCTGCTCTGACACACTGTCTGTCCCTACAGCTCTCACCAGCCTGGATGGTGAGTTCAAGGGAAAGTACTATCCCCTGAAGTCCATGACTGACGCCGAGCAGGAGCAGCTGATCAGCGATCACTTCCTGTTTGACAAGCCCGTCTCTCCCCTGCTGACCTGCGCCGGCATGGCCCGCGACTGGCCCGACGGCAGAGGCATCTGGTGAGTGTACCCAAATAACCCCAAACACTCATCGAAAACGTCAGTGACTATTTCTACTTTTCTTCAATAGGGGTGATGAGGTGGGGCTTCATCCTGTAACCGGTGGGTTACTAGTTTGAACCCCTGCTCCGTCTGTTTTTACTTGTTTTCTACTTGGGCACTTCACCCACCTGGCCTGCTGGTGGTAGTCAGAGGGCAGGTTTATTAATCATCACCTGCCCACTGACCACCACCAGGTGGCAGCCTTGCCTCCGTCAGACTTCCTCAGTAGTAGCTTACCACAATCAGTGGGTGAATGACTGAATGTGGCATAAGGCACTTTGGGGTCTTCTGAACTAGACAATGTGCTTTACAAGTATAAGCCATTTACCATTTTATTGTTTGTTTTCCCCCCATTTCCTCTTAGGCACAATGACAACAAGACCTTCTTGGTCTGGGTAAACGAGGAGGATCACCTGCGTGTCATCTCCATGCAGAAGGGTGGCAACATGAGGGAGGTCTTCAGGCGTTTCTGCGTTGGCCTGCAGAAGGTAGGTGATGAGAGGATTATTTTTTTCTAAATGTCTTTGTCTGAAAACGAATGAATAATTTTGCCCTAACTATCTTTGCACGATTCAAAAGATTGAGGAGATCTTCAAGAAACACAACCATGGTTTCATGTGGAACGAGCATCTCGGCTACATCCTGACCTGCCCCTCCAACCTGGGTACCGGCCTGCGTGGTGGCGTCCACGTCAAGCTGCCCAAGCTGAGCACACATCCTAAATTTGAGGAGATCCTCACAAGGCTGCGCCTGCAGAAGCGTGGCACAGGTACTAACAGACCGCATGACTTGGAGTATTGGTAGATCGGCACTGGAGTAAGACCCTAACAAGAGTCCAGAGATCTGGTTCTCAGCCCCTCGATCCTTTCTGTCCTCCTTTAGGCGGTGTGGACACTGCGTCTGTGGGTGGCGTGTTCGACATCTCCAATGCTGACCGTCTGGGCTCCTCTGAGGTGGAGCAGGTCCAGCTGGTGGTTGACGGTGTCAAGCTCATGGTTGAGATGGAGAAGAAGCTCGAGAAGGGAGAGGCCATTGACGGCATGATCCCCGCTCAGAAGTGAAGAGGGACATCTTCCTGTTTTCTTGTGACCATTCATGTGCAATCGAGCCAGCTGATGGGGGTGCAGAGAACAGCTGCTCTCCTAGAGACTTTGGCCTCCGCTAAACTCTTTCCTTTCTTCCAGCTTTTTTCTTTTCTCGATCATTTTGAACTTCTTTTTTTTTTTTTTCACGTTCTCCCCAGACGGTTGGTTACATCCTGGGATCAACCTCCACTGAGCTGGGCTCCCCTGGCATCACGTACTTTTTGTAATAAAAAGTGATGATTAATAAACCTGTTCATACTGTTCAATAAAAAGTGCCCCATTATGAAATGTTGAGAGTACTTTTGTTTGCTGATTGGTTTCCGTCGGTTGGTTCGTATATTGTCTTTTCTTTTGGCCAAACGTGAATCACAAAAGTGACAGAGGCTGTTATTGTTGGAAGGCGACGACATGCAAGTTTGTAGTGCCGACTTTAGCAGCTCTGCCTCCAACGCTAAAAAGCTGATTCTCCTGACCACTTTTCAGGCTTTTACGCTGTTGTTGATGCATTTCGGTCTAGCGTTGCTTCAATTCATCTGGAAAGTTCTCTTAAGGTCCCACTACTTCTGTTACTGCTGTTGATTTGCTGCTATACAGGAGTAATTATTATACAGATGGCTAGGATTTAGTTGAGCTTCAGCCGTTGGACGGACAGGCTAAGATTTGACTATGCAATCCTCAATTAGACAATATGAATTTATTGCCTGACACAGACATCACAATGGCCTGCCTCACATTGAGCTTTTTGGAAGGTTACCTGAAATCGACAGCTTTTAGTCTACTTGACGGATAAGGACGGACGAACAGACAGAAATAAAGACAACAAACAAAGAAAGTAAGGAATGAAGTACGGTATACATGACAGGGAAAGAATAGATGATACAAAGGGAAGAAACAACGTAAAGGTGAAAGGAAGGAAGTGATTGCAGACAAATGGAAGAATTGACACAAAGAAGGAGTAAAAGGAAAAACAAAAGGAAAAGAGACAAAAAAGGAATGGAAGTAAAACATTATGATGACAGAGAGATGAGAGGAGGGACAAAAGGGAAAGAAGAAACGGGACAAGAAAAGAACAAAGGACACAATTGAAATATAAAAAAATTAAGGGAAGGCAGATGATAAGAAGCATTTTCTTTTTCCACATGTATTCTGACCTAGAAACTACTAAAAATCAAATTTCAGGCCAGGCGTTTACAGATTGCGTGGGAATCCTGACTCTGTGGTGTAATGACAGTGCATAGGCACCGAATGGGAGCCAGTGGTCGGCTATGGGGGTAGGAAAGGAACAAAGGATTCAAAACCAGGGAAAATACTCACACCAGACACAAAAACAAAATGCCAATAATGCCAACATCAGTGAATTTTATTCAACTTCAGCTCCACGTTCTCTTCAGATACCACAACCACCCAGTCTCGGTTCACAATTTTGCTTCTGTGGGAAGAAATTTAACAGCAGAACAGAGTCAGACTGTGACTATTCCTACGTTTGTTTTGCATATAACATCAGCTCTTCTGAAAATGCTTTTAGAAATTAAGTTGGTGTAAAATACTGAGCCAACTGGGCTTGTAATACTGTTCAGTTCCCAACAACCAGACCGGACTCTCTTCCTCAGAAACTCCCACCAATAAAATACTCCTTTAAAAAGTCTTCACAGTAATTCTTCACACTTCCAAGACAATGTCACCCCATCTTAAACAATAATAGTGAGTTGTGTGACTCGAAGGTATAATGTTTTTTTTTTCCCACACACATTTGAGATCACACACCAGTAGTATAGCTTTTCTATGGCTTGCTTGCAACTCTGGGCTTTTTAACCGTGTCATGGCATCAGCAGGATTTGTGTGAATTCAAGTTAAATCTCTATCGTCAAACAACGAGGTGGAAGAAAGTCACTGTATCTCACTGGAGCCCTTCTGTTTGTTTCTGTCAAAAGGGGGTACGTTTTAAGGGGGAACGGGCTGGAGCTTCATTGAATAATTTAGCTTGTACAAAGTGATGGTGTCTGCGTTTCATAAAGCCTCCAATCCAAGATGTGCATCATAGTTCATTTTTCCCCCATCATAATCCAAACTCTGAAGTCATGCAGGATTGCAGATTGGTTTTGCTCCCCCATATCACTGACAGAAACAGTTTTAATCTAGAATTACTTCCCTTGTTCTAACTATAAATAAACCTTGAGCTCTAAGATATATACTATATTCATATATTTTATATACAGCCATCAATTGACTGATATAAATCCTGTTTTTTTTAATGATATTATTCTAAAAAATAAATAAAGTACCTGTGCAAATATCCACAAATTGAAGTGTTTCACATTTAAGACATTGGCGCCCTCCAGTGACTAGTACTGGGCATGACCTAAACAGGTACACTGGAGGGAGCTGATTCAAGTCAAAGCAAAGGGCATTGAGGTCTATATTACCTAATGCTAATATACACCACAATGAAAACCGTCCAGGAAGAGGACAAGGACAGACTCCTGGCGTCCATGTTGGTGCATGCTTCTTAACCTGAGGGGTGGGGGGACATCGGGTCCCCTGTTGGACTCCCAGAAGCAGCACACACCAAACAGGACCGAGAAGATTCCACACGACATGACAGAGTGAAATACGGCTGATTGTTTCCCTGTGGGGGCGGTGGAGGGGGGATGAAGTCAAAACACTCACTGGGACTCGTACAAAAAAGTTCCTGGTGTGTATGAAGGACCGGTGAGCTTAAGTCGAGGAAGTTGGTGAAGTCCTGATGGGTGTGAAGATGTGGGGGTGGAGGTGGGATGGGGTTGGTTAGTTTGGGTTACCATGAGTAAAACCACAACTGAGAGAAAGTTTTAACAGTAAATCAGCAGCCAAACAATATGACCTCTGTAGTCTACGCAAATATCACAGTACATTGTTCACTAAAAACAGGGAGGGAGCATAGAAAGCTTTCTCAGTTTTTTTTTTCTTTTTCTTTTTTTACATTAAATAAGTACTGTATGAAGGCGCTGGGGGGTGTTCACTTTAAAGGCAACTGGACTAACAAGAAGAAAACAGTATCTACATTGCCTCCATTGTGCCTGTCCAGGTACCGAATTCTCCCCTGATCTCCGCAGTCACCAATAATGGACTGAGCAGTTCTTATACGGGGCTACTGGGGTAAAGAGGTGCACGTTTGGGAGAGTACATGTCCTTAGCATGTAAAGGTGAGGTGAAATGAGAGGTGCTGCTGCTTGGCTGATCCATGTTTTGGTGTTTCCCACCAACGAGAGATGATGAGCAACGTGAGATCACATGGCACAGAATAGAGTCAATACAAGAGTTGCATTGCATTGATAGTACCCTTGAGTTGCAGTGTTGCTTGTTATTCTGCAGAGCATTGAAAGACTGCTTTGAAGGGGAAAGGTGGTGATGTGGTTCTGGTTGAAAGATTCCAAACATCAATGCGAACCAAACGTTGTCTCCCTCGTATCTGACATCGGACTGTGGGAGTAACAGATCTGGAGGGGAATCCCAGACACCCCGCTCACCAGACACTCATCAGCTCATTCTGGGGAATCCCGAGTCAGAAGGGAAACATAGTCCCTTCTGGGTCTCCTCCCAGTGGGATGTTACTGGAAGACTTTCAAACAGAGGAAGCTTGATCAAATACCCTAACCACCTAAGCCTCTACCGTCCTCTGCCCCTGCATGACAAGAGTTCTTCGACCTATTTATAATGGAGAGCGATCACAACAGAAATTAACCTCAACTGTAGTCGGAATCTGTCATTCTATCGGTATTCAAACAGGTAAAATGTTGTTCTGTTACCTGAGGATTTTGAGCAA
Organism: Poeciliopsis prolifica; assembly: GCF_027474105.1. Classification (NCBI taxonomy): domain Eukaryota; kingdom Metazoa; phylum Chordata; class Actinopteri; order Cyprinodontiformes; family Poeciliidae; genus Poeciliopsis; species Poeciliopsis prolifica. The sequence continues at coordinate 6,987,528 of NW_026562399.1, read as the reverse complement.
ATGAATAATGTCTGTATTCATTACTCCCTAAACCTAGATTCATCTGTTCCCACAATTTCATAAAACACTGTGATATTTGTTTAAGCAAACAAATTCTGTTTAAGAACAAGCTACAAATCATAATTTTAATTGAGTAAAGTTGAAAAGGGGGACAAAACCTCATCTCTAATGTTTAACTTCAAACGTTTTACAATTACAGTTTCATATAATTACAGGAGGATTCCAGAAAGAGTCCCGGAGCGACTGGAATTTTCTTGTACAGCACCGAGTGGTGCTTCCCAAGCCTTTTCTCCTGCTAGCTAGCTGGCTAAAGGAAGGGAATTCTTGTCAACAAACACAAAGCTTGTGTTGAAAGATATTTCCACTCAATGATCGCTTCTAATAAGGTAGCGGTGTTTGCAAACAGATGTAGCTTTGAGAGTTTCCTTGCCTGTCAGTACATGTAAAGCCTCCCGGCACATTGCTACCACGGCTAATTAATGAGCTGCTAACAGATCATTAGACTTAGATGTATTGTTTACTTAAGAAGTACCACTAAGTAGAAGGAGGCTCTTTCATATTTTGGCTTAGATTTGACACCATTTTACATGTTGACAATCTTTTAATACAGCCTTCTGGCTCTCTGATGGTTTATTTGACATTGCCTTTATATTTTATGACTCTTGTGGCTGGAATATTTTAATTTCTATCAGTTTCTCAAGTGCATGAATTCGTTTAGTACAGATTTTGCAACAGTGGCTTAACACCAACACTTTCCATATGTCAGGGAAGGGGACTAAATGTCACTGTAGCTATGAGAGTAATATACCATTCTAATATGAAATTTAAATTCTGATCTTATTTATCTCACTTTTTTAAAGTAATTATATTGGGCTAACACATTTTTGTGTTAATACTGTTGCTCTGTAAAACAAAAGTATTTTGCTTGTGGTTTTTGTGGGAACTGCATGGGAATCAATATGACCAAAGACAATTTATTTCCTTTGTTAATTTCCAGTTGTGAAGAAAGTATTGATGTTTATTATTATTTTCTTTAATAAAAGTAATTTGACCGTGTTATGGATTAGCAGTATTACAGTGATGATTACAAAAAGTTACTACGATGTGAGAATCTCAGACCAAACAATGCCAACTGGAAAGCTTTGCTCCACAAGTTCATGAACTTGGAAATCTCAGTGGCTTTTTGGACTTAGAATACCTCACCGATTGGCTACTGTTACTCCTCATTAGCCTCTGATTGGTCGTGACAGACACATCAACTCCCAGTGACCTTAATCTGACGTAGTCATTGCCAGACTGTGCCCATGAGTCAATGCAATGCAACCCTTCGCCTTTGCCCATTTGATCACGGAGTTGGACATGTTATCATGTATGCGGCTGTCCGAAAGAGATCAAAAGTGGGAAAACAGAATGAAACAGTACGCGTGACTGTCATATAAAAAGAGCTTAAAAAAGGACTTGGTGGTCAGTGAAGTCTGATAGCATAGGGATGTTTCTTTCTGTGGAGATGAGAGTGACAGTGGGTAAAAACAAGGATCAGAGCATAACAAAATAAAGAGTCATTATGGCTAAGAGTAGCAATAAAAAATATTCAACTAGATTCCATCTTATCCAGATCCAGTGGTTGCAGTAGCTCAGTGAAGAAGCTGGCTGAACCGGGTGCGGTGATTGGGTGGACGTTGGGGTGCTTCGGTCAGCGTTACCTTACTGCTCAGGTGTGCGCGAGTCTATGTGTGTGTGCAGAGGGGGTATTCCTGAAAGGGTCCAGCCCCTTGCCCCCGTCTCTGCTCCTCCCCCTCATGCCCCAACTACAATTCACTTGGTGCACACACATAAACGCACAAAAACACACTCTCGACGCAAACACTCCCTCTGGCTCAAAGTTCAAGGTCCTTCGAGATTTGGGTAGCGATGTCCCGAAAAGCTAGCGGTGCCCCCCAGAGTCGCGTGTAGCGTACCCCGTTAGAAGTCTCGGAGGTGCCCGTGGATAGATGACACACCTCCGCCTCAAAAGCCACGCGGCCCCCTGCCACGCCGTGGGTGCAGGAGAGCAGAAACGGGCCGGAATGGTGGACCTGGCAGCCACAGCCGAGCGCTGCCTCCCGCAGAGCCAGTACCACCTCTGCAGGGTCCCGCCGCCCACCGCCTCTCAGATTCCAGCCACGTCCGACGGCCCGGGGCTCGGACGCTTTTTGATACCCAGGTAGATGGCAACTAGGGGAGGACAGTTCCAGCGTTAGGATTCATGCGACTAAACTTTGCACAAACAAGAGAGGAAGTTTGGACGATACTGTCTTTGATGCAACCAGGCTGTACAACAAGAAGTGCTAAAACCACACATGCATTTTTTGTACAAGGAAAAAAAAACAACACACTTTTAAAAAGTGTATTTCTACAATAGGCATTTTGAGAACAAAGACACAATGAACCAACCACAAACGTGTACAAGTTTTGTCCCAAGTATCGTGTCTGAAAGCAGACTGAGCTCACCTTGTGACCGCAAATCTCCTGATTCCCTCAGATTCATTTGTGACCCTGAAGGGCAGACAGACAGAGTTAAGAACTAAATCCACCAGAGAACAATAAGCCTTTTAAATAATCCTCAGTTGTCAGATGAGACAGCATTCGGCAGTGGATACTGTACAGTGAAACCAAATGAGCTTCAAAACAAGCGAGTGACGTAAAGACCAGATCTACTTGTCCTACAGAAACACATATCTTCACTGTGGAAGTCACACTTCATACAGCATGCAGATATGAACTCAGCACTTTACGTTACCTCTGTGCAACTTATACATATCGATCACCTTGTTCCACAAAATGAAATCATAACACAGCAACGCTACGGTTGATGCATGAGATGACATTCTAAAACCAGTTGGACCACGAAAGTAAAAATAATCACTGTCTGAATTCATGCTAAAAAAAAACAAAACAATAAATAAAATAAAAAAATCGAGCGGGCACCTAGAGACGGAAAGAAGAAAATATTCACAAGCCATGCACACAACAAGCAGCACGTGAAGTCAGGCACCGGCGGAAAGAACTGAGTAAACTCCAGTGAGCGAAGCTGAACAGATGGGGGCAGCACAGGCAGACAAGAAAGAAGCGAGAGACATGGGAACTTACTAACTGTTTTTGATCCTTGTGGAAGAGTACAACCCGAGACTGATTTGTTTGAGCCCTGGCGCTTGGATGGGTCAAGGTTGACCCTGATGCCATAACGGGGTGGGGGGAGGAAGCAGAAGAAGATAAAGATGGAAAAAAAAGAGGGTTAAGAGCAGGGGGTTGGGGGAGGGTCATAGAAGAGTGTGTATCTGAGTCACAGGCGAGCAAGTGGCGAAAAAGAGCGCAGCACAGGAGCTGATTGGCAGGGGTAAAGCTGAGGTTTGATAAGATTAGACATGTGTGATTATGACGACCAGGAGGGAGAGGGGAGCGCTGGATAATCCACAGCCACAGGAGGGCTTGCCAAAAGGCCAGAGTGGATCAAATGTGTGGATAAACATGAAGCCATACTCAGACTGCGCTCAAGCTGAAAGGAAAGGTTTCAGGAAGTCAATGCTATAAGATGATATCAAACATTTTTGTTCCCCCAGTCCAGATTTTAATCTATCTGCAACAACAAAGTGTAGTGCTGTATAAAGTCAAAAAAATCCCTTGAATGCCAACAATTGTCCATGACGTTTATAGGCGTTTTATTCGGGAGTCTTCCCACTGGATTCCATTGGGCTGGGAACCATAACTGCAACATTTGTTGTCAGCTGGTGTGGTTCACTTTCACACTGCACTGTCAAAAAAAAAACAAATCCGTTTGAAAGAGCTTCCCCCCCTCGTCTGTGGTGGCGCTGTACCAAGAACTATTGAACGCAAAAACCACTGAAGAAGACACGGAGCACAACTTCCTTCTTCTCAAAACGCAAAGAAAAATAAAGTGGCATCAAATTTGAACAGTTGTAGGATTTCTCTTTTGTTCTTGACGAGTCTCTTCTCCTGATAGTGCGAGGTTCTATTTACCCAGAATGCCCTGCTCTTTAGTTTGCCCGCTGCTACTGGAGCAGTTTAAATGCTGAAGTAAAAAATGTAAAGCTCTTGAACGAAAGGAAACAGGATCTAAGGCGAGCTGGTGAGTAGGTGTGAAGAGAACCCATTGTTAGACAGTGGTGGTCAATTTGCTTTTCTGTCAAACTGCAGAAACTGTTTCATGAAGAAGCTCAAAGTCAGAATGTAAAAGAAGACAACGGTTTTGGCTCTGTCTCACCTCACATGAAAGCAGCAATGTCATAAACTCTTTCCATTAGTATTCAAGAGAGCAGAAGTTTCCCCTCTGAGCTACGTGGTACTCAGTACATATTCACCTGCGAGTGAGTTTGGAGGTCAGCTTGGTGAAGAGGTTGGAGGTCGCCCTGGTGCGTGCATGGGGCAGCGGGCTGGCATCGTGGTGGGACAGGGTGGGCGATGTGGGCGGGGCAGAGTAGACCGGCGGACCGCGATCCCTCAGCTGACCCCCGTGGAAGGTGCTGCGGATTGTGGAGCCTCGTGTCAGGCGGCATCTGTCCGATGAGGAAGAGGAGGAAGCTGCGCCGGCTCCGGCCATGCTGAGCGTGGAGGGGGACGCTGTGGGCATGCGGTGGCTCAGAGAGCTGAAGGGAAGAAGAGGAAGAAGAAACAACTGTGTCACATCACCCACGGAGTGGCAAAGTCCATCTTATTTTCATATTTCTCTATTCCCCACTGGATATTGAGGTTTGGTCCACACGCAGCCAAATAGCTAGAAAAACAAACACATTTCTAAGCATTTTGGCCATTCATCCACACAAAAACTAGTATCACTAAAAATTATTATTTATAAAAACCCTGTATTTGCACATAGATGGGAGATTTAGAATCCCGTGCATCACAGACGCGGACAAATAACACGCCACTACATCCACGTGCTTCTCTTGATATGATTCCTAAACAAGATTCGCTCAATTAACATCATATTCTAATACGCTATTTAAAAGTTTTCAACTTACATATTTTACAACACAAATGAACCTCCATGTTTAATTCCTCCCAGGAATTAAACAGCGGCTGTTTTGAAGAAATCCGATCGGTTAACACTACACTGCCCCCTATGGGTTTGGCATGAGTTAAAAGAAGCTCAACGGGATTATTAGTGCGGGTTCATGTGGATAAAAACTTATGCAATAAGAATTTTGTTAAAAAAGCCAAAATGGAGCAGCGCCAGCGACTGCTAGTGTCAGCTCTTTGATGGCTGTTTTAAGAAATCTTATATATAAATTTATTTGCAGCCTAAACAAGTCTAATAACAGAATTATCTAATGCTGACTAGGGTTAAACGCAGTGCAGAAGATCTACATCTGTATTTTGGAAACATTGGTATGAATCCGTCCTAAAAGGTTACGGGTGTTTACGCATTTTCATCTACTCTTAATCTTTCTTTTTATTATTATTGATTGTTCTTTTATGTAAATTGGGCTCAGGAGTCTGCAATAAAATCTGTCTAGAAGATAGATTTTGTTGCAGTTATGGTTGACATTTCATTCATTCATTTACTCAAGAAATTTGATGGAAACAGATGGCGTATCATTTACAGTCAACGTATATTTCTAATTTTCCAGGTTTTGGGGCTTTTTACAGTTTGAGCAGATGGGGCTCAGTCCTCCTTACCTGTTTTCTTTGCCATTCTGCAGAAGAGAGTGCCTGTCAGCACCGGAGCGGTCTGTGCACACGTATGTATTCCGGCGTGTCATGGTGCTTCCCGGGATGTTATTCTACACAGAGATGAACAGTTCAAGAGGATGACGTTACGATTCCTCAGATGCTACAAGCTGTACCACTGCTACAAAATCCCAAAACTATGGCCACGATCTTCAGCTGTTGGGGAGAGAGTTGTGTTGTACAAGAGACAACAACAAGAACCTGCAGCCATGACCCCTCTGTGGCTCCTCCCACATACTACATCAAAAAATTCATAAAGACACAAAGACTCCCACACCAACATCTGCAACATCCAGTTTACATAACCTGTGAGGTTCAGGGTTTTACTTTTTTATATTTTTCCCTCGTACTCGCAACACCCACCCTTCAGTGTCTCTGATTGGCTTCGACCATCATATGTGTGTGTTGTTGAACAGATATTCTTCACATGAATGACCGGTCTCCATTACAAAATGTGCACAAAACTTTGTCAATATTCTGCTAATGTTGAAAAAGCGCAGTTTTGCAATTGCAGTGTTTTTATTAAATAACACTCTGGAAAACTATGAGTCAGTTAGAAAAATGTTCCTTACAGTGTATCGAATACAACTAAACACACATTGATACGCCGATTTCCAGATTGGTGGAGAAAGTGGGGAACAGCATATCTGACCACCCAAAGCAGTGCCTGCCCTCTGCTTGTATTGACGACTGGCTCACTGACCGTGGTGGCAGTCATGTCTTTGCGGCGGTCTGGGATCTCAGACTTATTGGGGTTGTTGGCACTGCTGACCATCGGGCTGGAGGGAGGAAGGCTGTGGCTCCCCATTACGCTGCAGCTGGCTTTACGCGAAGGCATCCGGCCTTCCCGCAGCTCCCGGTCCCCGGTGCTGGTCGGGCTCCGCTTGGGGTGCATGACGGGCATGGAAGGCCCGCCTTTGTTGTGGAGGACAGCAGAGCACAGACACACAGAGACTCGCATAAGGAATATTCTGTGGACACGGTGATGCGCCGGATCCCGAGTAATGTGAATGTTTGCAAATGTGCTTGTGCTTTGCTGAAGACTGAATTTGTAACACAGAAATGCTTTCTTAAGAGTTTCTCAAACGATACTGGCTGCTGTCGTCTGAAGCGTTTGGCTAGAATATAAAAACATGGCGAGTTTAAGCCTCAGGATGAAACTACAGCAGAGAAGAGACTCACAGAAGTCGCTGTGCCGCCGTTGTCGGTGGTAAGTGGAGGCACTGCGCTGCGACTTGCTGTGGGAGGAGGAGGTGGAGGATGAAGAGGAGCCAGTGGCTGAGGAGTGCTTGTTCGCCCCATTGGTGATGGGGCTGGGTCGGACCCTCGCCAGAGACAGTGTGCTAGCACTGCGAGCATCACTGCTTTCCTGTGACGCCCAGTAGAAAAGAGAGAGGCGAATATCCAGACAGAAGGAGCAGCAGTTACTTCGTTAGTCTATTTAGGATCCACAACTAGCTGCGCCGATGCCACCGCTGTCTGACATCGGCCCACATATAATTAATACATCACTGAGGCAGATTTTAGACGATAAATAAAAACAGGACAAAAAGAAGAAAAGTAGCTTCCCTCATGGAAGAGCCGGTGCATTACATACGTCATGGCCCACTGTTATCGATCCTTTAAAATCAGATCCAATCATTTAAAACTTCAACGTTCCTAAAACGAGCAGCTGTTTCTCAGCACCCGACAGTCCAGACCCTCTGGACGCAGCAAAGCGCTGAGTAAGGGTCTGGTTTTTACCAGGAGCCATAACCGGAAACAGGAAGACAGGTGGATGGAAACAGATTACAGTCAAGTTGGAAATTCAAACCTCTGGATGTTGCTGAACACACTTAAATTGAAAATTGTTTGCAGCTGGTCAGAAAACGTTGAGCCAAAGTCGGCTCCAGAAAGCACCCACAGCGATTCTACAGCAAAATACAATAAAAATAGTTTGAAAACATCCCTCCTGTTCTCATTTTGTTGCAGCTTTAGTACAGTAATAGAATCTTTTTGTAGACCTTCATTTAGTGCAGTGACTCCCCTCTTTCACATACACACAACAGGGTGCCGCTCCTGCTGCAGATGAATAATTAATGCATTCACAGAAGGAATTCTCCAATTAATTATACAGTGTAGCTAAAATAAAATCAATGCTTGGTTTAACAAGCCAGCAAGCTAAGTTGCACTCTCTTTTTTTTCTTCCAATGTATTTTGATTACAGGTACAATAAAAACAAACAAAAATGTTAATAGCAAGGAAAACAAGTTGTTATGAACACTCATAGTTTTAAAATAGATATCAGCAGAATAAAGAAATCAATAAACGGTGCTAGTATTTTAGAAAATATTTGGTATTTGGCCAGATTAGAAATTTAAGATGGCCTACAAAATTGATCAATGAGTATGGATCAATTTCTGACCCAAGGGGCCCTTTCTGAAGCAAAAACTCGGTTGGCGACTGACTGGTTGAAAACTAAAAAAGTAAAGTCAATCTTTCTTCAGATTAGTGAATGCAACATGGCGCATGCTGCCAGATTGTGCTGGCAGCAACACTCTTTGGTGTGGATGTTGTTCTTGCAGGAAGACGTTTCACTGTTTGCTAGTTTTAGCAAAACTGATGATTGAAAACAAAGTGAGAGGAAGCAGAGTGAAGGAGCTGTTCAGAATCTACAAAACGGCTGCACATTCAGGTTATTACTCGAAATCAAATGTAATAAATAAAATTGGACCAATATTAACACTCTATCTTTTTTTGTCTTGTTGCTGTTTGTTCGGGTGAAGCTGGTCATGTGTCAGTGACAGTTTAACTGAAGCAAAGAGGCAATGTAATGTATATGATACTGTTACATATCAAGTATCGGCCAAAGCAACAAAAGTAATATTTTATATTAATATCGGCCCAAAATTCTTAAATCGGCGCATCCCTCGTTTCAATTCCTACATTTTGTAGCAAATCCTTCCAGGGTCGTTCTGCAGCGTGATCAGTAAAAAGAGGCAGGAAGCAAACAGCTGACTCACGTCGCCTTTTCGACCCAGCAGCAGGTAGGTGGCGGTGACCTCGTTGTATTTCTGATTCAGGAGAGCGTCTTTGATTTCTTCAGGGGTGAAGCCCATCCCAACCATCACCTCTGAGCCGCACACACAAGCAAGCAAAACCGACAGATTAGAGAGGAGATCACCGTGACAACAATCAGGCGGATGAGATGAACCGAGCCGGCTGACCTATGCGAGTCGGGTCGCTGTAGTCCTCCACGGGCTCTATGTGGGGCTTCAGGTCGTCCCCCTCGTACCCTGTGTTTATCCATTTGTCCTTCATGACTTGCTGCGTGGACAGAAGCACAGAAGCAAGTTTTGAAGTTTTGAAGAGCATTTCTACCGCCGCTGCTCTCGCATGCGTGTCGCTCCTCTTACCTCGAGCGTGCAGCGCTTGGCGGGGTTCAGCACCAGAAATCGGCGAAGGATGCCCTCGCAGTCGGTTGACATGTAAAAGGGCACGCGATACTTTCCCCTCAGCACGCGCTCTCTCAGCTCCTAACGGCCACAGGTGTCACACGTTTCACACAGTTACTCTTTAACTTTTGGTCTGTTGTGGAGTATTTCTGACTTGAGAGATTTACGGCAATGACTACCGAGATTTGCAGAATGAGCCTCTTTTTTAACACCCACAGAAAAACCCTAAGATTGTCATGTCACTATAGCAACTGGGTTGCAGCACAAACAAGCGATGGAAAGATTGACTAAGAAAATAAATCTTTGCTGCTTTTGTTTTCTGAGTGTTCCATTTGTAATTAAGATACATTCACTTCCTCCACAAGTTGGCTTGGTATTCAGGAATGCAATACATCCTGGCTCAATTAAAGCTGATCCTTTTGAAAAGACACTTTTTGGGTTTCGTCACAAACAGAATGGAGGTTTTATGAATTTCTAGATTTTAGTGAGTCTCTGCTGAGAACAGGATTAACCCACTGAGGTGTGGCCAGAGTGGGTATTTTAAAAGACGATCACTGGGCACACGTCTAAGAAAAATGGCTGACCTATGCGAGTCGGTCAGCTCTCCTCAAAGCTGGAAGTTTCGACTTAGAAATTTTCCATTGTTTTGTGCCTCTAAAAAGCACAGGTTCAGCAGTGGGTGGGAGTATTTCACCCCTTCCATTTCAACCGAGACAAGAGTGATTCTTGCCAGTCACTCCCGACAGCTCCCAGTTTGGACTGGGAATGTTCTCTACATCAGAACCAAATGTGATCCATCTCCCCTTTAGCGTATTAGTTATCTTTTGTTGTTGTGGAAAAGTCAATAGCCGCTTCAAGCTAGCGAACAAAATGACTTTGAATTTTGACATGTCCGTCAACCATTTCTAATACGATAATTCAAAATGCGCATGAGAAACAAAAAAAAAAAGATTAAAAAAATTACTGGTGGGATTTCTGTCAGGTCTCCTCATCAATTTTGTATTTTGTGGATTTGTTTTCTATAAAATGTTTCTGCATTTATTGAAAATATTTATATCCACCGCCGGCACTTTTTTTTTAAAAATCACAGCTTGATGGTTTTTTTGTTTGGTTTTTTTTTCGACTGAAGAACATGTGCATTCTTACAGCGTTTGACAACCACTAAAGTAAATACTGCTCATGTTTCCAATCCCTGGGGGGAAAACGCACCTTTAGATTCTGGCCGTCGAACGGCAGAGAGCCGCTGACCAGCGTGTAAAGGATGACTCCCAGGCTCCAGACATCCACCTCAGGCCCGTCGTACTTCTTTCCCTGGAAAAGCTCAGGTGCGGCGTAGGGCGGGGAGCCACAGAACGTGTCCAGCTTGTTCCCCAGCGTGAACTCGTTGCTGAAGCCGAAATCAGCAATCTTGATGTTGGCGTCGGCGTCCAGCAGAAGGTTCTCCGCCTGAGATCATTCAGAGCGAGCGGATCGGTTGGACAGGAGGCGGAAAGCAGAGCAGAAAAGGGACACGTTGTGCACATAGCAGCAACACACTCGAGGAGAAAAGCTGGATCAGAGTAGAGAACTCGTGGGTCAGGGTCGCAAAGAGGGGAATGGGAAACAGAGGACAGAAGAACAAATGAGTAGAAATGAAGAAAAAACAGGAGGGAGAGGAAACGCACACTGGACAGATTGGTGGGCTGAGGGGGGGAGGGCTGCATCCCGGACATGACTCATGCTATATGTATGTCAAAGTGTGTTTAGGGTCTGGCTTTAACCTCTTTACTCAGCACTGCAATTAGGATGCTAAAGCGCTGTTTTTAGACACACAGATCAAGATCACTCCCACACGCTTGACTTCCAAATACTTAGAGGAAACGAAATGGTTCGAATCTTGGACGGCGTCTCCAGGACTGTTATCAATTCCATTCATTTTCTCTTCCTCACCTTCAAATCTCTGTGGACGATGTTCTTGGTGTGGCAGTAGTGGACGGCAGAGACGATCTGCGGGGAGAGAAAACAGAAAGAAAACAGACGGAGCTGAAATGCAGAGCAGCAAGAGTTAAAGGCAGCTGCACTGTAAGGACTGAGCCTATTGAAGTTGATTAAAACACACAAAACAATGGAAACTGAAATCGAGAAAGCATTTTTGTGCACTGGAATAAAAAAAAACTTTCAAACTGATATGGAATATTTTTTCATTTTAAATCACAGCAGTCCATGCTCATCTACTAATCTGCAAAATGACAAGAGCAAAAACACCAGAGGCAGTTGGTTGTGTAACAATCATTTTTCGAAAATTATTTCTTCAACTGATTATTCATTATTCAAACGGTAAATGTACATAATCACAATACAATAATTTGACCTTTTTGAATTCTGCACCTAAAAATGAGGCATAAAAAATTGAAAATTACTAGTATAACCAATAAAAAACTGAACTAAACAATATTTAGCTCATAATAACTCATGAGAAGTAGCAAACGACTTCCAAATACGGATCAAGATTACCTGAATTAAACAAACAAAAAGTCACAATAAAATAAAACAAAATTTAAAAATCCACAGCCATTACAAGTAAGGACGACGTTTTCTACCTGTCGGAATTTGGCTCTGGCTTCGACCTCCTTCATCCTCCCATGTGACACGAGGTAGTCAAACACTTCACCTGAGAGGTAGAGCGTCCGGGTCAGCAAACACAGCCAGAGGGATTCAAGTCATTTAACAGCGTGATTAAACATGGCAGATAAACAGCATGGGACTCATTCACTTTCTTTTCTTGATTAATGTTTAATACAAGGCAGCTTCCACCACCTTTATTGTCCTCAAGCTGGCACGCTCCAACACACGGAAAACATAAAGACCTAAAAGAGCCTTGAAACTATACATTTTTATGCATTATGGTTTCTGGACCACATATAGCTTTTCACAAAACCTTTGAAACGTATCATTTAGCGTCATCTTTTCTTTTTTTTTATTAAATAAACAAGAATCTGAGAGAATCTGTGGTCTGATAAACGACGTTAGAACTGGGTGAAGACCAGCTCGTGTGCCAAAATCGTAGAAATGGCATCCAGGAACAAACTACCCACCTCCACTGGCGTACTCCATGACGAGGTAAAGGGTCTTGTCCGTCTCTATCACCTCAAACAGCTTCACTGTAGAGCAATTTAGCACGATGTTAGCAATGCTGTCTGGTCACACACATGCAAAGCAGCTGCACATATTGAACCAATAAGGGACGAGAGATGGATGGGAGGAAGTTGTCTTACCTATGTTGGGGTGATTTAAGCCTTTCATTATTCGTACCTCCCGAAAAAGCTGAAAGACAAATAGAGGAATCAATGATTGTGATGATGAATGAAATGAGGATGTGCCTGAATGGCTCCAAAGGCTCTCCATACGTCTATTGGCACAGTTTGTAATCCAGCAGACACAAAGGTGCTTCACTTCAAAAATCTGGGATCTGATCCGTCTCCAGCGGCGTTTGGTGTTTAAGATAATTGTATCACAACAACCCAAATAATTCTAACTCATGTATATAGAATTCCAATTTACAACTAAGGCCAACTCAAGGCACTTCACGTGGAAGTTAGATTCAAGGGGAGCAATTCTCGAAGCGAAGACGACTTCAACAACAGCAAACGCCGCACCCTGCATAAAACACAGGGTGTTTTATGCAGGGTGTTTTACTCATCATGAAAATAGATGAGTAAAAACCAGCTTCAGTTCACATCGCATTCATGTCACCTTTTACTCACGCATGTGTACCTGTGTCTTTACAAGAGACTACATAGGACTCCTTAGTAGTTTTGATAACAACAACAGATGCTTTGAGAAATCGGGTAGTGACCAGTACATTGACACTCTCACCTTCATTGGTCATGTCAAAAATATCTTTTTTTTTTTTTTACAATTTTGTTTAAAATTTCCCCAAGCAAAATGGTAGAGCTGCAGACGGACATCATGTTCGATTCCACAGATGATCAGCCTAAACTGTTTTATGGTAGAAAATCAATAGAACGTGGCTACCATGTGATGGTGTGTGAACGTTTACGAAACTGTTTGCGATTTACTTACCGGATTGAGAATGGATTGAGAAAGTAAGGGACAAATGTTTTCACCAATAAACTTGTGGGTTAATCCATGTAAATAAGTGAGGGATTTTGCATTTTGCTGGCACTCCAATGTGTAATTTCTTCCTCTACAGAGATCTTTTATAAAACAGTCAAGGACTAAAAAGGCAGCGAATGTGGAATTAGCAATTTGATCTGGGAAGAGCCTTTGAATTAACATTGTGTAAGAAGCTGTTACTGAGTGCAGAGTCAGAATGAGCTATTTTCAGTACCATCGACTGCCTTTCCATTACAAATATGTGCAAAACTTTGTTGATATTCCACTATCAACAGAACAAAATGAACAAACTGCAAATGCAGCATTCCATTAAATAGAAACAAATAAGTTGATGCAACATTTAAACAGCCATCTCATCCATGTACAACTTCCTGTCTTTTTTCGCCGTTTCCATCAGTAGCAACATCTGGTCTATATTTATGTGAATAATGTGATGTGAAAACATTTTCTTTCCTTTGTAGTTTTGTGAGATACGCTAATTTAATTCAGAAGAAGAACCAATTTGCTCCACAATCATCTTGTGTGTGTTTCAACAAACTGGTCGCCCTTCAACCTCTTTCGAACCAGACCGGAAGTGGACGAAACGAGACCAATCCCACCCAACGGTTCCTCTGCAGACGTGCGAGCGGTCGACCGGCTCGCGCCGACAACTCGACGCCTGAAATAACCGCGGTCACATTTAGAAATGGTTCAGTCCTCCTCGTCGCTTGAACGACGAGGAGGACGTGCGGCCAAGAAACCCGACCAACCGGCCTCTGCTGCGTGTCGCTGGAGGGCCTCGAGGCGGCGTCACGCGGGGGTCAAAACCGAGGCGGCTTCCCCTGGTTTTCATGTAAGCAGCCGCATGTTTTTGCTGGACCAAAGAGCTGAAAACAGACAGCTCTAGTCCGCGACAACAAGGAGGGGGAAAAGGGAGGAAAACGACGCCCGCTAAGCTATTCTGCTCCCCCTCCTCCGCCATTCAGTTCTTCTAGCGGCCTTCGCTAGCCTGATGTCACTGTTGCCATAGCGACCCATGCATTAAGCGCTTCCTCAGCTGCGCCGCAGAGGAATCTTGGGATATGTAGTACTTGAAACCCCCTCATCCCGACCCGTCGCGAGTCACGGCTGTGACGGCTCCTCCTCCAGCGAGACCTTTGACCCTCGTTGCTGCTGATTAAACTGCTGATTAAAATGGCAGCGGACGTGCAAAGCAAAAAAAAAAAAAAAAAAAAAAAAAAAAAAAAAGCTCTGTGGCGAGGAGGCTCCTCCTGCAAACCCTGGCCAGAGTTCAAATCAAACAGATGGTGACAAAGTGCATTGAAAAAAAGGGGAGTTGTGTGTGTGTGTGTGTGTTTTGACTTAAAAACACGAAATGACTGCAATAAAAAGAAATGGTTTTTGATTTGCAGTGTGTTTTCTCCAGGGTCGTGAAAATAAATCTCACGAGATTTATTTTCTTTTCTCCATTTGCAATTTTATTTCTTCCTTCATTGTTCTACGTCCGTCCCTCTTTCTTTCTCCTCTCTACATACGTTTAGCACTCAAATGATGTTAATGTGGGCTCTTTCTTGACTTAGGCCCAAAGAATATTCCCCAGCCTAAAGAAGTCCACTATTATTATTATTAATATTAATCTGGCCCATTGAAACACAGCTGAAAACTAATCAAATGACTGTAGCAATAAACTCAACAGGAAATCAGTTCATTTTGAATATTAATCTGTTAATATTCAACATGACATTCTGACAGATTCCAGCTGAAAAAGACTGAACTATGAAATTCTGTGTACATATTTTTTTCTGAAGATCAAGCTCTACTTTATTAGTTGGAGAATTGTAAAAAAATATTACGTGGATTTGGTCAAACAAAGCCTAAGAGCTAAAGATTAGACTTGTTTTGCCTTTGACTTTTTTTTATTATTTTTTTTTATCAAAACTAATCTTTTCCTTCCCATAGCTTCTGTGATACCAGTGACCTTGTGCAGTTAGAGTATTATCCAGGGTTTAGCACATGCAGTAAATACAAGAGCTTGTTGTCGATTTGTAATCCAGATCCTTCACTATTCACATGCATCGTTTTACGTCAGAACAGAAAGTGGATATTTTCGATCCGTCTTCTGCGCTCTTTCTACAAATTAGATTTTACTTCTTAAAACAGACAAAATTGTTTCAACATTTCAAACCAACTTAAGTGTTCACGTTTTCTTGAGAACGACTTCCACAGACTCCTATGGTCGTATTCGCCACAAAAGGATTAAATAAATAGGAAACAAAGTAACTCAACGGTCCCGGTTCTTTCAGGCTGAATGAATGCAATTGTGCAGAAAATATAGTTTTCTTTTAAATCACTTCCTCCAACTTTATTTAAGCGCCTCACCTGGGCTGAAAACCGTTAACCCAGGTTTCTTCTCGCAGTAGTGACTTCCATACCAAAGAGTGTTGCCTTTAGCTTCATCCGGATGTGCAGTATTGTACATTTTCTGAAAAAGTGAGATTTTTGATGTTGCCTGTCAACATCCAAGACTCATGAAGTAAAATAAAAAAGAACAAAAACAAACACTCTGCTTGCCAGCCATTTTCTTATTGTGTCTTCACATAAAATCCTCATGCATACTAATCAGAGGAGATCGAAATACGAGATTAGGAAACATGTAATGTTCCTGTAGAGAAATGACTTGCGACACAAAAAATAACCAGCGCTAGTGTCTTTTCACTGGCTTCAACGCAAGCACTAACAGCAGGTGGTAAGTCGCTGAAAACGATCCATTTTCTTCCACCTCAACACTGTTTCTGTGAAAAAGTTGCATCAACTACATCTGACGCTTTTGCAACAAAAACCTCCACGTTGTGTTTCTTTCAATCTTTCACAGTCCTCTTAAACATTTGCTGCAACCATCAAGGAATAAATTACTGCCACAAAAGGCGTAAACCGATTGCTGTTCAAAGTTCTGTTGCAAAGTTCTTTGCAAGATTGATACTGAATATAGCGATATTGCCATCATGTGAAAATGTTGGTATGTTGCACCATGTTTACATCTTGAAATGGCCGTATGAGGACGTCTGTTAGTAGAAACTACGGGACAACATTAGCTTTGGGGTTGACTGTGCTGCTCCAGCGTGTTTAACACCGACATGCTATTTTAGACTCGAGTAGCTTCACTGACAGGCTAACTGCTTTTAGCCCAACTTCAACGCAACAGCAATATTTTCCAGCGTCCAATCAGATCGGATTTTGAAGTCCGAATTAATCCCGGCGGACCAAGAGAAGCGGCTTCGCTGTTTGCTGACGTCGCTTGTGCGTTAGATTTGACGGGCATTGCAGAAACAGAGACCCTTTTGTATGCAAAAAGAAAAAAAAGAAAAGAGGATGTGATTAATTACATTTAAAAAGCATGTAATTAATTAAACAAAACTTACATGATAATGACCCAGACGTAGTTTTAATTTTTCCACTAAAGACGCAATTCTTAAAAAGGTGAAAAACGCTTAATTACAATCTCAAACTTTAAAGTCTCAGAAGCCTGCAATTTTAAGAGGCCACAGAGATATTTAAAGGAAATATTTTAGTTCACAAGGTTATTCTTTGCGGGAAGGAGGTAAAAAAGGCAAAAAAAATCTTCGGAGCCCCTTATGGCTAAACGTTGGTAGAAAGACGCAATCAGCTCTGCAGGACGTCTGCATTCTTAGTCTCTTACATTCCCTCTTCGAGTCACATGCAGCTGCGTGAAGTGATGCTGAGACATCTGGGAAATAGGAAGAAAATATCTTTGTGTTCTTGCGCATCTTCAAGTGAAAATACCGTTAAGGCAAGAGGGACACGAGACAGATGGACAGACAGAATGAAAGAAAAGAAAGATGGGCGCAGTAAAGAAATTGAGGGATATTATGAGAATATGACACATAAAGAATGAGAAAGTATGCAAGAAAAAAAAACAACACTAAGAAGGAAGGACACAACTTTTAGTAAACAGAATAGGCAACCAATGAAACAGATTTGTTGTAATGCTCTCATTTTGTTTCGTACTTATCAAGAATAACTATAAAACCCTGAACTGAAATCCCAGCCCTTTCCAGACTTGAGGAACCCTGTCCACAGGGCTCCGTGTGTCTGGACGTCCAGCACAGGCTCTCCTGCTCGGCATCTCCGTCAGTCAGGCTGCAACGGCGCAGCTTGAGTCGCCCCATTCCTGTCGCGACACTTCTCCCCTTTCCACCAAAACGGTGACAAATCCCGACACGAACACCTCTGTAACACGTCGGTCGCCGTTACCCGCAAATGCGTGCGCGTCTGAGGAAGACGTGGTAGGAAGACACGCACGCAAACAGAGGGGAGCTTGAGCCGGGCGACCACGGCGCCCCGGATGAGTCAGCCCCCTCTCTCTCTCTCTCTCAGCCAAGAGAGAGACGAGAGACGATATGTGGAGCAGAGGTCTCCTCTTGCTCCCGTCCAAGCCCTAGCACCTGTCACACAGCATCACATCCCATGATCCCCCTCTTCATCAGCATCAGCTGCTCTCCCTTCCTGCTGCTCTCTGCAGGGAGAGACAGTGGAGGAGGAGCCTCAACCTCTCACAGCCCTCTCCAATCACAATTTGACATTATGAAAATAAATTTGCTGCATGGAAACACAAGGATTTTGAAAAAAAAAAAAAAGAAAACTAACTCATCTTTTGATTAGAAACGTTTGGGAGCTAGGATCAGGCGGCTTATTTCACAAAGCTGACATGGAACGTTTTTTTTCCGCATGGGCGATCAATAGCCGGATGTTGCCACACAAAGACCACAGAAAGTAGTAGGAGCAACTTGGCGCGGCGTCTTTCTTAATGACAACACGTGAACAAACTTATTCACACGTGATTTCAATTGCGTTTCTCATTTAATGAAACCACCGAAGTTGTGAAATCGTGCGGAATCGTAGCTCCGTCACAAATGCGCACCAAATTTTGTTGCTTTTCTGCTGATGTCAAAAAGAGACCATTTCGCAATTGCAATATCTCCACTAAATGTGGAGCGCAATTTTTAAAAAATCGCACGCGAAAAAAGTGTGTTTGTGAAACGAGTCACTAAAACACATGACGTCGTGGGCCAAAGTCCGGGCTGGAACCTGGGTGAGTCCGATGAAAAATCTTTCTTTGATTAAAAGTTAAAAAATAAATAAATAAAACAAAATAACAGAAAAAATAGAACAACATTGGAATGCAGAGAGCCAGAGCTGAACAAAGACAGAAATCCGGGGAAAAACACACAAGGGTGCTGGTAGTGAAGAAACAAAAAGATAACGGGAGGAACCAGTCAAGAGTGAGAGAAGGTGAGGTGTGCAAGTAGCAGGAGAATGAATGCTGGAACAAAGAACCTGGACTATTTAGCGAACGGGTTGCAGGTGTGAGGGAAGAGAGCAAAAGGTAGGCTGAGGAGAGAGAGAGACACCGGGGACGAGGGAGAGGACACTGGGGACTAAGAAATGAGTCAAACATTAAAGAACAACTAGACATAAGAAACATAATTAAACTAGAAAAAGAAGTAAGAAATAATCAACAAAAATAAAGGAGAATCACTAAGAAAGGACTGAAAATAATTAAAACACAAACGAGACTAGCCTAATCGAGAAGGGAACTGAGGAAGAAAGAGTTACAATGAAACTAGAGTCAATAAATCAAATTCCAAAAAAAACCAACTCTGAGACCTCCTTCCATTTCCTTTCGTCTTCTTTGTCTTTTGTGCCAGAAGCAACATCCGGTTATCGATCGTGTGACTCGTGTGATGGCAAAACAAAACAAAAAAGCCATTTTCACTGCAGTTTTGCTGAACACACTAATTGTGTTTCCATTCGGAGATTTGTTTTCGTAATTCCAATTTTAAGGTCAATGGAAATGCAGCTATCGACAAAAGTTTTGCGCACATTCGCAATGGAAATGCAGCCAGGATGCCGTTCTCTTCAGTACTACAGTAGCAACTCAGGAATACAGAGAAGGAAACTAACCTTTTGCAGGCTGGTTGGGTTCAACTGGGTTTTGTCGATGATTTTTATTGCAACCTGCAAGAGACGAGGAAGAAGACGTTTTGATGAGGAAACATGAGCAAATCCTTGCACAGCAGAATTATTCTGAACAATAAACGTGAAGCCGAGATATTTTTTTGCGCATGTCATTTTGTTTCTGTGTATGTCCACTTAATCTGAACGTGTTTTTATCTCAATAAAAAAAATAAATTAATAAAAAAAACCATCATCCTCCCACCGTGCCTGACAGTTCACCAAATCATGTCTCCATATTATTTGTACAGTGAAAATTCAATCACCTTCATTTATACTCTTTTTCTAATGTTCCTCTTGCTCCTGCTTAACATACAACGTGCTCACTGGAAAAGTGGGAATTAAAGCTCTTGGGGTTTTACAGCGTATCTGGAGCGTCAAGTGGAGTGACTTCTGGGTAAATTTGCTGGAACATTCACTCCTAAGAAGATTGGCAACTGTCTCAAATGTTTTACATTTCGGGACAAATCTTTCCCACTGCAACGCGATGGACTCTAATTTGACCTAAAAACACAATTTAAATCAAGAAAATCGCCTCCCACCGCTCTACCCCCCCCCCAAAAATTTTTTTTTTGCCAACTCATGCGAATGCAAAGTCTGGTCTGGTGGTTCACCAATTCCTGGACGTACAGGCTGACCTGGGATCGACTGAAACAGTTCAGGACAGCTCCTTTAACACTCACGGAGAAAAAGCAGATGTCTTTTGAAAGACAGAACTGAAAATACGAGACTAGAAAAATAAGCAGCCTACAAAACATTGATAAGGTTGAATATCGAGAAATCTAAAGTAAAACTAAAAATCTTCTTCTATGGTCTGTTACATCACAGCTTTTATTAGTTGTACAGCCTTTATTAGCTGTGCATTATTTATTTCATTACTTAGATTTTTATTTTGTTACATTTATTTTGCATTAAAGGGGCAGTATTATGTGTTTTCTGGGCACATAGCAACATTGTGTAGCACAATATTGTATCCATTCTTATGAAAATGCAGAATATATGAAATATGACTTAAAGAAAATTTGACTTCACAATTTAACACCTTGAAAATGTCTCTTTAAAAACTCCTGCTCTTTCTGAAACTGAGCCTTCAAAAAGACATCACAACATTGATCCTCTATTAGTACTTTAGCAACAATTTCACTAGCATTGCGCTGAGAAGTAGCTTGTATATGGAGCTCGACGAATGTGCAGTTCCAACAGGCATATGCTATTTGCTGCTGGCTAGTCTGAAGGAGCTGAAGGGCTGCTGTGTGAGGAAAAAACTTGAAAACTGCACACGTCTAAGGAAGAGCTGCGTTTCGAAGGCGGAGCTTAGTCTAAAAGTATAAACAATTTATCAGTTATTTTTGAATCAGTTATATTGACCAGAATGGTTGTAATTAATCAACACTGTAAAATAAAAAAAAATAAAAAGGAGTGCTTTGAAATTATTGTCCACAGGAAAACAGGAAAAGCCCCAGCAGCAGTGTGAAGTTACCCCCTTCCCTCGCCCAGGAAACATTTCCATCAACAACATATTCAGCCCACTCATCCTCTTCCTGCTGCCCCCGGGGGTCTCCGCTGCCCCATGGCTCACCTCCCTGCCTGTCAGGATGTGGCGCGCCAGCTTGACTTTGGCAAAGTTTCCCTTGCCGATGGTCTTGAGTAGACGGTAGTTGCCGATGTGCGGCTGCTCGTCTGAGCAGGAGGCGATGGAGTTCCTGCACCGGGCGCCCAGAGAGCGGCTGGACTGGCTCGTGGCCTTGTCTGCGCGGCTGGCACCGAGCGGCACATGCTGCAAGAAGAGATGGGAGCGTCAGGGAGAGGAGAGAGGGCCGACCCCATCATCATTTGGAGTCAGGCACTTTCAAATCTTTCCCCAAAAATCATTTCTGAGGGGGAAAATGTACCCTTAAACGTACACTGACCTGAATTAACAAAAACTATTTTGTTAGACTAATATTATTTATTTAATTACCAGGAAGATTTGTGGAAAAAATGTTGACATGTTCTAAACTCCGATTTCTATGTCAAAATGACAAAACTTAAAAATATCTGAGCGCGGTCCTCCTATTTAATCTTTGTGCTCCCTCTAATTGAAAGTAAAGGAGAAAGATGAACTAAAAGTCGTCTTCCCTCAGTGACAGAGTCCATACTGAAAAGTGTCAAGCACTTATCAATGCCGGCAAAGGAAATACGAGTGAAGAAAATAGATTCCTACGTTTCTGACCAGCATATCGGGCTGAATCATAAAACGCTCTGCATGTTTTGATTTAGAGGAAAGTCACTTATCAAAGCATATGCGCGCAAACACACCATTTGTGCACACAGACAAGCTAACAGCTGAAGGCCCACTGGGCAGGCTGGCAGAATTACAGGGTTCAAGATAAGAAGATGAGGCTGTTTTCCAGACAGCTGCACTGATTTACAGATGTTTCAACGCCTTGAAAAAGAACAAAAAAAGAAACGACAACACAAGAGCATCTGAAATTGTTGTTTTTGCTAAGCAGATGCTTGTATAGGGCTATAGGGGAGAGCTGTGAGAGGTAAACATTGGTGGGTGAATTCCTCCAGATCTTCAAAAACAAGTGAAGCTGAACTGAGCTTCGTGTGACTACATGCCCCTTGTCTCTGGATAAACAGCTGCTGTCCAGCACATGAGGACGTTGTGTCTGGTTTTGGGCTCAGAACCGTCTTCTCCACCGTTTCTGTGGAGCGAGGTGCGGCTGCTGCTGGTGTTCGCAGAGGTCTCCACGGTTCTTCTGCTTCTTGATTGTTTGACCAAAATAGTAGTTGCGCAACGCCGATGATAAAAAGGTTGGTTTAATATGGAGGGAGATGCATGTGGGATGAGTTCAAAGGATATCAGAGGTGTGAAGTAGTTATTGGCTCTGCATTGGCAAAGGCTAATCTGTTGTTTGCAACACAAAAAGCATGTAAGATTCACTTGTTGTACTCCTCCATGGCTAGGCTAACTATTACCATTAGGCTAACTACTACCATTAGCACAAGCTAACAATGATTTTCCTCCCCATTTCCCCATCTGTGCCACAAAATAGCCAACAGTTTATAATTATAGCTTGCACTAAGTCTACTCATGTGGCAGCCATATTGAACTTTGAAGCCCATCTGTGGCTTCAAAGTCCAAGGCTGGGCTAATTATTACCGTTAGCACAAGCTAATAATGCATTTCTCCACAATGGCATCCTTTTACATTTACTGATGTGTGTCACTGATTTAATGATATACGGTCAGAAGAACCAAAAGTTTACAACCACAGTTTAAGTCCATTTGCACAGCAGCCATATTGGTTTTGATGTTGGGGTAAATAATACATAGCTGCAGATTCGCCACATTCTGACTTTCAAGTGGTCAAGAAATTACAAAAACATAAAATGATTTCTCACCAAGATACCAGAAGAGCACGTCTGGCAAATATTCTTTCGCAAAGAGCAAGCGTAAAAAATATTTCTTTCTTCTTCTGCTCTGACTGATTGTTATTATAGACGTTTCGCTACCTTTTCAAAAACATGAATGAAACGACCATAAACCGACTTCACCACTGCTTCAGTTAAATTCCCCACAATGCCATGCTGCATCATGATCACCATCACATGACCAGCCAAATACCACATGCCCAAGCTACTTCCCTCTCCTTCCATAACGTCAACAAAATGGAAATGAATAGAAAATACCGGTTGTTAATATCATCCCGGTTTTATTTATTGGACCGATAAGTTAAAAGATGACTAATATCGGCCGACACCAATGTCAATGCCAATATATCGTTTGCATCGCTAATTTCCAACGGCAACAAAGTAAACAACCATCTAACGCAAACGGGTTAGAACTAGTCGATGAATGCTCTCCTGTATGAGAATCTGCCATGGGTAAAATACTGATTACTAATAAGTAGCTCACAGTACCTTGCTTCTTCAGTAAACACGTCTGAATTATTTGAAAATGGGCAACATCAGCAGACATAAAGCCTCACACGTGGAACCAAAATGTGGCGAGAAGATAGCATCACCCCTGGGACAGGCGCAAAGTGGCCAACAGGAGGAAAGGGTGGCTTACGGAAGCTTAGAGGTCTGCGGCCGAACAGGCCAGCAACGCGATCCTAGAAGCTGCAGTTACACAACAATAACAAGCCCACAGCCCCACCTTCAGACATGGTGCTTCTGGTCCTGCTCCCACCTCCCTATCTACAGCACAGCTTGGGAAGCTGGGGGGTTTGGTGTGGCGGGGGGGCACAGGTGGGTGGAGTGTTGGGCACACATGGAGAGCAGCAGAGTTCCTGTCAGGCTTTTCACCTGAGCCATCATGGCACCGGCGGTATCTGCTCAATTCACTAGTCTGACACAAAGACCTAATTCTGCAGAAGATCTGCACTCATGAGAGACGGATCAATGCTCGGCAGACAGACAGACAAGACAGACAGATAGATGTGTTGTGTCTTTCCCGCAGGCCTCTCCTCCGTTCCCCTGTAGAATGCATGGCCTGTCTGACACCCACAGGCTGCAGGGCTGGGCGCTTTGTGGGCTGCGCAGCGACGGACTGCACATCATTTTACGCAGTAATCCCCTCCACTTCGTACCAACAAGCCCGCATATCCTCTCCGCGTTTATATCTGGGCCTCCTGCACTCGTCCCACCCATCCGATTTTGAGAGGACGCGCGCGCGCACACACACAGACGCGCGCGCGCACAGGAGAGGAGAGGAGTTATAATGTGACATCACTATCGCTCCACAGAGGTTTATATGTACAGAGATGTGAGGGCTGGTTTTCATGCTTTCTGCGCATATTCGCTGAGCGATATCGACTCGAATTGCACATCAACTCGACACACACATACACACACACACACACACACACCCACACACACACACACACATTCAAGGTTAGCACTTTCCCAAAGAGCAGCACGGTGGCCTCACATCCTGGGCAGCTTGATCTGCACAGAACGAGAAGAAACAGCACCGTGCATGCTCCCCTCCTCCTCCTCTTCATCATCCCACCCTCCCCCCATGCGCATGGGAAAAAAAAAAAACAGAATGCCAAAGGCCACACATAGCAGATCTGTGCCCGGGGGATGCACCACATCTCCCATCCCATCATCCCTCTGCATGCACACGAGCACAAACAGCGGCTCCACTTACATGTTCTCCCACGCTCCTGTCGTTCCCAGACTGTAATGCAGATCGAGACGACATGTTTTCCTTCTCTTTCTCTCTCTCTCTCCCCCCCCCTAAGCCCCCTTTCAACGCTCCTCTCCCCACCGCCGCCGCCGCCGCCGCCACCCACCCCCCCCGGCTCCCGAGCAACGTCCGCCGTGTGTTTGCGCGGAAAGGTGTTTACAGGATCCACAGACGGAATGACATCCGCGGACGCGAGGCCCCACCGTCCCGAGTCAATCCGCCTGCTCTCCGAGCGACCCGAGCAGACCTGCGCCTGTCATGGCAGCGATGGATATGTGGAGGAGAGGGAGAGAGTGGAGGCGGTGGAGGAGGAGGAGTGTCGGCGTCCTCAAACAAGCTGCATTTTCCACCATGCACCTTGCGAAGATAGACGTCTTTAAAAAAAAAGAGAGAGAGAAAGAAAGAAAGAAAAGAATCGAGCGGGTCGATCGGCACAGTGCAGAAGCCCTTGCATGCAAGGGAGGAAGAGGAGAAGAGGAGGAGAAGAAGTGGTGCTAAAATGCGGCGATGTTTGGCCGGAGCCCAGAGTCTCTGTGGCGACTCTCCGCCCCCTGCCTCATTTCGCCACGCAGAAAAAACAAACACGGCTCCGACTGGACCGCCGTCATCCCGCCGCCGTCATAACAGCTTCGTCCGGTCCCCGCGACGCCTGCGCGACCGCCGCAGAGACGGAAACACGGAGGCTTATACCGTGGGACAGAGAGAGAGAGAGAGGGCCCGAATGTTCCCAGTTCGCTCTTCTCCAGCTCGATCAGATGCGCACAGATCCGTCGAGGCCGCGGCATTGAGCGACACGCAGGACTTCCGGTCCGAGGTTTTGGAAGTAAAGCACCAACCAACCCAACGGAACAAAACAATTACATTTGTTGTTTACTATCCGAGTGAGAGCAGATATATATATATATATATATATATATATATATATATATATATATATATATATATATATATATATATATATATAAAAAAAATTCCCTTCTCACCCACCGCGGGTGGTTCTTATCCTCTGAGCTCGGTATATATATATATATATATATATATATATATATATATATATATATATATATATATATATATATATATATATATAGCAGCTGCTGGAAGTAACTAAAAGTTACTCTTCGTGTAACTTAGTTACTTTCCAAAGTCAAGTGGTGGGTAATGTAACTTAGCTGCTTTTTTTGAGGAGGAATCAGCAATCCAATGAAAGTTATTTCTTCACTGGTTGTTGTATCAGAGGTCAGCAGAGCCATGGAGAGTTACACTTTACGTTTGCATTTTTAAAAGAAATCTAAATTCTTAATTTGTTGGTTGAACATTCTCCTTTTCTCTTCGTAAAGAAACAATAAATCTGCTGTATTATCTTTTTTTTTTTTCAAACACATTCACGATGTGTCAATTTGTGCCAACTGTCAATTTTCAAGCCTTCAAAGTTCTGTGGCGCTTTATTTTGAAACTGAGATCCGCTGGCTTCCTGTTCCGGCCTGCTCGTCGGACGTTGCTTGACGCAGCCGAGATGCGCCACATCAGAGGCTGGCCGGGCCTGGACAAAACAACACCCACTGCAAGTTTCCCCCATTTCGTTTCTGTACTATTTCCCTAGAAAATGTTTGCAAATAAGCATTTAAGAGAAAATGCAAATTCCTCCTCTTGTGCAAAGATTCCCTAAAACCAATTTTTTTTTTTGCTGTTGTTTTTTTTTTATGTTCAGTCCAAATCTCTGTATCTAAAATCAGTTCTGTGAATACTGGAGGAGTATTTGCATTAAGAATTAATAAGGAACTCCTGTGCTAGTAGTTTCTTTTTAAGATCATTTCTTGACCACTTATGTGTTTTCGTCTCTTCACCAAATCAGAGCAAAGAGAGAAAATGACCTCTGTCCACGTTGATCGGCATCCGGCTGCCATTTGGATCTTTGGAGCTGCTGATGGCGCCAGGCTCTCTGCTTCAGATACACCACACACATTTTGGACTGTTCTCCTGCAGTTGAAGTTTTAATAGAAATGCTACTGGATGAAAAAAAGACGACAAGTGTCATATCTGCCCAACTCTGTCAAAGCGTATAAATAAATATGTTCCATCAAGAGAAACGCATCCCAGCCTCTCTTGGAGCATTGGGTTACGGACAGGAGGCTTGAAGTGACTGGATAATTGTTGAACAGGTGGTGTTGATTTTTTTTTGTGGGTCACGGAACAACAAACCAAAGAGTTGATACTGCAGAGTTCTTCACATATGGGAGTTCAACTGTCTGGTCCATATGTGTTTTGAGGCCCAGGAGCAGGCTCAAGACTGTGTCCCTTCCTGTTGTGGGACTATTGTGGGAACAAGGTTTTCACAGACCGTTTGGCGTCTGCAAAGCCAGAAGTGTGTACTCCTTGGACAACAATGTGGTGAAATTAGTTAGAGGTGTCAGAGTTAACCAGATCAGACATTCAGCTGTATTAGTGGTGGTGTTGCTCTTGTTCGTTCTGGTCGAGAAGGTGCAGAGCCGAAAGGCAAAGACCTCATTTTACAGCTATTTATAAGGTAGGCATTGTCTACAGTCTTGAGATGTGGATAATGCCTGAAAGAACAAGATTCTGGATGTGAGCGACATTAACTTCCTCAGTAGGCTGGCGACAGCCTTCATGACATGTCAAACAGCTCCATCATTTGGTCGGAGGTCAGACTCAGGCCAGTGCTTTTCGAATGTTTTCAGCTGAAGTGGCATCTGGTCAGGATGCCTCCTCAATGTCCTTTTTTTTTTTTTTTTTTTTTTTTTGGGAGGTTATCCATTCAGACCCCAAGACAAAAGCAGAATTCGCCAGGCTTCTTAAGTGAAACGTCTTGAAAACCCCCAAGAAGAGCTGGAGTGTCATTGGGTAGAGGGAAGTCTGGGTTTCCAGTCCTGACCTGCTGCAAAGACAATAGATGGTTTATCTTCAAAAAAGAACCACGTTTCTTTTTTTTTAATGTCAGTGAAGAATGCCAGACATTGTATGCAGTTGATTTACTCATGTCTTGAATTTCTGTGGAACATCTGGACCATACTGGTGCTCAAAGCTTCATTCGTGCAATAATGTGACGACAATGATCACATTGTGATTCTTCTCCACCCTTTGAGCTTGTTACATTCTGCCAGCCATTACTAATTAATTGGTGATGGTGTGTAACAAAACAGAGCAGTGATGGGGACTCACAAGTTTAATAATTGATGACGTTTCAGATTAAGTTACACCGTCAGTGCTGGCACAACAACGGCGTGAAGCGTTTCTCATATTTAGAATAGACTCAGTGTCTTCTTTTAAATGAACTTTATCATGTGTTCTAGGATGAATAAAATATGAATCCGTCCATTTTGCTGCTTTAAATGTCAAAGAGCACATCCTAGAGAGGAGCAGTATAAATCTCTTTCGACCTGCTTTATGTAATTCATACAGAAAGCCACCAGAGGGAGACAGATCCCACCTAATGCTTGGCATTGGCAGACAGTTTGGACACACGTTCACTCATTTAATTAAGAATACCAACAGAACATCACCAAAGTTGAGTGCTGCCTCTTTTACTGATCCATAGTGCTAATACTGTCATGGCTTACTACCCTTCACACAGTCACTCTTATTCAAAAGACAAACGGATCTCTTTTTTATTTTTATTTTTAACATTCATTCAGCTGCGGTTTATCATCATGCACAAAGTCACCGTTTCTGACCGCAGTCATACCCAAAGCAAAACATTCCCTCAGCATCTTGGGTAAATGTGAAATTAGTTGGTTCATGTGTCAGAGGCCACATGGGCCAACCATGAAACATGAAAGGGCAAATTTGCAGAAGTGCACTGCTGGAGCGGATGTGGAGCCATGAACAGTTATCTCTCTGCCGATGAAGGACGGTGTTGGGGGCGGACAGATCAGGGGCCCAGAAGCAGGTCAGAAAGGCAACAGGAGCAACTTTGTGATGTTCAGTAGCATCACAAAGCATAAACTGAACTTAAACCTCACTTTTCAAATGCTACTTTTATTGTGTATCGATACTAACTTTATTTTGGAGTTTATTTACAGTATGAGGGTGCAGATGCATGTCTGCTTAAGACATATCTTTAAAAACAACTTTCTACAGCCGAAAAACATAACTGTTAGATTACCAGCGCTTCTTTCTCTTTCTCTCCTTTTCTTAGGTGTGAAGGTGATTGTATGTCTGCGTTGCCCCTGTCCAGGGTGTAACCTCACCTCTCACCCAATGGCTGCTGGAAGGATGGAGGCTTTCACCACTTATTGTCAGAATCTAACACGAACGTTGTTGGCATGCTAGTTCACTTACAGTTCACTTACAGCGATGTGTAAGTAAACGTCAGCATCTATTCAATTCGGTTTTATTTATATAATGCCAAGTCACAACAAACGTCACCTCAAGACGCTTTACAAAAAAAATAAATAAATCCTTTCGATTCAGTCACTCTCACATTCCAATTGATCCTCATCACCAAACAGTACAGAATGCTCCATGAATCGTTCAAACCAGTTTGAAAAGCTTCCGTCTAAGGAAACCCAGAGTTTGCATTGAGCCAATAACTGATATAGAACTTGCAACACAGGTTAAATATTGATATTCAACTGCATATGCATGCTATTGCACGTCAACTCAACAGGTACTGTTCAAAAATTGGTATGAGAGACAAAATAATTCACACTGGGGATTCTAAGATCCATCACAGAGTTTGTAGAAGTATATTTAGAAATTCTTTTTAAAGAAAAAAATCTGGTAGTTTAAGAAAGATAGATGTGGTCAAATACTTCTGCAAAAAAAGAAAAAGAAAAAAAAAAAGAACGTATATTTCTGTAGGAGCTGGTTTGGTGTGTGGATGTCACGGGTTGTTTTCCAGGAGAACAAAAAGAAACAGAAACAGGGAGTGAGTGGTTGTTGTTCCGCTTCCAAAGTGCGACGCGTTTAGGACAAGAAGACCACAGAAGAAGAGTTTTGCCAGCTGTCACATTGTGACATTCCATCCTGTTTCAACCGGGAAACACTCGCACGTTAGAGTTTTATTCATAAATGTGAATACATACACACGACTGTAATAGTCCGAGTACAACAGCTTGATCTGTTTCACGCTGATGTGTAAGTATTTACTTAGAATGGAATACTTTTTGAGCTCAATATTACAATTTAGACCAGTGTGCAGGTCAAAATGATACCAGCACTATGGAACTCTCAGTACCCGATATCGGGTCTTGTGAAGATTTCAACACTGAATAATTTGGAGTCTCGTCCCACAGAAGACGTCAGCGAATGAGAGAATCAGACAATGCCTCCCAACAAAAAGACAATAAACCACCATATTTGGGTGGAAAACCCAGTATTCTCGGGTGAACCTCTGTCCCAACGTTGTTGTGCCACATCGTCCCAAACTGGACTTGCAAGATGACCAGACTTGTTTTGTCTCCCGCTGTTTTTAGAGTACCCTGTTGTTCTGTTTACCTTTTGCAAGTTAGCATTTAATACAGGCCAAAGGCAGCTGGATGATATTCGGTAATGCTGGAAAGAAGCACAATGAGTTTATGTAGCTGGTCAGCATAACCTGCCAGCAATATGGAAACCAGCCAGCCTGCAATCAAATTCCACGAAGTGGATTCCAGGCTCCCTGTGGAGTCCGGTGCGCAGGGTCACGCTCGTGTTTACCCTTCCCTTCACCTCCTTTTTGAAATCACGCAAGGTGCCTTTTGGGGTCCAGTCAGTGCTGAGAGTTTACTCTGTATCTCACCTCCGAATTGGTTTTCCTGAAACACCTCTTCCTGATGGGGTACAGGACGCGTCGTGCTTGCGTAAATAAGCAGGGGGAGCAGGCACAGCGAGCCAAAGGTGAGACCCTGCTGCCATATTTCATAAGAAGAACCATTGTTTTGTTCCAGACTTATTTCTTGCAATGCAAAGTAGTTTCCGTTCTTGCAAACGGCCCGAGCCAATAAATTTGTTGTTAGCGGCAGGAACAGACAACTTGCTGGCAGATGCAGAGGACTGCGACAAAACAAAGCCGGGGGAGGCTTCTTCAGAAAGCGGCTCTCGATTGGACTTTGTGTTTCACTATTGTCCACGCAGAGAAACGACAATGGACAGAAATGTGTTAACTTCACTGAAGCATCTTTGGACATTTTGAAATTCAAATGTTTCTTAACTTTTGGAGCAAAGAAAGAATAGAACGTCGCACAAGTTCTCGTTTCATTGCTTAATCTGACTATCTGAGGATTGCAGACATCAGATTATTATTATTATTATTATTACTGCGGACAGAAAAAAAAGACAGAATTTCCACCAAAAACCTCAGAAATGTTCAACTTTTGAAACTCAGTCCTTGTTTTTTTTCTAGAAAATTTCTGAGAATGACATCAAAATCACTGAGTTTCTTCCAGCACATTTTCAACTTTCCAAACACAATTGTCCTTGTTTCTGTATTTTCCCCCCCAACCCCCATAAAATTTCTGAGATCAATCTAAAATTTTTTTGAGTTTTATGGCTGAAATGTGCTCTCCCCCTTCTCCTCCCTACCTACAATGGTCCTAATATGCCGTCGTAATTTTTAAAAGAAGCTTGAAGAAGCATGTTTGTTTTTGGGGGTCTTACAACAACAGCCGTTCCTCCCAGAGAATGAAGGTGAGGCCTCTCAGACAGGTCATGGACTTCCCTCACAAATATACAGCCTTTAAGGATGTCCGTTTGAGCAGACTTCTTTTTCTGTAATAAAAGATCTGACAGTCTGGTCTCCGACTGTCATCCCCACTCTCTCCTCTTTCTCCTGCCTCTTATCTATTTTTAAACTCATGTTTGTGCAGGTTTTAGAAGGAGCTGCTGCCCCAACAAGAGACAAAGCACTCTTTCACTCTTTAAAGTGAAAGAGAGAATGTCAGGGTCGTGGTTTTTGTTGTTGTTGTCTTTTGTTGTTTTGTTTGTTTTGGTTTTTTTTTGCCTGTGCACTTGAAATTGTGCTCTTGATGTAAAACGGCTGCATGATGAGTAGACATGAGAGGCAGCTGTCAAAAACTGATTGAAAAGTGATATGGTCCATACAACCCTCTTAAAATACCAGATGTAAAAAAAAAAAAAAAGAAAAAAAATTACAGGAAAAAAAATAATTTAAAAATGTTTTCACCCTTTAAGGTAACTTGTATCCTGGGTGATGTTTACAGACGCTTTCTAAACCTATCAGATTGTGAGGACGTTCTCAGTGTGTTACTACATGTGTCCTGTTCGAAGAAGCCTTAATGAACTGCTTTCTTTGCCGTAGATGTGAATGTTTGCGTACAACTTTTATGAAGTTTATGTCCCCTCATCAAAAACATATCTGGAGCGTCGCCTTGATTCTTCCATACATGCTCGAGAAATCCTTTAATCTCCCATGCCAACCATTCAGCTGTGCAAAGTGCCTGGGTGGACCGAGCGCCGCCTTCAAGGCACAGCTCCTCCTCTGACTTGCAGTTTCCTCACAGAGCAGCCCCTCCCCCTCTCAGCTCCTTCAGACTAGCCAGCAGCAATCAGCAAACACCAGGTGGCGCCGCTCATCTGGTGAGCTCCTGATAGGGTGTTACTTCTCAATGCAATTTGAGGGTGTTGGATTGTGAAGTCAAATTTCTTTTTAGTCAAATTTGATGTAATGCAGCATTTTTATAGCATGGTTATTTGATTGTGCTATAAAATGGCACTATGCACCTGGAAAACCCATAATACAACAACACTGCCCCTTTAAACAGGAGCAGCAGAAGAAACGCAGGTGGATCGGGAATGGTTGCTGATAGCATACAGTGCCATCCAGGAATATCGTGGACACTGAGGTGTTAGCATCTCATTAGCACGTCATCATCAGAATGCCACACAGCACGACCGTCCACAACGACTCTTTGAAGATAGGTTATGGTCAGAGTTATGTCACTCAGTTTCCCTTTGAGATACATTAAGTATTTCTGAACTGAATCGATTTGAATGAGCTGGACGGACCTGATCGACAGAGCCAAGCCAATCTGAACCAGCGTGGGTTCAGATTGTTTTTCAGGGTATTGCATTGCTTCTGTTTTGCTGATCACACCTGAAGGTCAGAGGTCTCCTGTTCTCCGCTCCGCTGCAGTATCGCAGCTCACGGGCGTCGACGGTCTGCTGCCTTGCTGCCACGAGGCCAGGTCTGCGAGGCCAAGGGATGTGCTCACATAAATACAGACAGTCAGTACCAAGACAGCCTCCTCCTGTTTTTTTTTCTCACTATTATAGAGACGTCAAAATAGTTTAAACAAAGGAAAACAAATAACTCCACAGGTTGGGATGTTTATAGCATACATGGCATCAGGCCAGATCAAACTTGAGAAAAATATTTAGATCCCTCCACCCAAATGCAAATCAAATAACTCAACTCTGATGGAGGGACATATATGGTAATGAAAACAACACACACACAAAAAATCTGATGCATGCCAGAGTTTCACTGATGTGTTTCAGTACAAAGGCCTGATTTCTGATTTGGAGAAAGTTTACTTAAGATAACGTGTTGGCTGCTTCCTCCAGTCTGGCCGCCTGAGGCCAGGGTCCTGAGAAACGATCATTTAATGTGACCGCTGATAACGAAGCAAACATGTTGACGTGTCCGGAGCGCAGCGGGCACACGGGAGGCAGGGCCCTGCTGCTCCACGCTGCTAAATAAAGATCCACTTGATGGATATGCTCGGATAACATAAATCAGGATATCCCATCAGGAGTGACGAAGTGCACTATTGTTTTGGTTCAAGTGGGCAGCCATCCTGATAGACAGCACATTCTGAGCGCACGGAGAGGACAGGAGGTTCTCCTGGTGTGAAGCTTTCCCTGATGGGTCGAGTCAGAGCTGGTTTTTTTTCGGATTGTTATGCAATTGTTGTTAGCTAACAAGACGGCATGAGGAAGTTTCACATGCAATGTGATTCTCTTCTTCCGACATCAGGATTGATTTGCTGCCTGGTTGTGATATTTATGTTTGCAAGTTTTGTTTAATTGTTTTTGTTTTCTTAGTTTTTTCTTGTTTTTTTTTTTTTTTTTTTTTGCAGTTCCATTTGTATGTTTAATATTTAGACATTTTCATGAGGC
Source organism: Poeciliopsis prolifica (assembly GCF_027474105.1). Lineage (NCBI taxonomy): Eukaryota > Metazoa > Chordata > Actinopteri > Cyprinodontiformes > Poeciliidae > Poeciliopsis > Poeciliopsis prolifica. The sequence goes on along the minus strand of NW_026562399.1, from coordinate 6,953,980 downwards.
AGAGATTTAAGCTGAATCTGTTTTCTTAATTGCACTTCTTCGTTCTAGGGACACAGTAACACTGCAAAAAACACAAACTCTTACCAAGTGTTTTTTGCTGAGCTTCTAGTGTAGATATCCGTATACACTTAAAATGGGGCAAAACTAACTGACAAATGGTATTTCAACAAGATATAGGAACTTGTTCTAGGTCAATATTTTCTTAATATATGAAAAAATACACTTAAAAAATCTACCAGCGGAACTTGCGCTGTTTTTAAATTCGTGTTCTGATGTAATTATTGCTAGAGAAGTTAATCCACATGGAAGGAAAACACTCCCCCAGTATTGAGAACAGCAGATGGTGAGTAGTTCCCTGGAATGCCACAGGAACGTTCAGTTCAATTCAATTCAGTGTATTTATATTGTGCCAAGTCACAACCCATGTCAATCAAATTCGGTTAGTATTCAAGTTGGTTAAAAAGGATTTCTATCCAAACAAACCCAGCAGATTGCCTTGAGTCATAGGTTTGCAGCACATGACAACCAGGAGGAAGCCACAAGGAAAATAGCAACCTTCACACACCTGCAATAAGTAAGGCCGGTTCTGAGAAGAGAGTTTAGTGGCAAGAACGAGATCTGGTCAATCAACTGCATTACCAGATGGCCAAAAGGGGGAATTCAGAGGACTGGAGTTAAAACATAAAAAACACTGAACATATGTGGTGGATTCCATCCAAAATGCACAGAAGGAGGAAGAGGACGAGTAAGCATCAGGACCACTATCCAAGATAAAACATTCAAGGTAAAAGATTCAAGAACAGATTAGGAAGATGACCACAAGAATGAATCACTCAGAGAATGTCTCAGATGACGGAAACTGGAAGAGAAGGAGATGGAGGAATCAACTTGGGAATAAAAACCTCTTTGCTTGATGTGCCAAATGAAGGGGATGCACCATATCCTATCACATCCTACCAAAGAAAAGAAAGATCCCTGATCATGACAGGACAGCAGCTTGAGCACACCAGGCAAGATCCCAGGTGCAGGAAAAGAGGATCCAGACTAGAAGGAAAGAAATACACAGAAAGTCATGACCAAGTAGCTGGTATACAGCAGTGCACAGAAATTAAGTGGAAGTACAAAGTGGAGAGCCCTAGGTCAAAGTGGAAATCACTTCCCCAGGCGGTGGAAAACAACCAAACTAAGAACCTGTGGGACTTCCACATACAAGCTGACAGAACAGTAATGGCCAACTAATGGTTGTCCATCACACAGTACAACACTTTAGAACTGTTCATTTTCTACAAAAAGAAAGTGATCTGTGGAAGCTACATAAGTCAAAGTAGTTGGGATCCCCAGTCTAGACAAAACAAGCCCTCTTGCTTAGAACTGTGCAACCTTTTGAGTAGTTAATAATGCACTGAAAGCTGTATGAAAAACAAACAGAAAAGAGTGGAAGCATGAAAAGTGCATGACAGTGTGAACAAAGCAGGGCACGGCTTGCTTCCGAAAACAAACAGTGAATACGGCCTGATGGATTTTCCATTGTAGAGCAGTGTTAATGAGAGGAAGCAGGGGAGTGCTTCCCAGGGATTGCATTGTGATATCGTGCACCGTTTCACCTTCAGCAGCTTGATCGAGGGAAACCTCCAAGAGTTTGGCCAATCTGTCCTTCTCAGTCAGGGATGGTAAATCCCCGCTTGGGACATTTGGAAAACTGCCATCCAGCATCCGCTAACTGCATGCTATAAGAAAGGATGTTTGATACTGCCTTTAGATATAGTTCTGACTGAAAAGCCAGACCTGCCAAACTTAACATTTAACCTATGCCAACTTCACTTAATGTGCTTCCTGTTCTATTCCACAAATTCTTGGAACACATCAAAATAAAAACAAGTGCAGAGAGCGGTCAGAGGTCAGAGAGATGTGAGATCTGCTGGTGAGATCTGCTGGTGATTACAGGAAAAAGCCTGAGGGACAAGACTTGATATGTCAAATGAAACCCATTGTTATCTAGATGGTGGTGCACCTTCCTCTACCTGGCTGCTATGGATCCTGATGGAACCAGTTCAGTTTTATTCACATCATGCAAATTCATATCAAAAATAATCTTCCAGGTACTTTTCAGTACAAACAAACCAATAGAAATCCATCGAATTCTATTCAATTTATTCCAAGCATGAGGTGACAGTGGGGATAAAGTTTACCAGCAGAACCAGGCTTTATTGGGCACAGATTGAAATTGAGAGGTAACTGCAACAACACAGCAACATAAACATAGAGAGCACTCTAACTCCACATGAGGAGCGCACACAGCTTGTAGTCACCAGACACATTCCTGCTGTATGACGACAGTGCTGTAAACAAGCACAGTGAGCAAGAATGGATTACTTCTCATGTAATGTATCACTCAGGTAGAACTGAGATCTAAGCAGCGAGCTGAGCCTCACCTCTGATTGATCAACCTCTCACTCACTGCCAGTCTATGGGAGCAATGAAATGGTTAAAAAAAACATTTAATATTTTAACTGATTTTCCATAATTTTGCTCATGGATATAATGTAGTATTTTTGTCTCCAAATGTGTGTGTAACGTGTTTCCTGTGCTGAGGAGCGATCAGAACCGGAAGAGAACAGATTCTTTGTGAGGCCGGCAGTTCTCCTGCCTCATGGCAGGGGGCGCTCATGATCCCAGACATTGCGACTCCACTGCAGAGTAAGAGACAGCAACAGAGAGCTAGCCGTGAAGCTAGCTAGACAGCAAAGTGCCGCGATATATTTATAGTTCTCTCCTTTTACCACAGCAAGCACTTATTAATAATCGTAAAATAAACATAAATCCTAAACCCATAGGACTGCAACAGGTTGAATGTTCTGCTCTGTGTGGGAAATTGTTGAAATATGAAGCAGTTTTTGGTCCAATGGCTGTTAATGGAGAGGCTGTTATGCTGCCATCTGCTGGGCCTTCTGAGTACTGCAGTTGCATTGTACCGTTCCGAGACGCGCGTTGAAACGCCTGTTCTCTTCAGAAATATTTGTCACTGTTTTTCTTTAGGTGTGTTGTTCTCAGTTGCTACGGCAACGAGCCCGCGCGCGCGTGTGCGTGTGTAGCCTTGGTCAATGCAGAGAGCGGCAAAGACGTGGTTTTGAGTTGCACTCGAAAGGTTTTTCCCCTTCGCTGTGTGGAGTTGCAGCGCGGCTATGGATGGCATGTAAAAGAATAAGTCTTTTTGCCCTCCAGCAATGTCCGCACGCGCCAAATTTCCTCATGTAAACATGCAGGTGGTCTATATTTGTATGCCTGATTATGATTAAGTCAGTGCTTCACCAGCTTTGCACCATGTTTGCATTATGTTCCAAATATTGTACAACCCAACTACCCTCTGTCAACCAATCACTGTGTTCCAGTACCTGTGGGATCAATGCAAAGGCTGATCAATGGAGGGTAGGGTTGGCTACATGATGTGTGATGCTGCCACCAACATCTTTCATTGATATGGGCAGTGCAGTGCCTTTATTCACTGACATTCTCTAACAGACCTTTTATGTCTTCAGATAACAGACTAAAACCGAGATTAAGTCACATACAGGTGGACTCTTAGATTTTTTTAAAGGGGCTTCAAGGTAAACGGTGGTCAATACATACTGTATGCCTGAAACTCTTCAGCTTTTGACCATTTTGTTCTTCCACTAAAAGTTAGGGTAGCACAAAAAAAAATCTACTTTGAGGTCATGATCTGAAAACTGATGTGGGAGTGTGTTTGGCCCCTTTACCTTTCGGTTTGTAGCTTGAATTCAGATCCGAAGTGCTGACTTCGGATCTGAAGAGGTCAGTCTGCGGGCCGACTTTGTTCTGAACAGGCCACGAGCAGCTCAGACATGAAAAAGCTCCCCAGCTGAACCAGAGGGGAAGTTTCCTCCTGGTGCCAAATGTAAACTTGCCTCTAATAAAAGCATCCGCTGGCACCTCAGTGGACAACAGGAAATCTTTGTTTATCAAAAACTATCCCGTTGTTGGCCTCGGGGTCTATGACCCCTTTTGTTGTGGCAGAGCCCCTTAATTTAGGATTTGTTTACTAAAAAAAAAAAAGTCAGGCCCTTAAGATAAACAACAAAGACATAAAGTATGCGTGTATATATAGGCACTGCACAGATTGTGCGTCAGTCCGTCCGGCATTTATCTTTCTGTCAAAGTGCCTCTCGATATGTATTGTTTTACATATGAGGGGTCCCAGACTGCAAACTCTCAAATGAAGATTGAAACAATAATTGAAGGATAACATATCTATTTACTTTTGAGTAAATAGATATGTTATTTACTCTATGTATTCTTTGTTCCGGAACAAAGAATACATAGAGTTCCATTTAGAAAGTATTCACACTCCTTTGGGTTCTTTTTCTTTCTTTCTTTACACATTTTTGCTGCTTTATATTCTTATTCCAAAATCCATTTCATTGGTTTTCTTGAAAACAAACAAACAAACAAACAAAACAACATCCCATAATCACAAACGGAAATCTAACTTTTAAAAATTTTTTAAACTTATAAAAAAAGAAAAACACACCTCTGGGGGCAGGGGAAGCGGTTACATCCTGGACAGATCACGAGTCATCAAAGTGCCGTGTGGAGACAAACAAAAGTAGCTATTTATGAATCCGAGCGACAATTTTGTGTGAGTAATTAACCTAGCATGCACTGTGTGACTGTGTGAGGTCACGGAGACACCAGCTCCATCACCGGATTATAGCAAATAACAATACTACGGAAAGTTACCAAATATAAATACATCCAGCAAATATTCCGAGATATCCTGAAAAAGATGGATGAATGATGACCCTGCCTATATCTTCTTGTTCAACCAAAGCGATTGGTCCCAGTTCAAGAGCCTTGGCGAACAAGAACCCAGCAGTCACTGAGGGACAGCGGCACTGTTATCTTCTGGAAACAGAAGAACCTTTCAAAATGTCAACCACAGTTAACGCACTCCCACAATACAGCCTTTATGATAGAGTAACCTAATTGCCATGGGAAAATGTGTTGGGTTTGAGGTTTTGCTGGTGAAACCGAGAGAAACAAACTTTTCTCATGTGAGGGTATAAAATATGAGTGGCATATCTAGAGAAAATCAGCCACGACTCTTTGCTTGGTTGACACTGTCCATAATGGCCGCCTCATGCTCAGGAGAAGCTTCGATGCAGTAGGAACCGATTGACATGGCTGCATGAAGGGGAGAGAGGGAGTCTTCAAGAAAGAACCAAGATGCAGGTGTACAAAAGCCTATAGAGAGACCCAAACAGGGTCAAAGCTTAAACAATTGGTCTATTTATGTTTGTACAGTGGACCCCTGCTTTTTTGTGATTCAGCACCAGCATATTGTCCTAAATTTCTGTGGGTTATATCTCTATAATTATCCATAGGAAATCTGCCTACTCACAAACTCATTGATCATGTCGAAAGTATTCAGGAGAAAGTGACCATGTTCTTGGCATTTTCAAAGCAATCAATCCAGGACCGTCATTTTATTTGCATTTTTTTTTACCTTGGTGCCTATTGGCTGCATCTGCAAGAGCAGAGATAACAGAGACGAGACGTTAGCTTCTGTAGAAGTGCCGAGACAGTTTCCACTGCTTACCAAGGCCTTATTAAGGTATTTCAAAAGTATTTGAAAAATAGGCATTTTTAGAGAGGATCTCAAGTATTCACGGATTTTAGCCCCACTCTACCCATTGTTTGTAAATGTTTACATTTACTAACGTTTAAAAAAATGCCTGAAAGCTGGTTTTATTCATGGCATTAAGAGCTGCTTCGTATCAATTCTTTAAATCTGTCCTTAAGCTGAGATCTGAATAAAGTGGAGGGGTGTGAATACTTTCCGCTGGTACTGTTTATCAACTGCGACACAGGTTAGAGCAGTGGTTCCCAAACATTTACTGGGTCCCCCTATGTATTACAATAAAATCCCCCCCAAAAAGAAAATAAAATATAAACCTATACACATATTTTGTCTTCAAACTCCACTGAAGTTTATTTCTCATTTCAGGTTGCAACAAAACAAACAACAAACCATCTTTACAGTGAAACACTTTTGTGTGGCTGTTTTTTTTTTTTCTTTCTTTTTCATTCATCCCTACCGTTTTCCGCGCCCCCACGCCCCTGCGGTGGCACTGCGCCCCTCCTAGGGGGCGCACCCCACACTTTGGGAACCATTGGGTTAGAGCATTTCAACCAAAAACAACCCAGACGTGTTTATTCTGCCCAATCAATGGGCTTTTATTATGTTTCCAGCAATGAATCCATTTCATTCACAGTCAGAGTTCAACACATTTTCACACCATCTTGCTTTACAACAACAAAATCAATCCTCCAAATTAAAGCAAATAACCATTTTAGTTATATTACCTTCCAGAAAAGTGCCTTAAAGGGGGGATAATAAAAACAACCTTGCCTTTGAAACAGCACAGTCTTCTTGGTCCACTTACACACACCTACCACTATCCTTGCAAGCTTCGTCTTGAGAAAGCTCAGTGTCTCTGTGATGCAGAGATCAGGGCTCTGTGGGGGCCAGCCCATCTGTCCAGGAATCTTAGTACTTTAAGTCATAGAGGAGAACTCTACAGTTTCACTGCATTACGCAGAGTGAATTTAGGTCCCATTACATAGCAGATGATGCCGACTTGTAGATATCTGAATATGGCGAGGTTAATACACTGCAATATGTACTTTATACTGTATGATATAGTCTAATGAATGTTGGAGTGTTACACTGGAATAAAAAGCAACAAAGTACAACGCGGATGGCTTTCCTTTGTCTTCTTCTCTATATGTAAAGATCAACACCAAGAAGATAAAACGCGGCGATTTCACAAACCCCAAAATCTCTCTCAGATTTCCTAAGGTAAAGATGGAGACGTGTCGGCGAGCATGTACAATACCAGCAGTACCTGAGGTCAAGTTTTCTTTAGGAGACTGGTAACACTGTTTGGTATCAAAGGTGCATGTACATGTCATCAAGCTCCTACTCTTCTCTGTGAAGCTTGTTTGCGTCTCCTGCTGTCTCCGCCGCCGGAGGCGCGGCGTGCCGGGCGCTCGTCCTGCGCCGCGGCCGGTGCTCCGAGAACCAGTTGGACACGGTCATGGCGAGGCGCAGGAGGCCCAGGCTGATGCAGTGCACCTCCGACGTGATGGGGATGTCGGCAAAGAGGGCGCGCTCCCGCGGGATGAGGGCGCTGCTGCATTCGAAGTCTTTGACGACGTTCAGGATCTCCTGCCGCTCCGCCTGCCGCGTCGTCCCTCGCACATTCAGCAGGGTGGAGACGTGCTTCTTCCTGTGAGGCGGAAAGAGGCATTGAGGAAGTTAGCCGGCAGGCTGACGTCAGTGTGAAACCACCACCGTTCGGTGTCGTCAATGACTGTCATAAGTGCGAGTAACAGTCATAACCCCCTGACTCAAAGGCATCTGTTTCTGGGAAGGAGCGCCAGGAAAACACGCCACACTTGATTTGGACTCGTTCAGTTGCGGTCAGGAACTTTCATTATTACCACAAGTGTCATGTTTATTTTGGACTTTGATCATGTATTGGGATGGGGAAAGGATGGTCCATTCCAGTAAACCAACAATGGTTGTGCCTCCGGCGCTCTTTAGCATTGTCGCCTGTCAGTTTTCTCCAAAATTGAGCTTTTAGGCACTAGTCCTACTCATTTGACAGCAATCTGACAGGAAAGGTGCAGAAAGAAGGAAAGACATGCAACAAGGGAATCAAAATCAGGACTGCCGCAGTCCACAGCTTCTATACGCCCACTCTAACCACGATGCCATGCAATGTCCTTTTGCCAGAGTTTGCAGTGCTTCTCTGCTAAATTTCTTCATGTTTTTGTTTACAATTCAAACTGCCTTACAAACTCACATAATTCCTCAGTCTTGTCACATGATTATAACTAGACACTATGAGCACAGCAAGTTCAGGTATTCTGTGGCAGCTACTAAGTACTAGAGTGCGAGTACTTAGTAGCCACCGTACATAGATCATAAACATGCAGGCTATGCTTAACAGCTGGGTCACTGCCAGGGAAGCAACCAGTCTGAATGAACTGCAAAAATATCCAACCAGGGTTATGCCAGATGATTGGACAGTGGTCCAAGTAGGATGAAGCACACAATACTACAGGAACGCGCTGCCTCTTTGATGTATTAGTTTTCTGTTATGTGGTAGTTTATAATAAACACAGAAGGAAGTGACGGCTGAATGAAGAGTTTGTGTCTGAAGTGCCATGTCTTATCCTCTTCCACACCTCCTTCTTTTTTTAATTCTAATTGTGGCACCAGTCTGTCTCCTGCTGGGTGGCAGGAACAGGAAGTACTCGGCAGCAGCTTCCTGTCTATTCCTCGGAGGCTTGTACGTAACATGCTGATAAAGGTTGCCAACGGTCACCTGAGTCATAATCTGAGCAAACAAGCTGGGACTTCTCCTCGCGAACCCCCAGCGGCCTCTCTTGTCTCATCCTTTTTTAAACCAGACCCTTGCTGGTCTCCGAAAATAGTTTGTGTTAATATAGAAACGTTTCCACAGCGCTTTTCCTTGTTTTGATCCATTGTTTTGATCCAAAGGAGAACAAAAAATGTTTTGTTTTGCTTTTGTAATTTTAGTGTCCGCAAAGCCGTGGTGGGAGTGTGTTTTTCAAGCACGAAATAATAAAGGGAGTTCAAATCCGGGATGCGACCTCACCTTATATCGGGGAACTCCTTCACCAGCACAGCCACCTCCATCTGGATGGAGGGAGTGTCTTCCAGGAGGATGATGTCGGCCAGGTGGGAGATGATGCTGTCCAACCAGGACGCATTTGACTCCTAGAGCACAGAAAAGTGCATCTTTACAAACTCATTAAAGCGATCAGCTCGTTTTTTTTTTTTTGTTTGTTGTTTTTTTTAACCGTGTTTTCGCCACGCTTCTTCGGCTGAAACATTTCCTTTTCAGAGGAAGCATGGAAAGCAGCCCAGAGAGAGCAACTTCAGAGGAAAAACAGATTAACACCTCCTAAGGCCAGAGGTCAAACACTTAATTCACTGGTGAATAACAGATCTCCACCTCTGTCTTCCGAGTTTTTGTTTTCCCCTGAAACGCTCAGGAAAAGAGAGATTAATTTCTTACTTTGGCATTTGGTAAAACATAACAGCATCCCTTTTAGACAGCCATTAAAAAGTCATCCTCTTCCCCCCCTGCCCAAATGTTCCCAGTTTCCACAGAGGCTCCGTCCCACTCCTTGCCCAGAAAGGCCATCAAGGCCAAGCCAGAGGCACATCAAAGCTGGCCAGCTGACAGGAACAGGAAGTTCCTTCCAAACACAGCAACTTCCTGTTGTCAGCCGAGGTGACGGACACTTGTTTGAACTCGCACCCAAAATGGGGGCAAATGCCACTGCGTCAAGCCCAGTTGTTGTACTCTCTCTTCCCTCCTTTGACATGTGCTAACGTAAGCCCGGTTCATCCATCTCCATCTTTGTGAAGGCAGCCATTTTTCAGGGCTGCCATCACTGAGACATGTTCTTTTCTAGTGTAAACACCCTCTGACTTTTTCCTGACCCAGGGAAGTTCAGAGGTCAAGTCTCCGCTCACCGTCACCCTTCTCCCTCGCCAGCTCGGCGTTTTTGTTTTTAAGAATCCTCCCCCCTGGAATACCTTAACATTTCGAGAAATGTCTCTTTCCATGATGCCGGTCATGGATGCTTTCCCGTGCTAACGCGTTTCTTCCAAATCTAACGCGTGGCGTTTTGTGCGTGCACGTCAAACGTACCAGGTCTCTAAAGAGGCCTTTCAACTGCTTGGCCTCGTCTTGTAGTCGAAAAGCCATCCTCTTTCTCATCTTGGAGGAGGTGCAAATGATCCGTCCTCGCATAATGGCCCGGACGTACTCCACCAGGACCCGTCGATGCACCTCACCCACCAGTGTCTGCCGGTTTGGAAAAAGTAAGCAATGATCTGCTACATACACCATTCAACCAATACTTTTTTTTTTTTTAAAAAGGGCTTTTAAAATGTTTGTTCCCGCCTCACAGCAAGGTCGGTGAAGGTTTTGTACCTGATACGGAGGAGGGTCCATCCTTTTGAACTTTTTGAAGTGCTGTTTAATGCTGGCTTCAATGGCTTCAAAGGCTTCTGTGTTGTTCAGCCATTTCCTCTTCATCAGTTTGTCGAAGAAAGGCTGTAAACAACAGATCAGAAACACATTAACAAAGTGCAGCGTGATACATTTCTGCAACACACACACACACACACACACACACACCCCCCCACACACACACACACACACACACACACACACACACACACAGCTCCCTGGATGCTTTTTATAGCTACCTCATACATGTACAGTCAAGAAAAAACAAAAGAAAGAAAGTACGTCCTCTTCCAGTTTCAGGTCTGCATGTGGCAGTACAACGTGAAAACGATCTGATTTCTACCAAGCATGCAAAAATAAAAAACCTCCATGGCCTGCTTGTCTGGATCTGTTAACTGTTGTGAAATCCTTATTTACCAGTGGAATGAATTTAATATAATTCCAAATCTTCCTCGGACTTCTCGCTACATTCACAACAGATCAGACTAAAAACAAATGCTCAGAGAAAAAAAGGCACTGAGCATTTTATCCTTCCAGACAGATCTCTGTCTGGAAGCTAAAGCTTGGCCCAAAGTGGCTCATCAACGCCACATGATCCTAAACACACCGCCGACTCGACAACAGAATAGCTGAAGAAGAAAAGAATTAAGGTGCAGTCAAAGTCTAGACCTTAGGAGAAATCGCATAGAACAAAATAACAGAAAAATAATAACGGAGCTATGATTGAAATACAGCAATGTGAGAGAAATCATACAGGCCATGATTACATTTAGTAATTGTTGATGAAAGTGACTCTACGGACCATTTGAATCATAGGGGATAATCAGGTGTATCTCTTGGTTTGATCCTCATTAATGACAGTGTGGAATCTGATGTGTCTGTTTCTACATGTGAGATTTTTATTCATTTTTTAGTTTTTTCAAATCAAACCCACTGTGGATCAGATAATTTTCTATATCCAGAACTGAAAAAGGACGTACTTTCTTCTTACAATGACAGTAAAAAAAAAAATTTTCTTTTAAAGCGTTATTGTAGAACTGGCTATCTTAAAAAAATATATAATCTCTTAGGGTTTATAATGAAATTTGCAAAGCCAGCTATTAAAACTGAACATCCTGCTGGAATATTAAAATGTTTAGTAATGAGAATGAATGTTCCTGCTGACCCTGATGTTCTCAAACAGTCTTCCTGTCAGAACCCGCACCGACAGGCTGACCACTCTGTCCAGGGAAGAGCTGGCTCTCTGGGCCGATTCCTCGCTGCCCTGTGGGTCGCACTGCCTGCAACGCTCCACAAAGTTCCTGCAGCAAGTAGCACATTCGAGTTATTTCCCGCAAACCGTCCCACCAGCGGTCAGGTAAATAACGTCACTGTGGTTCCGGTTGCACCTGAGGGGAGGGCAGCAGTTGACCAGCGCTATGGTCTTGGACACATATCCGTCCCCTCTGTCTCCAAACTCTGCCTGTGTGTCGTGAAACATCTCCACCTTCCTCTGGAAGCTGGAAACATGGAAGGTTTGTGAGAAATTTCTGAATGGATGTCGACTAGAGACGCTACAAACAGCGACGATCGGCCAAGAACCTGATGACATACGACATGTGAACAATTTTACAAATTGTGGAAATTGTGTGAGCTCTGAACACGACGGGACTCGCCATGAAATAATAAACCCAATGGTGACATGCAGATGTTTTACATCTGTGTCGTGTTTACATGTTGGGAGTTTTGGTTCAGCAAATGATCCTGTAATCAAATCTCAGTTGCTCTGGCGACCCTTTTGCCGGGTCATCACTGGTACTTCCTTAGACCACTTCGTATAAAATGTGACCACTGCAGACAATGAACAGCCCACAAGAACCGTTTGATCATTTTTCCTGCTTCTGACACCCCGACTTCAAAGACACTATGTTCACTTGCTGCCTGGTATATTCCAACCACTGAGATAAAAAAAATAGTGTTATTCACTTTACAGTGGTCATTATGTTATGCCTGATTGGTGCAAATGCCTTTGTTCTATTCCTAACGTCAGACTAAAAATGTAGCTTCCTTAAAATCATAAAAACAAACCCATTAATGTTGAGGGTGAGCTAAAATCAGAAGTGTTGTTCTGTTTGTGCTTAAAGTTTGTGTTTCAAGTGATCTTATTGTTAATCCTGGCTCCTAAATTATATGTATGCTCATGATAAAACTTGTCGTCCTGTATCAACGACCGAATTTAATTTCATGTTTGATGTGAACTCACTTGTAGAGGAAGTCAGCAAGCCCAATAAGACAACAGCGGGCAACTCTTGCGCCTAGAAACTGGCTCACAGATGTGGATCTATCCAAATCCACCTTCAGCCTCTGGAAATGTCACAAATAAGGGTTAGAATTTACATTCTCAAATCAGAAAATTGTAAGACGTTTTGGGAAAAGCTACCAGGATGCTACGCTGTACCTGGATCACTGAGCGCGCCAGGTTTGACTGATACTCCTCTATGTGCAGAGTCTGGGCCCATCGCCTCTCCTCATCATCCAGAACCTGGATCAGCTCTGTTGTCACTTTATCCTGAAAAGAAAACGGTTCCATGGAAATAAATCTTCCGTCCTGCTTTTCATACGAATATCAACAAAAAACTTAATAAATCTTCCTCTTACCCTGACTATACTGATGCAGTCTTCCTCCAGCCGGTCCACTGTCTGCTGAGGAAGAATAGGTTCCAGTGCAGGGTAGTGTATGGCTGTACTGGTGCCAATGGTTCCTAAGACATCCCTTTGGGAAAACAGACGTCAACAAAAAGATGTATTGCGGAAACCTAGGCATGTCTTCGTCAGACTGATGCATCTTGTAAATACTGTCGTCACCAACCTGTTGTAGATGTTGTAAAACCAGTCTAACAGTGAGTAGACATCTGTGATCTGCAGCGGCCCACTGGTGATGGTCCGGAGACGTTTGGCGACGGCCTGATGGTAACTCTCCACGTACACCTGGAAGGCTGCAAATTCCTCTGGGTAAATGGACACAGCGTTTCTCCTGGCTGCGTCCAGGTCGTCCACCATCCGGCTCCTCAGACGCTCCAGGTACGAGGCCAGCTGGCCGGCCTGAGTGTCCACCTGGTGAGGCAGGCTCCAGTCCGCAGCTTCTGCCACCGCCTGCCTCCACTTGGTCTTCAGCCGGCGAGGGCGCTGGCCGGGTTGGATGTGGGGACTCGCCCGCTCTGTCCTGGACTCCTCTCTCAGAGCCCAGGCGGCATCAGCATGCTCCTCCTGTTGGATCACTAGCACCACTAGGCCAAGGTTGGGGCCAGCGCTGGGCTGGCGGAGCGACTCTCTCACCACGTCCCACATCTCCTTCTGCAATGCTTCGTACAAGAGCTCCACATCCTTGGCCTTCCTCCTGCTAGAGTCCAGTGTTGCATTCGAGCTGAGGGCCTCGTCAAATGACAAAGATGACAAAAAGTGGCTAATAGGTGGTGTGCCGGGACCTAAGGTAGAAGTAGGGGTGGATGCGGTGGTGGCTGGCAGCAAAGACAGGAGCTCACACTCTCGTTCCAACTCCAGAATGTGGGTGTCAGCCAAGAGGAGGTCTCTGTGGTTGACTAACTGTAGAATCTCCAGAACTGTTAGAAATAGAAAGCTAAGTTTAAGTGACAAGACCCAAGAGGATGCAGATAAAACAGGGAACAGGCTTTTCTGTACCCATGATTATTGCGTATCTAAGCAGACTGGGTTATCTCTGCTCATTCTTTACATTCTTCTGTTCAAGCAATGTTCCCTGTGGAATAAGTTAGTGGTGGCTTGGTTAAGCTTTCACAAGAAAGTGTGGTGGGAGGAAGTGCAATCATTTCCTGATCTGACAGTCAACTGGTGAGCGACTCGGGAATCTGGGGACCTCTCAACCTAATCAGAGCGTTGTCTCAGACTCACAGGAAGCACACATAAACCTTGAACGGGAAGTGCTGAACTGATGCCGTTTCCTTGACTCTTACCTGACAGGGGCTCTCTGGTTTTGATCGCCGGTTCCTCCTCCACCTCCTCCTCGTCGGCCTCTTGGGAAGCCTTGTCCGACATGGATTCCCTCTTGAGCTTGCCCAAGCTGATCCTAAGAAACGAGGGTCGCCTGGATCCCTCTGCCTCGCACTCTGTGCTCAGGTCCCCACAGGGCAGGCTTTCCCTGCGCTCCTCCTTACGGCGACCTGTGAAGCTGGAGAGCATGCCCAGCAGCGACACCGGGACATGAATTAAAACCTCCTTAAGGACTGCAGCGTGCATTGCAAAACAGTATTTGCTGTTATGGTTGGAGTGGCACTTATTTACACACATGTGGTGCTGCAGAGACTAGCCAGCTTAGTTAAAAATAGATGAAGAAAACAAAAGAGGTACTACAGAGCCACCACGACAACATGACATCACACCTTTGAACGAAACTTCGGGCCTAGATGATGCTGAGACATTATTGGAACAGTTTCTCATTTTTTCATTTCTTCCATTACTTTTATTGAAATCTAAAGTACTTGCCCTTATTTCAAGCTTATCCAACATTTTTTGAACAGACTGACAAACGTATGTGTGTGTGTCTCCTCAGCACCCCTTCCTCACCGAAGTAGGGTCATAATCCCTTCCGAGCCTCTCCGCAGCGCTTTCTTCTTCTCCTTCTGTGCTGGGAGTGTATTTGAGTCTCCATGGTTGTAATGGGGAAAGCTGTTCCCCCACACATGTCGTCCTGATATGCGAAGACCCTTGCCCAGTTTCCCAAGGGTTTTGAGGGGTGACACTCCACAGATCCGCTCCAGAGTCCCCCTGAGCGGCTTCGCTTTGGGGTTCCCTGCCCCGTGCTTCTCTGCGTTCACTTCGTTCTCTTCCTCTTCTCCGTCCCGGCCGGACCTCAGCTGGAGGTTCCCCCTGACTTCCCCCATGAAGAGGCCCATGTCGCCCCCGTTCTTCTCGTCCTCGTCCAAGGCCACATCCTCGAAGGGGTTGAGGTTCTTGTTCAGGTCCTTCAGCTCGTTGAGCTCGTTCAGGTCCCTCAGGTCCAAGTCCAGCCGAGGCAGGATCAGTTCACCGTTTACTCTTGGGAACTCGTGGCAGCTCTTGGATCTTCCTGGGAGCTTTTTGAGAATAGGCATGATTGCAGGTGATCCTCAAAAACAACTGCAAAACAAGAACATTTTAGATAAAGTCACATTGTTCAGGGGCACTACAACCACATCCAGGGTGAAGGTAAAGAAAAAAAAATTCATTTGCTTCTTTTAACTGTTATTACTTTGACTATGATGTAAAATCCAAACACATTTTTGATACTTTTGGACAACAGTTTATATAACTGAAATGAAAAACCTTCTATTATAGAGTGCTTGTGTAATGCCTGACAGAGAAAATAGGAAACATGCTATAAATTCCTGCCCTGTTATCTGACAAACTTTTTGAAAATATTGTGTTGGACCACCAGCAGCTTTTGGAGAACAACCAACAAGAAAGTTCACTTGTGATAGGCCTGTTACTGCATTTGCTTTTGGACGATTAATAGAATTTTCACGCTTTTGTGAAAAAGTAAAATAATCATTCTTTGCAGAAACTCAGTAACGTGTTATCCTGTAATCCTCAAAAAGAGCTTGACTTTTAAAGGCAAAAAAAAAAACAAAAACGAAAGACTTTTTCATTCTGTCAGTAAAGTACATTTTCTGTGCCTACTTTATGCTTATTAGCTGCTTATCCAGTGTCAGGCTGGGTGAGAATTGTGCGGGTCCAACACGGACACAAACAACAATGCACACTCTTCCTCATACCTTCTGCCATTTTAGGATCACCCATCAACACGCATGTCTTTGGAATGCATGAGGAAGCCGGAGCAGCGGCGGGAAATCCACAAAGACTCAGGGAAAAACATGCAAACTCAAAGGGGAGAAGCTTCAGCGACCCATTGGAATATCAATAATCATAAACTACTAGACTCAGTGCTTCCACATGTCCACCAACGCAAATGCAGTCACCGGTGGAGGACATATAATTCTGTAAGTTTGTGACCTTTTGGCCTCGCACACATGCGCACGCCATCCCAAATCTTTAGAAATACAAAGCGTCAAATTACGACCGAGTATTATTCCTTCAACTGTTCGCTATGAATGGGGTTCGGTTTCAATGTGTCTAACGTTTTCTAATAATTAATACTATTTTTCATAAGAAGTCATCTGATTGTTTACAAGCCTTCACTTACACAAACATACTGCAATGCACATCTGCTGAATCCTATTGTTTCTTGGTTTTGTCTTTATTAGCGATAGAAAAGAAAAAGCATTCGTCACTCTAATACTAACAGGTTGACATAGATATGGTACTAAATGCACAGAGTTGTGTTATGAATGAACTCAGAGCTGTTATGTTTACACTTTTTAACTCAGTCCAGAGCTCCCATAAGAATTATATTGAATAGCTTTAGTTTTATCATTTTTTGTGTAAAAATGAATTGTTGCTGAAGGATTTCACATAGAAAAATGTTAACTTTTTACCAAAAACAAATGTAAATCTACTGATGTACTTTCGATCATCAGATTGGTTTTAAATTTTTCTTTTATTCCGCCCATCAAGCTACCCTCCATATGCAGTGTGCATAATATTGCACACTGCAAGTCTTCAGACTGGAAACCAGTCTTCAGATCACTTTCGAGTGAAGTTGAAAAACGTTTTAAGGCAGTACACGAAAGACCAAATTGGTGCATGACTTAGGATTCAAAATACAGAATCCTGAATCAGGATCATTATGCAGTGAAAAAACATTTGTTGGGGTTACTCTTTATGGAGAGACCACCTTCCATGAAGAGTAAAAAAACTGCATTAATAGAGACACAAAATACAAACCGGGGAAGTAATTTGAGTTTTTTTTAAAACCTATTTTCGTTATTTTTGTCTTTGTCAAAACAAGAAACCAACTCAACGAATGTCAATTTAGAGGTGTGTTTAAAAATATATAAACGAGGTAACTGAAAGGCAGCATTATTAACAACTCGGATCAGCATCAGAGTAACACCTTAATTGAAAAGTCAGTTATGTCGGTGGAGTCAGGAGAAAAGCGTCTGTTACTTACCTGAACTCTGTGCCTGTGCTGAGTTTCAGTTCAGTGTCATCTTTGAGAGCACTGGTCTGGTGAGCTGCCAGGCCGCGGGGTGTGTGTGCATGCGTGAGTGTGTGTGAGAGAGAGACCGATGAGCGCAAGAGCGTGTCTGAAAGTGCTGGGTGACTCAAGAGAGCAATGGGGCTGCCTGTGGCTTCCTGATGCTCTCTATTGTGGTGGAAGGTGATATGTTTTCCTGAGGAAAGACCCCCACCTCCGCCGCGCCCCCTCACCTACACCACTGAGCCCATCCTGCGCCCCTCCACCCCACGCGCACACACACAGATACACACACCCGCACCCGAGGGACACTTCTAATTACACTAATTGCACAAGCTGTTCAGTGGAAGGGGACAGGACACATTCCTTGCTCGTCTCTCTGAAATGGGGTTTTGTTTTTTTGTGACAGCGGTCTTCCAGAGGGCAGAAAACAAAGAAAGAAAACAACAGCCTTGAGAAGAAATTCCATTCCTACATCATTAATCCCCAGTGGAGGATTTAGGTGGAAGATTTTGAAAGAACTTTTATGACAGTTCACTCTGCTGCTGCTGTGATGTCCTGGCTTCACTAAACAGCTTCGAGCAGCAGCAGTATGGCTGCTCACTGCCACCCAGTGGTCACACTGAGTTATGACAGGAGCTGATGACGCCAGGGCAGCCAATGTGAAGCCGAAACATCGTTATTATAAAGCCCATGCTAGCTAAAATGCTGCCTGTCTGTTGAGTTTATGATTAACTGTTTGGTCAAACTGTGACTTTTGGATATAGTAGTTAGCACTAGCCTGTCCTAACTACACAAGTTTGTAAAGCTTGTGCTAGCTACACAAGTTAGCACTAGTTTGTGTTAGCTACACAAGTTAGCACTAGTTTGTGCTAACTTCACAAGTTTGTAAAGCTTGTGCTAGCTACAGAAGTTAGCACTAGTTTGTGCTAACTACACAAGTTAGTGCTAGCTACACAAATTAACACTAGCTTGTGCTAGCTACTTATGTAGGATGCTACTGCTTAGCTATGGTATAACGTTGACACTAGCATTACTAAACGGTAAATGGCCTGAACGTATATGGCGCTTTTTCAGTCATTTTCAAAGCGCTTTCTCGTAAAAGCACTTTACATTAGAGTCACGTTCCCCCATTCGCAATCACAAACGCTCACGTTTATACACCGATATGAAGATCGGTAGGCAATTTGGGATTAAGTGCCTTGCCCAGAGGCACATCGACGTGTGGCAGGAGGAAGCTGGAATCGAACCTACGACATAGCATAAATTTACCCTTTTTGCCTCTTGTTGTTTCAATATGTCAGAGGTTCAATAAGGTTGTCGTGTGCTTCAAAATGGCGCCTCTCTATCTAATAAACTGATTCACAGTGTCGGCCTGATTCGACTCTCGACCTTCATTCTCACAGAAAACGGTCTACTCGCTCGGCAGTGACAGACTCCGGGAACTTTGTCTGGAGCTTCTGACATAAATCAGGCCGAATCGGAGGTTTTTTCCCCCCTGCTTTTTGTCGCGTTTACTCTTTACATGTTTGCATGATTTTGAGTTACCGGGGCCCTTAACTTCATGCTGTGTCATTTTCTGATCTTTTCTAATTAAAGTTTGCTGGGCTCGGTCCATCTGCGTTTAATAACAACCGCTAACAAATCTGAGAAAACAGAATAACTGTAAGAAAACTGACAATATTAAGTATTGATCCTTTACAAGTAACCTCACTCTCTCAGAAACTCGGCCATGACCAACGTCAAAACAACCAATGCCCTCCACTTTATCACATGCAAAACCTCACCAAACTTGACCCAAAATTCCCCCCAGGAAAATGTTGGATGGAGTCGCAAGCGGACGTGGCCAATCTGCTCTACAGTGCCACCTATCGCGAGTTTAGAAGAACTGCAGGTCGTGGAAATCTGAAACTCTATACGTAGGCAGATCCCTCCACCCCCATTTAGAAAAAAAGTCTGTTGACGGTACCCCCTAAGATGCACAGGGGCGGCCATTTTGGGTCAAATGTCAAATTTTACCTGATTTTAACTTTTACTCGTGTCAAAGTTTAACAAAGTCCTCCTAGGGAATTAAGGCATTGGGTGTTAAAAATTATCAAAAAAGATGGACTTTTTGTCTTAATAAACTTTAACCTAGCCTTTGAGGTACTCCTGCCAGGTCAGTTCTCTGGCGGCTGGCATATGTTTACAATTTGTCACGCTTCCTGCTCCTCTAGAAACATCACACATTCTAGAACAACTAAACAGTCTAACTGTTCATAAGGACAATGATTAGTGTTAATGCAAGTTATTAATTTAAACCTATCACTCACGTTTTGACCGCGCTGCACCAAACTCACTGAAATCGATCCTTGTCCACCCCCGACAGGAATGTGGTCCAATATTTGGTGTGTGTGGCCCAATTCCTCCACAACACACCAAGAATATCCTTAAAAATCATCCACTTCCCTCAATCTATCATGTCTAACCCGACCCTCTCTTATGAATTATGATCCTCGTCCGGTAAACTGTTAATTTCGAAAGAAATCATGACCCTACCCTTGAAAGACCTGTTTTGTGCCTCTGAGGTACGAAGTTCCCTAGCCAGGGAACTTGGTACCTCAAAGACTCTGGTAGCGGTGCCTTTCAGAGACCTTGGTGATGATCTAAGAGCTGGGACCACTGAAGCCAAGGTTTCTGCTGTGAATTCAGCAAGAACCTGGGCTGCAAGGTCGGCCGCAGATACATCTTCCCCAGCCGGGGCAGATGCTTCTGCGGCTCGTCTCTGGGACACAAGGTCTTCTGTCAACTTTGAGCAAACCTCCCCCGCCGGGTCGGTTTGCTCAAAGTTAGTACTGCCAGACTCAGTACTAACTGAGTCTGGCAGGTCTCCGTCTGCTGTCTCACAAACAGCACACGGAGCCGTCGGTTCATGACAATCCTGCCCAGCCGGGTCAGTTTGTCTGGAGACAGTACCGTTTTTTGCGGTACTCTCTGGTAGGGTCACGATTGGGTCTAATTCTACAGTCCCTAAGATGTCCGATGGTTTGGAACAAACCTCCCCAGCCGGGTTGGTTTGTTCCTCCTCAAAATCCTCAACGTCCTGTGACTCCTTAGAATCAGGCAAGTCCTGACAACCTCCTTCGTCCTCCTCAGGAAGACGATAATCAAATAAATTATTCATTGCGGTGCAAACGGCGTATCCTACGCCCCAACCCAGTGGTATCAAGAAAGGCACGAGTGCGTTCAAACAAGACATCGTTGTTCGCAAATCTTCTCTGAAAGCTGTCTGAATCCTGACTGAAGCACTGAGATTCCTACTGTAGAATTTCTTTGTCATTGATGACCTCATCAGTGACCTCACTGGACTTCAAGGGCAAGGTATTGCCTCTGGTCATCGCTATGGAAACGATATCAGTTCTGCAAGACTCAAGTTGAAATAATGACAAAATATTTTTAAAATAAGTAATATTTTATTTATTCAACAATAGATTTCTATATGATTTAATTATTGCATTTGTGGTTTTCCATACCTGCTGTGGCATTAACAGCCTTAATCCATTTATCCACTGATATTTTTGAACACAATCTTATGGAAAGCTAATTGTAACTTCGCACTCTGAGCTCACGTCACATTATAAATATTTACATGCAATAAATTGACATTTATTAAATATTTACAATATTTTGCAAGCAATATATCTACACTTTAACTACTCACCTGCTTTTATTTTGACACAGTGTGAAAGTGAACCACACTGCTGAAAATGTAATAAATGTTGGGCATCCTGATCTATTGATATTGCTATTGATTTACTTTCCAATCATAAGTAGAATTTCTTTTTTTAATGTAGAAGTTGTCTTTTTTCTCTAAAGATCAGGAAACCGAAACTAAAACAATTTCAAAATAAAATGCAACAAAACTTCTCTGAAATGGTTCAGAAAGTCTAATTATTCTAAATATTATGTAAAATAAATAAAGAACGATTATAGAATTAGTCTGAATAGATCTGCGTTTATGGATTAGAATTTTTTTCTCAGTATTGGGGCCAATACAGATGTAAATATCGGTTTGGTACATCTCCAAAACAAACTATTTTGAATAAAGAGGAATAAATAAAATTATTTGTTTGATTTGTAGTGAATAAATCCATGTTGTTTTATGCTTGAAACCCATCCAGTGTGGCTGAAATAATTCACCTCTTTGAAGAAAAAAAATCCCCCACCATAGATTTAAGAAACTTTTTGCGACTTTAGACAAATGCTTGATGTCAGTTATTGAGACAAAGGTTTAAAACGTACTTGTTTGTACTCAGATAA
>NW_026562399.1:5590000-5640000 GCF_027474105.1 Poeciliopsis prolifica | reverse complement strand
AATGAGCGCTACAAATAGTGAGTCAGATTCCTCTTCGGTGATACTGAAGACACTTTAGTCGGAAAACATTTGCAATAGGTGCCAGAGAGATCCTTCCAGGCCACAGCTTGATATATGACTCGGTTAATATTTGTGGTGAAGGAAAAGCGCAAACAGTGACAACCTGCTGCTGCAGAAACCAGGTGGTAAGTCGACATATCACCGGTTTTCTCTTTTCTGACTAAATTGAACGGCAGCTCAAAGCCTTCTTGTTTATGTTCAGATTTCTGTAAACATTGCCAAGATGACTTTCCTTTCACGTCTAGCGAATGATAACCAATCTCACCTTGGATTCTTGCACAAACTGAGAAACCTCAACTCAATGGTGTATTCAGAGCTGAAGAGTGAGAGCGACGAGGGCATCAGCATCTACTGATACTCGTACTACTGTGACATGCCGTTTGCGATCCACGTGTAAATATAACAGCACACAACCAATCTGCTCTCATAGAGAACATTGTTTGTTTTTTTCCCTTTTCACATTCAAGGAGACAATTGAAAAATTTGTGCATTACTGACGCACATGAGGTTTAAGTGAGAACAGTGTATCTGAGTGAAAGATTACCTTTGACCTGACAAATAAACTGTGGAGTGTGTGTGTGTGTGTGTGTGTGTGGGTGGGTGTGTGTGTGTGTGTGTGTGTGTGTGTGTGTGTGTGTGTGTGTGTGTGTGTGTGTGTGTGTGTGTGTGAGAGAGAGAGAGAAAGAGAGAGAGAGAGAGAGAGAGAGCTGGTGAGTCCAAAACACTCACCAGTCCCAGTATTTTCTTCGAGTTCCTTAGGCATGAGATTTCTTCTGAAAACAAAACTTGTACTAAATGCCTGGTATTACTGCTGTCACTTTTTTCCCCCTCAAACAGGTTTAAACAAAATCTTCCCGCACTTATCTTGTTAGGCTGAGCAGCTACTTAATGAGTGCATATTTCTATAGATCTGCAGAGCCATGCGAGAGAATGTAATAACGTTGGTGAAAGACTGCTTAGCTTTTTATCTTTTCATTGAGCATAAAATTGAATGAATCTAATCATTCGTTTAAGCCAGGGAGTGTAAATGGAAACACATCCTGGCTTATTAAACACATCAGAAACAACAGCTGAAGCCTAATCCAAGTAAAGCAGCATGTCATCTCTTGCTTCCACTAAGCATGTCAAGCATGTTTGGGGACTGAGTGGTTCTGCCTCTGCTGGAGAGATCAAGAACTGACTCTGTTCATTTTTGTCTTAACATTCCAAGACTACAGAGTCTAAAAAAACCACAGATGGCACCCAAGAGTTCCAATTTGCAACGGCACGTACAAAACACATATAATAATATTAAGGCGGGCGGAGGGGTCGGAGGTGCCGGGTCCTGGGGAAGGGCAGACCGTGCAGCAGCACACGGCGTTTCTGAGCCAGAGGTCAATTAGGCATGCTGAATAATCTGGGCATGAGTTCTCTCTGCTGCTGATCTGTATTCCGCACCTTCCTCCTGCACTGATCTCCTCTCCCTCCATTCCCAAGTCTGACCACAACACAGAGTTAGCGGGGGAGCAAAGACGGATCGAAAATGAAGAGTGTCTTTTATCTTCTGCGGCTTGATGGGGGAACGAGACAATGTTCCCCTCCCGTGGTCGCTCCCCTCAGTGAAGCACACATTTAGTCTGCTTTGGGGGTACACAAGAAATAAATGGCTGGCAACGGGAATGGGATGGAGAAAGGTCAGCAAAGTGTCGCACAGTCAATCTTTCAGATGAAGTTGGGCTCCTTCCTACAATCTGGCCTTGCACTGCAATAGAGACAAAGGGCCAGTGGGTATAAACAAGGGTCATGTTTCTGCAATAGCAATTTCCTGTGTGGCACCACATGGGTTTTACCCAAAAAGAACAGAAATCTCTAAAGCAACTAACATCTAGTCTATGTGACGAAACGGAGCTAAAATAAACTGATTTCCATACTGTGATTTTTAGACCACGGTGGTGCAGTGCGGCCATATTGGAGCAGATTAGATCCAGTCAAGTTCATATTTACGCACAAGTTTTTCATAACCACATGAACTTAAGTTTATCACAGATGTCCTGAGTTAAGTTTCCTGTCAGTGACATAATAATGAATTATTGTTCTGCTTCATGTTGAGAGATTTCTTGCAATACGAACCATCTTGATGTCGACCTGCTGCCTTGGTGAGACCACTCACCGTCTGTTATTTCAAACACAAAACTGATGATTTGCAAGTAGTGGGTTTTCCCACCAACATGATCTGCAATGCTCTTCAGATATGGTAACCCCGTGGTACCGCCCAGAACTACTAACACTTTTCCAGGTGGCCAAGAGTGGGCCACTTTTACAATGTCAAGTTCTGCAGAATTTTTTTTAGACCTTTCCTGAGACCTTCAGCCATTGTAGGTATGAAATAAATATATCATAAGTGTTAAGATGCACGGCGCATGTTGCTGAGGTTGTGCTTCACTAGCAAAGCTGGGGGCTGATAAAGTCATTCTGAGCAGAGGGCAAATCAGAGGGCAAACAACCTCTGACGTCATCGTGGGCCTTGGTGTTAGCTCTGTGAGACGAATTTGAAAACTGATAGGGTAAAA
This sequence comes from Poeciliopsis prolifica, assembly GCF_027474105.1. NCBI lineage: Eukaryota > Metazoa > Chordata > Actinopteri > Cyprinodontiformes > Poeciliidae > Poeciliopsis > Poeciliopsis prolifica. The sequence continues at coordinate 5,637,391 of NW_026562399.1, read as the reverse complement.
CAAAACTTGTTAACTGCTATATTATTGGCTGATCTTATGGCTCCTCTACTGATTCTGAAGATGCTGGGCAGATTAGACTGACCCCGGCAACACATAGACACTGAAATTTGATTGGACGAAACATCGATAGTCGACAGAGACGTGTACGGGAAACACGGTGCAGCCAAGAGAAACTACAACAAAGAGGAGAGACTGTCGAAAGTAAACGAGTAACATTAATTTAAATAAAGATCAAAATTTCAGTTGATTCTGATAAGAGTTTAGACCTGATGGCCCAGGACTGTCATGGACTGATCTCTTATCTTTTTTCTTTCTTTTTTTTCGTGACTGAAGCAATAAGAAGCAACTTTATCTTTGGTTTGGCTTCCAGTTTATTCACAGGCAACTGATTATGTTGTAAAAGTAGAGGGAGGAATCTCCATCTGCAAGCAAAGCCCTTCCTTTAACCAACAGCACGTGAAAAAAATGGGCACTTGTTTATGAATAACACACAGGTATTGGTCGCTTAGATGCAGAAAATCCCAAATAGAACTTTCCCCGTTTTTTGTGTTTGTTTTTGTTGTCTCAGCTGTCCAGAATTAAGCCTACTAAAAAATAAATAAATAAATAAAAATTTAAAAAAAGCTAACTCTGGTCTTTGCTGGAGAATGCTGATTGGGGTTTTTCCACCCAAACGACAGCGAGCTTTATTGCATTTGACAAGCATGGCACCTGAATGCGTTAGCATGTTGCTGCTTCCGACTGCATCTGAATGATACAGAACCCACAACGTTCGAGTGGAATTCACGTTTACAAAATATTTACGCCTAATGATGTTCTTTAGTCATTGGTGTATGAGAACAAAGCTGCACGCAGTCACCCACTTCTGTTCTCACTTCTCCCGAGACGCGCCGTTGTTCTGAAACATTCCTCGGATATTTCAGACGAGCATCGCCGTTACCCTAAATACATGAGAAGAGAAAAAAGCCTGAGGTTTCAGACATGAATTGCTCTTGAAAAGCTGCTTCTCATCTCGTCTTCTCTCTGCCGAGTGTTACTCATCTCTATTTTTAGGTTCTAATTAGGCTCAAGTGGTACCAAGAGGTACACGAGTTATTAAATAACAGAAGTGTTTCTTTAACATCAAAGCAAGACACAATATCATTTTATTTGAAAATCACTTTGGATGTTTCATGGAATCACTCCCCCTCCAACAAAAAGCACTTTTTTTTCCAGTAATGTTGAAAATACTTTTTGCATACTTGTTAAAATTATTATTATGTTGTGACAGCATAAAACAGGTGATCTGAACTAAATTACATATTGTCGCAAACTCTGTGACAAAAAGTTTTGTAAAAGTTGCATACTGCAGCTTTAAATTTTCTACCTGTTGAGGTATGAAATGGATTATTCAGGAGACAAGCCCAGATGCTTATAGAGAGCGTGAATGCTTTCCTGAGATCCGGTTTAAGAGGACAGGAATAGCCGGGTCCGAACGGACGGGACTTCAGCAGATAACCGGCCGCCTTGTCCGTCTCTGTACTCACACGCCAGCAGTGACGGAGAGATGCATGTTGACAAGCCCCAAAGCTTCGCAGTGCATATTGTTGAGAACAGTGCCCGCACAACGCGTATTGATGATGAAGGGCATCATTAGGTGTAACTCCAAGGTATAAAACGAAGATCTGACAGCAAAGTTGCCTCCCTCCATAAAAGTCCAGAGAGGAACTAACAGACTCTCATCCCCATCATCAAAACCAGCACACAAAAAAAAAACTTTGTTGGAAAAAAGAAAGAAAAACGCAACTTCTGGCCATGTCTTCAGCCTTGACAATGAAAAACATTACCAGGATGCCAAAAAACAACATGTTTGACATCCTTGTGAGATGCCCTCCACGTCTCCAGCACTTCATTTAGTCCAGAAAGCTCCAAAGAACTTTACACCACATTCAGGCATTCATGCACACTCTTACATTTTCATGAGCCTGTAAAGCATTTTGTCTTCCAGCTTTATTTAACGAGTACCAAATACTCTACAGACATTAAGAACTGCAAACACATACAATACCTGTTGCATCGTATGTTGTTGTTCAAGGAGTTCTTTGCGATATTGATTTTGCACACACCGACGCTCCAAATGTGAAAGGTTTTTGTTGTACTCTGCGGTCCTCACGCACTAACAGCATACAAGATTGTCTGTAGCTCTGGCAGAAGAGTCTTTGAATTTGATGAAGAATCTGTGGAGCGTTTAAGGTAATGGCAAGTAGGCTTTGCAACCTATAAGTTGAAATTCATCAGCACACTGTCAGGCTGCTCACGGTCTGTAAGAATGTTAGACGGCTGTAATGCCAATGAAGTTTTTACCTCCTGACTATTAAGAGGATAAAATGCAAATAAAAACAATTGCAAATTACACGCACTTTTAAGCTGATACTTGTTTGGCATTGTTTTAAAGTGCTTAGATAGGAATACCATAGTTCCTGTGAGAAACAAACTTATAAAACCAAATATTTTTGTCGCGCACTGTTAATGACAGATGCTTCCTATTTGCCGCTCGGTTTGTCCTCGGACTCGGAAAGGCAAATCAGCAGCGTAACATGTGCAGCACTTTAAACTTAGTTTCTGCCTCTGTAAACAGGCCACTGCCTGATATCTTATGCTCTTTTAAAATCCTGTTTCTCATAGTTCTTTTTGAAAGTCTGCTTCTTAACATCACTCTTACGGCAGAAGACGTCTCAAAATTTGCTTCGCGGGGGAAACTTCAATCCGAGTGAAGCCACGGCTACAAACGATTTCAAACATGTAAATATAAACTCGGAGACCCTTCCTGCTCATTAAAACCTCTGACAAATGACTCGGTTAAAAGTAACCGAATAGCCTGCACCGCAAGCATGTCATGAACCAAAAGGGCTTCACTATGTATTCACCAAACACCTACTGAAGGAGCACGGCCAGATTTAATAGAGCATCTAAAGAAGCCATTGATCATGGCTTTTGATGGAGCCCAATTAAAGCGAACATGCTGCCGCTGCCGGCGAGTTTTGTGCCAGAGCATTCACCACACAGGGAACAGAGAGAGTAAAAAGCAGGAGCCGTCCGTGGAGCTCAGAACCAAGATTATAGATGTCCATATTACAGATGGAGGCTACAAGATCACCTCCAAAGCTGCTACATGTGGGTTTTTTTTTGGGCCACAGCTTTTGGTGTTGTTAAAACATAGAAGGTCTTTTGAACCGCAGTGAAGCTCCTGAGCCAGAAGACAATCAGACGACTCGGGTGGTAGAAAACCAGCGAAAAAACCAAAACACGTTCAAGCTACGACAATCTCCTATCTGTTTCGTTTCGAAGCTTAAGTCTGCTCCACAGCGGAAGAGCCAGAAGAGCTTCACGGTTGACAAAAACACACACACACACACAGACACACACACACACAAAACAGACTGGATTTAACTAAAATGCATGTTGACAAGCCCCAAAGCTTCTGGGAGAAAATCCTTTGAACTGATGAGACGAAACCGGAGCTCTTTGGCCTGACTTATCAACTCCGTGTTCACAGAAGAAGAAGAGAGAGAGAAAAAAAACAACAAGCTTTCAAAGAAAGCCACACCAAGCCCGCTGTGAACCATGGAAGTGGCTCGACTTATTTTGGGAAGGCTTTGCTGAGTCTGGCAACAGCGGCTGCATGTTGGCAGGAATTGCTGTCATAGAATAAAAAGGGCTTCGTCTGTTTTGGTCGATGTGTTTCCCATCCTTTTTGATTTTAAGAAATATTCAACTCAGTCGAGGATTATCAATCAAAGTCTGGTTTGGTGCTACGTGTCAGACTTTGGGTCAGTTTTGAGTCATTTCAGAGACGCGTCTTTGTTTTGTTTGGACTTGTTGTATATGACTGTGACCTATATAGTAGGATCGTAATTAGTCCTGACAGTCTGGCAAAGTGCATTAATATAGCATTTGTCGTAATTTGATACCATAAAACCAGAGAGTACTGAACTGAGCTGAGTTGAACTGACAGCGCTACCTGCCTGAATCCGGTAGCAGGATTAAAACCGTTCTTTGGCTTCACCTCTCCACACTGCAGACAGGCAGATTGTTTCCTCCAGGGACATCAGTCTGAAGCGCGTCGTTTTCAATACTTGACTGTGAAACACACCAGACCGATCTCAGTAACATTTGGAGAAAACTTCGCTGGATTATCCATGCCAGACGCCGGTTTTAAAAAATTACTTTAAATTAAATGTCTGTTATGTTTACAGGCAACATTTCAAGGTGTCCTGTTCCAGTTCTTGAAATATAAAACAACGCACAATAAACAGGTCACATAAACTTCTGAGCAGATCAGTTCATAAGAAGGTTCAATCTTCAGGAGGGCCTCTTGTCCCCTGAAAGACTCCGGTCTCTCCCACAGGTTGATCTGCTCTCACATTCGTCTTCCTGTGAAGCGTGTTGAGGACATGAGTCCACTGTCAGGCTGTCATGTCCTGTGAATCATGTGATATTGCTTTACTGTCACTCAATTTCACCGGCATGGCTTTGGGAGTGCTGTCTTAAAAAGCTCTTTATGTATAATATTATAAAGTTGTGCATCTTTTATTCAGTCACGGTGAAAATCTAAAGTCCATAATGGGACGAGTAAATAAATAAATGGAGACGACAATTTAGAGACAGGATATTCAGTGTCAATAAAAAGTGAATAAGAAGCCTAGAAGAAGAACATCAGGACAGAGCACAGAATATCACTTTGACAGAGCAGATTGTTGCTTTACAGAAAGAGTGGAGCATGAAATAATCGTTTCGTTGTCAAACAGTTTCCTCCGCGGAAACTCGTCGTGCCATTATCACTTTGCATCACAGGGGCTTCACAGACAAGTACGTTGCTCCTTATAAGTTTCAAGGAGAGAGGTGAATTCTTCGAGCGCTGCGAAGACGCATTCAGGGACCCCAAAGAAAAGGATTCAACCGAGGGATCAGGTCGGAGAACGAGAAGAACGAGTCGCCATCCTTTAGGATTTCACTTAGCAGTAGATATCAATTCTAACTGATGCTTTACAGATGCATTTCTGGAAATGTAATTTGAAATGTGATTGAAACTGGATTGCATGGACTATATATTGAGTAGATGTAAAGTAGATGATTTTATGTAAAATGCTTTGTCACCATATGGTGAATTGGCTCACAGAGCTTACGACAGTTTTACTGAATGTAATGTCACAAACGCAAAGGGCTGCATTGATGCAATCCTGGATGCATTTGAATTCTCCTGCGTGCAAATTATGCAAGCGATATATTTTACTTTCATTGCCGTCAACGACCACATTTAGTGGCCAGGAGGGTAAACGCTCACAAAGAGAGGTCATTCAAAACCAAGCAAACACATAAAAGAATCAGGAAAATCATCACTCATGTTGGCATCTCAATGTTTAGGAATGGTATCAAAATCTTTTGATATCCTGCTGATATTGTGAAGCCCTGATCATACAGAAACGTTTTAAACCTCAGTGTAGTCTCTTCCATTTCTAAATATTTACCCTGCTAGTTAATTCATGTCAGTTTGTTTAACTCCATATTGCATCAAATTTGCATACATTTGAAATAGGGGCTCATATTTTCACGATATAGCTGAAAGTGAGTCTGTGGAGACATCCTGGGCTCCCAGTAATTGCCTGAACCTCCTCCTTTCTGATCCCACTATTAAACAGAAAGAAAGAGAAAAAGGCTGTAAGGGAGTGAAGATAACAAGGTTTTCACTCAGGCTGTGTATTTTGGTGTTTTTCTGCATATCCTGCCATGTACACACTTTGCACCTTTCATGTTTCCCAACACACACACACACACACAGACACATCACCGTTTTTATGTTTAATAGATTTTATTAAACCATTTGTATATATTTTTCATCTTGTTCAGAACATGAACAAAACATGTTTTATCTTCCACAGTTTGGAGCAAATCCAATAGGCGTTTGCTCGGCATTAACGCGTCCACGTTCAGCTCGCCTCTCGTTTCCGGTGGTGTTTTCACTCCTAGCAGTTTGCTGAAGTGGAATTAGCAGGACTTCAATGTTCTCATATACATAAATGATACCTCTGTTCCTCATAGGGCTCTGTAATTTCATCGATTCTATGATATGTGTCGATGTTTTTTTTCCTCAGAAAGTATCGATTTCTAATCCGCGAGTATCGATACGGCAAGTTTTATGTCAAATACACATAAGTTAAATGAAAGTTATCACACCTGACATTTTCTACCCAGTTGCACATGAACATTAGAAATACATTAATGTACATGTGCAAAATTAATGTCATTACGTGACATTACATGTCATGCTTTATTACATGACATGTAATAAAACAACCAGTCACAATGAATAAAAACTGAAATGAAATAGATGAACGACATTATCTAATATAAGTGAACAAGAAAAAAAAGGCTATTTTTCTTCATAACCAAGTACACAAAGCCACACAATTACCATCTAAACAAAGCAAATGTAAAACAAATACAACATTTATTACACCATCAGTTCAATTAATGCAATCTAAGTCTATGGAAGAGTCACAAAATGTCACCAAAATCACTCTGTCTTTCAGAAAATCATAGAAATGTACTAAATCGCATCGAATCGTGTCATTTGCTGAATATTGTGATATATATCGCATCGTGAGCATGATATTGTGATAACATCATATTGTATCATGAGATTAGTGTATCGCTACAGCCCTAGTTCCTTGCATATTTTGGAAGTGTTTTACTCTGCAGACAAAACACAATCCAAGGTTAACAAGCATCAGATATTTCTGTCACCATCCAAGCTGCTGTGGTTACAGTAGATTTACAACACTATTATTTCATAGTTTTCCTTTGGGGTGTTTGAGCTAAAAATGGATCATAGCACCATTAAATGTTCAGTGCATTGACCTGCACTACAAATGCATCTAAAGATCCTGGGCCTCTACTCTCTGTACAGAAAGAGAACAGAGACTCTCCTGACACAAGACTGAAGTTTCACAAAAACCACAAGTTGTTTCCCCAATAGCGCTTCCTTTATTGTCTCGGCTTCATTCTGTTTCAAAGGCAAATTCCTATGAATCCTTCAAGTTCATTTTCATCTCTTATACTCCCTTTGAAAGGATGGTTTTGCCTCAAGACTTAACATGGCCAAAGTCATTTTTCTCACCTTTTATACATCCTGAAATTTCCTCAGATGATGATGAAGTCTTAAAAAAAATGGAAATGAGCACAGTGATTTGCACAAAGTCTGAAAATCTGTTCAGTTTTACATTTTAGAACGGAAAGTGCTTTGGAACAATAAAAAAAGCTGCCCGTAATGTCAAAAAAATGATTAAGTTATCAAATGTTTTCACATAGCACTGATGGCAGATTAAAGGACAAAAATGGAAGTGTGTAAGATCTGCTATAGAAAATATGCAAAGTCAGATCAGAAACAGACTTTTTTTAAACTAAAGTTTTACTGTTCAAATAAAAAGACCCTGAAGGTGTGAAAATGACCTCAGCAAAATATATGGACTTTCTGACTGATCACTTTCTTTCATGGTTCAAAAAGAAGAGCCGCACCTCCAAAATCATCTTCATGCATATTGATGCACCATCTCATGCTGCAAGAAATACCACTGAGTCATTGGCTGTTGTGGGCATAAAAGGGGAGAAACTCATGGTGTGGTCACCATCCTCCTCTGACCTTTGACCCTACTGAGAACCTTTGGATCCTCAAGCAGAAGATCTGATGGTGGAATGCAGTTCATATCAAAACAGCTCAGGGAAGGTTTTCTGACGTCCTGCAAAGAAATTCAAGCAGAAACTTTCCAAAAAACTTACAAGATCAATGGATGCAGAAATTGTGCAGTGATATCAAAGAAAGGGTTCAATGTTAACATGTAACTCTGTTAAGCTGTTTTTATTGAAACAGCTTTTGATTTTAGTACAATGACCACTTAATGCTGCACATTCAATGATAATAATAATAATTTGGAGCACGGTGTAAACATAGGAGAGAGACATTGCTTTAAAAAAATCATTAATCACTTTCCAGTCAACACCTACCTGTAGCTACAGACTAATGTAATTCTGTGAACTGAATTCCAGAAAAAAAAAAGAAAATAAAATATTAACTTTACACTATTTTTCAAAGCCAGCAAACAAAAAAGAAAAATCTTGAAACTGAGAGAAAAACATTGTAATAACCCAAAAGGAACAGGGGAACACTTCAGTGATCTTTACAGTCGGAATATTAATGATACTTGAAGCCCCCGGCTGGTAACAATGATCTATGAATCCAATATGCTTCAATAATTCCCTCAGCCAAAGCCCAATGGATAAAGCAGACGGCATATGCAGTTCCATTTATTTCTTCAATAAAGTGCCACACTGAAACAAGAGTGGGCGACGCAAACAGCCGAGACAAACAGTCAGTAAGCAGTTAATATTGCAATGATAACCAGCAGTGCTATAGGAATATTTCAAATAGATCATGGTTTTACACTGATTCTGTTCAGAGAACTATGCTTGTATCTTTATTTGTATTGTGTGCAGAGCACATTGTAAGGATTTATTTATCTTTCTTGTTCCATTTTGCTTCCCTGTGTCGGCTTCTCACCATGCATGCGTGTGCATAAGTTCGGTCTAATTGGTACATAAAAAATCACCGGGGCGGCGTTTCTGGGAGAGACGCGGCGCTGTGTGGAGCGCCACGTGGTGTGGTGGCAGAACGGGCGCCACGCGTTCAGAGCCTACGAACTTTAACTGTAGGTTTGAGTCCTGACTTTGAGACTTTTGGTGCAAGTCTTCCCCTTTCCTCCTGCCCGTTTCCTGTTTGGTAGCCGGCAGCGAAGTCCACTAGTACCAAACAGCGTCTTAACTAAATTTAAAAAAAGATTGTGGTAATTTTGCCTTTCTTCATGGCTGACCTGGAACAATAAGTCTTGAAAAAGTTTTGTTTTTCTGAATGTATCAAAGCATGGCTCTAACTGCACACCTACAAATGCACCAGTGTATTATACCTACTCACAGCTACCTCATGCGCAACTTGTACATCGCATGCCTCATTCCCCTGCTCCTTTATTAGCTTCTACTCGTCAGCTTCATGCAGCACCTGGAGTGGCGGTTGTTAGTGAACTCGGGGATTAGATTTCTTGAGACAGAATCCAGAGTCTGAGTCTCTCTAATGGGTCATCAACAATTCACAGATCCTCTTCTCTCCTCTGTAAATCATTTAATTGTCTTTGCTGTGACACGGTCATTTCTAACCATTCAAGCACACGCTCCAGCCCAATGAGCTGCTAGTAAATAAAGCAACAACCTTCTTTTGCTTCAAGGTAACAGCAACAATCAAAGTCGCATCGTGCCGTGGAAATTTCACAGTCTCTGGGTCGATTTTACAGCGGCTTCAGCAGTGGGGTAAACGCTGCGCTGGTTTGTGGTTAAGAAAGGGCTGAACTGAAAGGCAATTCACGTTTAATAAATCAAATTATCTACTTTCTCACTTTCAGTACTGTAGCCAGGTAAAGACTGAAAGGATGAGGTGACAAATACAAGCAACCAGTATAAGCTTAATCGGTACAAGGCCTGATCTCCCCTTTCAGAGGGAATCACAACTTTGGCTTCTCTTGACGGAGAGAGAGAGAGAGCAGAAGTGGTTTGGACAGCTTGTAAATGCACGTTTCTGACAAAGTGTTCCTGGAATACCGCATTAGGATGAGACCTCTGCCAGACCCAACGAAAGGAGACAGCTGGGGAGGATTTAAGTGAATTTTACATCGTTGTTGGTGCCAGTCGGGCTGGTCTGAGTATTTCTCAGTACTCCGATCAGCTGATCCTGATCAGAGGATCTGTTAATACTTGAGATACGGCTTTAATTGTCAAGAGAATTGCAGCAGAGTCTCAGAGGAGAATTTGCATATTGGGTTCAGCTCACAGCAGCTCAGTTAACTGCATGCCACAGTTGTGAACAAGCTCTAAACCTTCAACACGTAGAACCTTGAAGCAAGCAGAATACCACGACACCACACAGGAGCTGGGCTTTCAGGTCCAACATCCATTCTCTTATCACCCTTATTCCTTGCGAGACATGATGGCTACTTCAAGGACAGTATTGCACCATGTCTCACAGCTCAACTGGTCTCAAGAACATGACAAAGACACCGCTGTACTCCAATGTGTGCAGCAGAACTCAAATCAGATCAACGTGAGGTGGAATGAACAGGTTTGCATCACGGATGTGCAGCTGACTAATCTGTTTGCACAGCTTCTTCAAGCTGCAGGCTGCTTCACTGGGGAGTCTCTTCTTAGTTACCCGCATGCATTAAAGGTGCTGGCCGAATGAAGCATCTTTCACACTGAGGCAGCTCTGGATTTAGAAAAGTGCTCTATCCTGGCGACTGTGAAAAACTAAAACGGAACAGATTTCTATTTTTTAAGAAATCTCCGAGAACAAAACTAGAACAAATCCACAAACAAGCAGTGGCGTCCCAATAATCCGCCCTGTCATTTTATTGGCTGAAAGAGGCGGATGTTAGTGTAGGTTGTAGAAAATGTAGGGTTAGAAACGGTTTGTGTAGAAAAGTGAAGAATATTTCCAACCAGGGAGGATCTTTTCTAAGCGTAGAGGAGCACATGGAAATGTGCTCTTAAATTAGATGCATGAATGACAAATCAATCGCAGCTAGCTCAGAAATAGAAAGGGGGCCAAAGAGGCGTTCTATCCGAGAAGATAAAACTTGAGAAATGTTGAAAAATGCCAGACCTATTTAAAATACACAATCCCATATTTTTAGATAACAATCAGAAGCAAAAGTTAAATCTTTGTCTTATATTCACCACGCCTGCGGTAATAGCAGAATAATCACCACCTAAAGTGTAAAGTCTGTTGCTTCATACTGTTGGATTTCACCAAGGAAGACCATTCGGCTCCCCTTTGTTCTGCAAAGCTGAGCCTTAAGATAACCAATGGATACTCTTAGACGGAAAAGTTTTTCTTCTTTGAGATTCACTTATCCTCAGAGATCCTTCAAAGCGATTTCCTGTATAGGCCGTACTTTGAAGTGAGCGGTGAGATTTTTATGATTCGCTGCAGATAGACCGGGAGAGGCATTGCTATATGTCCTTAAACGTTGTGGAGACTTTAAGCTTTCATAGCTCTCCATTTACCCGTTTCTTTCCACCACCTAAATCACCCACTCCGGCTATTAAAGGTGACGTCTGTTCAGAGTGGAAATCACCGCTGTGGTTGCGATGGCCTTCGTTACTAAACTCATCGCAGCCACTGTCAGGAGAATCCTCACTGTGGTACAGAAAGCATCAGGCGTCAAACCAAGTTGTTTATCAGATTGCATTACGTATGCAAAGCAGGTGGAGCTTTAAAAACCTGCGGCGATGAACAAATCAAGTCAAGCTGATTGACATTTTAGCAACAGGGCAGCTGAAAGTGGTTTACATGATTAAAAACATAATGCAATTAACACAAAAAAAAGACATTACATTACAGCGACACAATAAAGAGAAATAATGAAAAGTTGCATTCCAGACAGGAATTGACCTTTTCCCCAGTTATTATCAATAATAAATATTAAAAATAGGATTTTAGCCCTTAAATGAATTTATAAACTAACAAAAGTCAAAAGCAAACTAATGATGCTTCATCAGTAGAAGGTTTTGTTGGAATCAAATAATTTTGACTCATGGCTGAAACAGCTACGTTTATTTAAGAAATGAAACATTTTTTTAAGTTGTAGAAGGGAACATTTGTATTGACTTTAGCAAAACACATTTTATACGACAATTTAATTTATTATACAATCAAAGTAATACAAAAATACCTTAATTTTAAGGTTTTTTGTATTTTGTGCATATTTGGGGAATTCAGGGTGTACTTATTTTCCACATGTTCCTCAATTTCTACTTAAATGACTCAAGATGCAAAATTGCAACTGCATTAAACGGCATCAAGACATTTAACTGCAATCAGACGGTTTAAGTTATTCTGCATCACAAAGAGCAGTCATTTGGAATATGGAAATATCATTTCTGATTAAAGTGTTTTTAAAATATAAATTTGTTTTGTTATTTTCTTTTGTGGGCATTTTTCAGGTGTTTTTTTTTTTCCTTTCTTTCTTTTCATGGACTGATTGCACCTTTGATTAGAGATTTGTTCATGTTTTGCCCCTAATCAGGAGAAGTGATTAGTTTATCAGCAGCAGATGTACGGACCCTGATGTGGTCCATGTAGGATACTTTTGCTAGTTCACCTATTGAACAGCGAATTTGTGAAAAATGCAGGCGTCAAAGCATTGATGCCTAATAAATTAATGTATTGCATTGCTGGGAACAGAGGAGGTGATAGGTTGCTATGTAAACAGTTGAAGGACAAAATCAAAGGATTATTATGAGTTATTCCCAAAACATTCATAGATTCATTTGGCCAAGAGAGCGGAGGAACTATCATCAAATTTGTTTTGAAGGTTTTTTCAGGAGACAGTCACCAGCAGCCCTCCGACCCCGAAGGGATAAGGGTGGAAGAAAACGGATGGATGGACGTTTAAGGTGAAAAGGGAGACTCAAAAGCTTCATCTATGCAGTCACTTTGTCAAGAATGAGTCTACTTTCGAAGCAGTGCAGCTCTTAAAGGCTTTCCTGAGTATTACATTTGAACGCCATACATTTGAGATGTTCATTTTCATGACAACCCCGTCTCTGCTGCACACTGTGTTTGTCTTACTGAAATAAACTGAGCAAACCATCTCTGCTTTCTATATGTTCTGTCAAAGTTTGAGAAGAAAAACAAAAAGCAGGAGCCATGAACTGTTTCAAGAAAGTAACTTTAACTTTACAGGAGTTAAATTTACTCCACCAGTTAATATAATAAAAAGTAGAACTTTCTGAGGCACAGAGTATGCTTTTTTATGTAAGAAGAACTAATTATGTTTTACAGTGCAAGTAACGTACATATATCTAAGTTAAAAAAATTCTTAAGTTGCAGGCAATAAATATTTCTCTTGTACTTTATTGTCAGTTGGACTTACTCAAAATGACCCAGTTAGTAGCGTTAAACTAACATTTTTGATCTCAAAATAAAAACGTTTTAAGGCAGCGAGTTTGCATGATTTTTTAAGTCAACTTATTGCATTTGTAATGCATGTTTAAACTTCCCCGTCTTCCTTCTGCATACAGCCTCTGCCACAAATGCTCATTTTTGATGTAATTCAACGGCTTCCGCTTTTCTTCATGAAACTATCACTAAGTTTATATAGGATGTGTGCAGACGACTCGTGTTCAATCGCTATTTTTATGAGCACGACTCGTTTTTCTCTCCAAAGAAGCTGCACCTGCCCCAGCATGTCTGTGTTTAATCAGCTAAGCTCTGGCTGCCAGTAGCATCATATTATGGATGCTACACTTTGGCCCATTTTTCTCTGTCGCAACTTTGGAAATAGTCAGTGAAGTCTCTACTGTTGCTATAAAACAGCGTCCACTCTGCTCTTCATCCTATAGATTTTGTTAGAGCCTTTCTGTTTAGCCTGTTCTCACCAAGACTGACATTAATCTCACCCTTTCTTCGTCTGAAAGAGTATTTTTGGACCAGTAACTCTTGTGTTTTTGTGTGACTGCTTCATCTTTCCAAGCACCCAAGTTGTTCACATTATTACTCAGCCTGGTTCTTTGAGAAGTTTCCTCCTGCAGTCCTTTTAACTCGCACTACATGCTCACTCAGGAGGAGGGATTGCTGCAAAGTCAAAGACTCGATGCAATCAGCACGGCCTGCGAAGACAGGAATTCTGTTCCAGCAGAGCCTTCAGATGACATTTGCTGGGAATTGGCACATATTACATTAAAGAAACGAGGCAGAATTTTACTGGGCTGTTCAAAGAACCTACTATGAATCGAGCCAAAACCTAAATTCTCAAAAGCAACAAAAACAATTTATTTTCCTTATAAATCAAAGATAATTTATGCTAATATATGCATACCATTCTGAAAAAAAGATGTCAAAAAATTACGTTTTCTCCGTCTGTTTTCAGTCGAGTTGCTCGACAACGCCCATCCCTTCTTCAACGCCGCGAAACATTTGCAAGAAAGAGAGAAAGACAAATAAAGTCATGACTTGGAAACAAAAGGAGCACCACCATCTATAGACACTGGATTGGTATGGAGCCTGAGCAGCAGGTCTTAGAACCTATATGAAAACCTACGTTTGCAGATAGACGTGTTAATTAACCGTTTAGCATCTGCTGGTTAGACTCAGTGTTTCTCAACACAGCAGAAAGTCAAAAAGCGACACCGTTCTGTTCAACGAGTTCTGTCAGTGTTTATGCTTTTGTTCTTCCACCATTCTGCATCAGTGACGACACAAAGCCAAATAAGAATAAAAAATAAAATAATAATTTAATGACCTGTTTAAGTTTACACTTATACTGTTTACATGTCCTTACAAAATTACAGAGGAGTTGAAACAGAGGCTGCATGGATGTCGAGCCGAACTCAACAGCAGAGAGATTAAAATGGCATTATGAAGTTGTTTACAATTAGCCTTTATAGCAAAAGAGAAATCCACAGATCTTAAGTTCTTAAAGAAAGAAATGGTTTGTTATTTGCTGGCGTGTATTGCTTCTGAAAGGTGTCCATTTGTCCTTAGAGGAGGAATGATTCCACAGAGGTCAACGCGGGCTCTTAATGGAAGAGCTATCGAGACTAATCAAACCCTCGAGTTCAAATATCAGGGGGAGCAAAGCACTTTACGTCTGCAAGGTTCGATCTGGAGACAGATGTCCTTCTTATTGTGGTCCTCTGCACAAAAGTCAAAATCTCCAAGTGTTCTCTGTCTTTTTTTTTTTTTTTTTTGTAACATTTGTAGAAAATGACGGCTTGAACAGATTCATCATCTCCTGCTCAACCTTTTGTCGCCCGACGGTCGATTCAAACCAGAGGGACAGAGCCGTCGGGCCGTCACGGTCGATCGGTGAATGCGAGACGCAACAATCCCTCGTCTTCCTGTTGTCATTTCCAACTCAGAAAAGCTGGACACGACTTCCCTCCTTTACCAACAAACTGCTGCAACTCCCCAAGTAACCGAGGCCACGGCGACGCGACTACAGCGAGCCCTCCTCGTTTCTCCGCCCAGCGCAATTGTTATCATGTTAATGTTAAATTTGCTGCGCCTGCAACAGTGGAGTCCACTGTTGATGTCTTTTGAAATCAGAATGGGAAAGACAGCTGGACAGCCGGGACATATAAAATATGTCCCTTCATATTTAAATTCAGCCTTCACAGAATGATTCTTTCAGTTTTTGTTTTGTTAGCAAGTACAGTTGATTAGGTCAGGACTGATCCAAATTTAGCCAATACCTTATTGGCTAAATTTTGTATACATTTGTATACATAATTAAGCCTGAACGTGCCCTGATTTCAATATGATATGACATTATATCATAAATGTGTCATTAAAGATCAAGTGAAAGACTTGACATTCTGTTTTCCAGCATGTTTTATTTGTCTCAGCTGCCATGTTTTGCTTCTTTTTTCCACTTTTTATGCTTCCTCTTAATCAGCTGCTCTCATTTGTCTTCGCTGATGATCAGCTACGAATAATTTAACTCTAGTGCAGAGGCCTCGGTCCCCGACGCGTCCGTCGCGGGTTCGAGTCCCGGCCCGTTGACCTTTGCCTCACGTCTTCCTCCTCTCTCATAAGCTGCTTTCTTGTTCTTCACTTGAGCTGAAACAAAACACTAAATATCGGTCTTAAATATTAATAAAAGTGTTTCTAATGCACCGTCGAGAAGCTCGTATTTCTCAGCCTTGACCGTCCAAACCTGTTTTAAATTGTCTTTGTTGAACAAAATTAATTAAAATCAAAGTATTTTAATATAAGTATAATTAAAATCAAAGTATTGATTTGTTTTTATGACTGAAGTTTGACTTCCAAGCTTTGTCAAGGACTTAGTTTAAGTTTTGTGGCGCTGTGTGGGTCTCATATTTTAGTGACTATTTATGTTCCTGTTCTTCTTAGCTTTCTGTTTTTACTCTAGGAACCATGAATGGGATCCAGCTAACTGCCTACTAAAGGTTTTTTTTTACCGGTTATCTACTAGGTAAGTTAGTCTAACTCAGAAAAAACAAACATGATTATCAATATTACAGTCAAATGAGCCTGTGATATTTTGGCTTTAAGTTTTGTATTAACTGCTCCTTACAAAACATTTACCCTCAATCAAATTTAATCCCCCAGATGGAGGTATTGTAAATATCTACATTCATTTCCTGCCATCCCGACTCTGCAACGTATCGCAAGACATTTTCCAATGAAAGGAAAACATCATGATATAAAAAGGTGATTCAATAACTGCTGTCCCCTTCATTTCTTTCATTTGCTTAAGTTATTGATTGGTCGGAAGGCAGCGCTTTCACGGTCCTGCTCTCCAATCTGGAAACTTTTCTCTGCAGCCATTTCGAATGGTGAAGGTAAGAAATGAACCACATCCATGACCTGAACCGAGATTTGGCCTGATGAGCCACTGATCCTGCTTTGCTGCAAAAGGCCCTGGTCTCTGTGCATCACTCGCTTTGCTCAGCAATTACTTTACCTGATTTCCTGTAGTTTGTTCATCATTTGTTCATTTTCATCTAAAGAGGATTTCAGCAAACTCCCTAGACGTTGAAACGTAACGACTGCTCCAGCTGATAACTCGACATGGACATAATTTCTTTTTTTTTTTGGACAGGCAGTTCGTGTAAACCCTTCCAACGCCTCAAGATTCAGCCAAAATGAGCCGGAGGGAGGGGCGCTGGGGTTTCCCTCCTGAACTTGTTAATGTCATGGTTTTCTCACCAAATGGCCTGCTTTGTATTTTCCACAGTATTGGTGGTTTCACGTTCATATTAAAGTTGTATATTTCTCCTCTGCAGAGGATATTGCATTTCGCCAATGCTGGCAGTTCATTTCAGAACGCCATGGCTCACAACGCAGCAGCCCTGAGGCGGCTGCACGGGAAACTGTCATTTCTCTCCTCGTGAAGGAAGAATATGATATGAAAAAGTGCAGCAGGTTAACAGGGCGACCTCCCGTGTGGCTCTGACTGCAGCCGGGCATGTATGTTTTATCGCTACACGAAGGATCAAGCAGGCACACCTAAAGAAAAACACCTGAACATTTCAGCAACAAAAAGATTCTATAGCGAAGCTCATTTTGTGACAGTGGAATATTTCTAGCCATTGGAAATTAATAATGTAACTCCGTAACCAGCTAAATCACTCAAAGGAGCTGCAGAAGTTTCCTGACCCTTAAAAAGGCCATTGCTGAAGAATGTGACTGTTCACATAGTGCTGTATTTAAGCAAAGTCATAGAAAGTTGAGCAGAAGGAAAAACTACGGCAGAAAATAGAAGAGGCAGGGTTACCTGCAGCAATGAACAAATAGTCAAGCTAAATTCACACAATTTAAAGGAGCTTCACAAGAGCTCAATTATTTTCAATTATTTTCAGTCTGTAATTATCTGTGGCTTAAAAATAGATCAAAGTTTCTCAGTATTTGAATGTTTCAGACGTACCAACACGTGGTGAGCTGTGACTCTAAACAGCAAACGTCTGCACGCATCTTTTCTCCTTCGTCCGTTTATCCCACGTTTAAAATGGCCGTCGTTCCAGGATTCATCCTTCCTGGCGTCCTCCATCATCAGGCACACTGTGCCACTCATACTTAGAGCCCAGTGTAAAAAAAAAATTATTCAACGGTCCAAAAATAGCCAATATTCCATCATCAGGTGATGTTGAAGGGAGCCAATCTAAAGGCTGCGCATCCGTCGCAGCACAAAGAGAAACGATGTGGTGACGGAGCGCAGACCCTTTTTCAACCTGCTGTGTTTCTGTCTGTTTTACTTCTTAGTTTTCGACCTGTGCAGAGATGGGCTCTATCTGATCTGAATTCAAAGCTGACTGCGTCTCTTCCTTCTTTCTGTCTTTTTGTATTATAATTATTATTCCAAAATTACAACCCAGACAACATTATTTTGTCAAACAAATAAAATCGCATTCCCGAGAAAACAAGCTTCTGGATTGAAAGTTGCTGTCACGAAGACTAAAGTGGAATTATTGCAAGAGCAGAATGTGGATGAATTAGTACAATGTCTTTTTTCTTTTTTTTTATCTGTGGAGTAATTGGAAATAGGAATTTAATGCACAAAATAGCTTTTTTGTAGGATGTCAGAAAAAGGATTTTCCGAGCTGTGAGATTTACGATCTGTATTGCCGTCATTTTTCATCCGTGACAGCACATGTGCTTTTCCTGCCAGTTTGTTTTTGAGATGAAACACGTGCTAAATGTCATGTCACGAATGGGAAGTGGGGTTTCATTTGGCCAGTCGGAGTACGGAGCTGGGAAAAATTCAGCTTTAAAAGGCTTTCCTGTAGTCTTGCTGACCGCTCAGAGTGGCTTCATACTGGAAACCACATTTGCAGAATGAAGAACACAAACTCTCACTGGATGTTGATTTGTTGGTTCATTCGGTGCCTTATCTCTGTCCGACACACACTCATGTCAGTACAAACAGCAAATTAATGCACTGAAGACATTTTTGCCCGTGCGCTGAGCAAGCCGGTGATTGAACTGCTAAAATCCCAACTGGCAGATTTTTGGGAAACTATTTTTTTTTTTTGATAATCTTCACTAGCTGGAACATCACATTGCCATTTCTACCAAGGGAAGGCAACGATAGCTCCAACCAGGTGAACCCAGATATGAACTGTCCGCATATGGTCGAGGTGATTTGCCCCTTTACATTTGAACCCTCAGGGAATGTCTATTTTTCTTAAGTTTAATATTTAAAGTGTCTTTGTGAGACTCCTGATTTTTAGAATTTAAGATTTTTTATGTCGTTCTTTTCCAGGCTGACAATAGCTGTTGTTTTTGTTACAGGTTCATTTTCCAACCTACAGAGAAGAGGAAGTATTAGGAATGAAATTCATATCACAAATTTCAACCTTGCAGCAAAAAAAAAAACAACAAAAGAAGGATCAGGACCGACATTGGAAAAGAAAATGGTTCCTCACGAACGCCAACCTGACGATAAAATATGCCTCACTTGCATATAAATCTTTGCCATCGCTAGAGAAAAATAATGGTTTGTTTACACTTTGATCTTGTTTAGTTTTGTTGTTTGAAAAGAAATGCGTTGTTCGTCAACTTGTTGTTCTTCATGGATCATTGCTAACATCCAGGAGTTGTTTCTGGTTCATTGTTGTTCACTTCCACGAAGTTTTTCACCAAGCTCCTCTTTCTGGCAATTTCAAGCAGCTAATTGAAAATCTTCAAAAATAAAAAAGTACAAATGTGCCGGCATTTTCACAGGCAGCCCAGTAGCACTTCTGCTGTTTGTGAGCTGTGACTCGAGGAAGATTTCCCACCGGCGCTTCCATTTCAAACCGTTTCCGCTCTGGAAGCCGTTCGCTTGCTTTACGCAAAGCGCCGGTGTTTTTGACGAGACGTATTTCGGGCTCGGGTTCTCCGCCGAACGGCTAAACACCCACAACCAGATATTCATCGCTCAGAACGCGACGGCCTGCCTGGTGCTTGGCTCCATCGCTCGCCGTCAAACCGAGGAGTTCTCCTCCACCAGACATCCACCAAGCGACAAAAGCAGGGTGGCTGACGGCGAGGAAATGTGCTGTAAGTGGGAGCCTCTTTTATTAGAGCTCTGAGTGATCATTGAGCAAAATATTAAATTATGGAAGAGAAAGCTGGAGTGACAGGAGGCAATCACGCAGTCAGAATGATATGTAATTGTTTTCTGATTTGTAATAATAGGGTGAGAGGAAACATTGGCCTGCCGTAATTGACGGTGAAGAACAAAGTTTTGCAGTGGAAAATTGGAATCCTCAGGGGATGCGAGCTCATAACAAGGAGAGAAAAGACGCAAACCAATTTGAATTTAGAAGACAGAATAAATATTCTTTTTAACATTACGAGTGTGTGTTCAAATGTGCAGGAGGGAGATAAATATGCTAATTCTTCACAACAGGAGCCTGTTGTCAAAGTGGCAGAGGGACTGGGGGTTAATGGCGGGGTCAAATGCCGCCTCTTCCTTCAAACGTCCCGAAGGAACATTTCTGGAGGCCTGGCTGCAGGCACTGTTTTCACATCAGGTCCCTGCCAGGTCTTTTTCCAGTCCACACATTCACAGAAATAAATTTTCCCCCAGACTTGAGCAAGTCCTAAACTTGGCCTTGAACTCAAAGAGACATTTTGGACCGAATGATGGCCTTTGTTTCGGAAGGACGTCAAATCGTCTGAGCTTAAGTCTGATACCCTCACATTTTTGTGGAAGTGCGTCAGTATCTGTAAAGCATTCGTGTCGTTTGTCAGGTTCGTTTTTTCTTGCTGTGCCGTCTCCGTCGTCTTCACTGCAGACTAAAGCTCTTTAGCTCTCAATAAGATTCAGTAATAATATAAGTTAATATAGTGACATCTTGTCTGTCAAGCTGAGGCGCTGATCCCTCAGTTTTTCATATCCAAAAAAAAAAAATCTATGTGTCAGTCCTGGTAAGGACTCTGTATTGTATCAGTTGCATTATGTTGCAATATTTCAAATAAATGGCAATGTATCTGAACACAAAGGCACTCTTCCTTTCATAAATAATTACAACCTTTCAACATATGTCTGTTCTGACAAAAAATAAAAACTTTATATTTTTTCAGTCATACATGTCTAAATATTATTATTGCTATTAAATGTTGCACAGTGAATCTTCTAGTTAGTTAAAAAAAAAAAAAAAACACTCAATACGCAGCATCTCAGTTTGTGCTGTTCCTCTATCAGATGCCAGCATTTTTTCCATTTCTGGCAAATCCGGGCTGAGCGACTTCCCTCTGACTCAAAAAGAGGAAACACATTTGCAGTCAACAAAACTGACGAGGAGCATGTCTTTATCGTGTCGGAGACGAGGTCTGGCACTTCGTCTGCACTCCTGCAGGCGAACGCTGTTATCTGACAAACCCTCACTACTGCCGGATGTTACCGTTTATCGGTGCGTCTCGAGGGAGACTTGTATATGAAGAGAGAACCGTTTGCGCTTGAGCTTAGTTTGGGGTTTTTTAAGACAAAAGTTTGAGGATGCGTAAATTAAAAAAGAAAACCCAGTTAAATGGCTCTTTTCATCTTTTCGATGTGTTTTCTTCAAATAATTAAAACTAGAGCCATTTAAAATAACTAATTTAAATCACTTGGGTTTTGAGCGTGTGCAAATTTGTTGCATTTTTCCCCCCAGCATTTATTTTATTATTCAGTTTTGAAGAAATACAGCCACATTTTCAAATTCAAAACCGAGACAAAAAAAGTTACAAAAAGTTAAATTAATCAAAAAGGGAAATAAAGTTGAGAGTAGCAGTGGTATTTCAAATTAAATGATTAATTCAATCTAAATCAATGAAAGAGAACATCGTTGTTTAGAAATACAAATTTCATTAAAACATTTTAATTGTAAAGTCTGGAAAACTCAAACATTTTTTATTTTTACTAATCTGAATATTAGTAAAAATATTTCTCAATATAAACCTCAATCTCAAAACACAAATAGCCAATCCTCACCTTTATTAAAGTCAAAATAATAAAGAGACTTTTGAAAAAAAAAAAGATATCCTAGCGCCGAATCACTGACAAAAATCACTTCAACGCCACAAAAGCTTTTTCTGCTCCTCATTATAGACCAGGAGGTCGAAACACTGAAATCCCAAAGGCAAGCAGAGTTTAGTCACAGGTTGAAAATTTCACACAGGCCTGTAAAAGCTACATGCGATGATGATGAATGTATAGCAGCACGACACGTCACATAAAATAAATAAGGCAATGCTTCTCGAGCTCACAGCACAGCGGAGAACATGTCGGCTCAAGAAGCAGAAGGCTTAATGGTTCAGAGTTTCAGAGCTTTATTTTATTCTCTCTTGACTTTTTCCTTCCTTATTTCCTTCTGGTCCCGAGAATAAATCCTCATTTGACATATCTGACTGGGCATGCTGAAAAAAAAAAAAAGAAATACCTCTGGGATTTCACTGGAACAGAAAAAGTTGCAGTGCGTCGTTAACAAAGAAAATAAGAAGAAAACTGAATTTGGTGTTTAATATGTGAACAGTGTAAACACAGCACATTAGTATCATTCCTAGTATTAATCTGGTTGACATTGTTGTGAGTTTATCACTGTAAAAGTAGAGATAACCAGACTTCGCATAATTTAAAAAAAGGCATTATACAAGAGGCACAAAAAAAAAAAGAAATTATAACTGCGATATTTCTGAGTTTTTCACAGAGAAGTAACTTAATTGGTCATAATTTCAAAAAAAAAAAAAAAGCAATATTTAGAACTACAAGAGTAATGTTCGGTGCATTTCATTTCAAACTATAAAATTGTTCTTTTAGATCATTTGTGGCGCCACATTTTTAGCCACAGCAACGGCATTTTAGCGCGCGACGCCTCCTGTCTTTAGCCAGCGAAGTGAATTCAAAAAACACTAGAGGAGCATCAGAAAGCTCTCGCTTCAAAACAGTCATAGCTGATAAAAGCAGCATGTGTGAAGTCTGGTTAGCGGGGAAAGGAGGAAGAGGGCTCAGAGGAACTCCGGTATCTATTTTCTTGGCAACTTAAATTTGTGCCCCAGTTGCTGGGAAGAGGAGCCGTCCAACACAACGCCGAGCAGTTCCCGTTTCTCTCATCCGCATCCGACTTCCTCTCCATTCTCTCTCTTCTCCTTACCTCCAGTACGCCACGCTTTCTATTTCTCTCCGATTTACCTCTCTCTCTCAGCTCACAGTTGGTGGATGGGTTTTTGGTCTCTTTGGCCCCTTTTTCTGCTGAAGGCGGACAAATAAGGATGTGTACGCCGTGTCCTCTGAGAGGGACAAACAATTTTGCATGGAAAGTACGGTGTATGATAGCTCATCAGCATAACATTCCCTTTTTACCTCTTCTACTGAGTCAAGCAATGTCCTTCCTTTGTCATATTTGATAGTAAAGAGAACCAGAGTGCAGAGTGGATGGAAAAATATACAACATAAACGACAGGGGACTTTCGGATACAATTAATGGCGGACACGGAAACACAAGCCGCCCATAAAAGCAAAGGAGCCAGCGGAGAGCAATGCAAACCATAAAGGGAAAGGACATGGTGCCCAGTAACCTGCCTGATCAGAAGGACAAATCAGAGGTAAATCAAGGCAGCTGGGAAAGAGAGAAGACAAGATGACTAAAGCAGAGAGAACAAAAAGACACTAACATAAACAAACAGAAATCATGAGAATTAACTCACACAAGGAAACAACTCAAATAAGATCTCAACAACAGAGCAACAAAGAAACAAAACAGAAACCTACGAGTCCAAACACCTAGAGAGGAGAACGTCAGTCTGCAGCTGTGATGAAGAAACTGACCGATTGTTCCTTCCTCTGTGAATGTGAAGTCCCACATGTCCTGTATTACTTTTCACGGTGAGCGGAGGATGTTATACTGAAGTGAAAAGGTTATCCGCCGTGCAGAGAAATCACCTCATAAAACCAGGTGATTACTATCCGATGCCTTGTGGCGTAAACCAATAACCCCAGAGGTTCAAATGTAGCTGCACCTTCAGTCACCTGTTCTCACCTCTGACCTCTGGGTCGTTATCATCCTGGACTTTGCAGGTACTTGGCCATTTCTCTGCAAAAGTAAACAGTCGCGGTGCAGGAAGGGACAGAATTTTACCTACTACAAGGTAACATTGGTGTACGTCACTGGCCTGAGTCGTCTTCCCATTAATTCTGTTATTTTTAAGAAAAACGTTCGAAGTGAGCGATGATCATGAGCGATTTTGTTTGAATTTTCTTTATGTCCAATTCCAAGAGCAGAGCAGTCGGACTCCTCTCCCGTGGAACATAATGTGATGCAGCGCCATCAACAACCTGAGATCTCTGGAGATGATGGTGCAAAGAAGGATTTCACATTTAAAAAAATAAATAAAGAATCAAACCAAGACAGTCATTGAAAAATTGCGTCTTCAGCCAGGGGCTTCTTCGAATTTGCTGCAGTACAGACGCCTACAGGAGTTCCTACCTGTCCAAAGCCATCATTATCTACAGTAACTCTTTCATTTCCCTTTGAGATAAATAAAATAGTATTATAGCACGCAGATTTTACACATCTATGCTTTTAATGTTAATGCTGTAGTATGTGAACCGTAACTGACTTTCTTTTGAAACAAATAGTTTTGTTCGCCATCAGGCAGTGCAGAACAAACAATTTCAAGTACTTGGGAAAAAAAAAAAAAGAAGTGTGCTCATGCAAATGCTTACTCGGTTTTCTCACATGCATTGAATGAAGACATCGTGCGAAATGTTGAGTTTAAAAATCCTTCCCAAGATCACGCCGGCTCTGAAAGTCGGGGGTCAAATCAGAAACTTTTCGGCCGAATTGTGCATGAAACCAGAATCCTGAGCAACACTTTCAGGTTCCTGATCTGAGAGTACTTCTGCATACTGATGGCAAAATTATCTCCCTGTTACTGCGTTGTGTGGCAAAAAGATTGCCTGTGCAAAACAACTTCCACCATCTGCTGAGATAGATAGAGTCTGTCAGGATCTTCAAAGAGGTGAAGCAGATAGAGCTTTGACACAGAACGGATTCATTCTCAATCCCCACAATTTACATATTTAGATAACATTTTAGCTCGTCTATCCCACCCATATGAGTGAGTCAGACTATTGATGGTCCCACTGTAGGTTTGCCTTCACACAGAATACACCAGTGTATTTGTACCCGATTTTGGCTGTGTGTGGGAGGCCATTCACAAGTCAAGAAAAAGACCCGACGCGTTACACCCCGACGCACAGCATGTCCGTCTCTGAATGGGTTCCAGTCGACAGAAAGCATGAGTGCGGTGGGAGGAAAATCGCAGAACTCGACGCCAATCGGCATTAATACAGCAACAAGCAGAGCTGCTAATAGTGAGGACGCAAAGACTTCTGTTAGTCTCCTACAGAGAATTAGATGGATACACAAAAGGCATGCGTTTGAGCCTTTGTTTTTGCCTTTCATGTTTGAAGCACATAATTGGGGAGAAAAATATAGATTGTGCCAGCAAAAGAAAAGCATGGTCGTTTTCTTGGCTGCAGGCGAGCCTAAAGGAAAGGACGTTCCAGTAAGAGATCACAGAGGATTTACAGAGAACTGGCCCCGGTACAGAACCCTCCTCACCTCCCAGCCGAAGCCGGGGGATCCGTATGGATTCTGCTTTCTGGATCACCTCCTGAAACTAACGCTTTGTTGTTCACGGTGAAAGTATTTATTCCAAATGATTGAAGACTCACAAATTGGTGTAGTGGGTTAAAGGACTCGGTAATACTTGAGCCACATAAATGGATTCGGTTATAAGGGAAGAGAAGGATGGAAAATAAGAGTTTTTCTACTCGAGGCCATGAGGTTTATTTTAAGCAACATGTTGAGCGCTGCAGGTTTCTCTGCACTATGGCCTGTTTTAAATGAAGAAGGAGGTTGGGTGATATTTTGTAGCTGCATCCCAAAAATGACTCTCCTGCTCGCACAGCAGCAATGTAAAAGTGTCCGTTTTTAAACGCAAATGTACTTTTTTCAGCTCTGCGCACAGATTTTCTGTGAGACTTGAGATTGGGGCTTTGTTACGGTCTATTTGTACCCGAGCTTTAACTTCCTGACTGATGCCTAGAGATATTTTTCCCAATATTTCTGCATAATGTTCTGTCTTGGTGTTGTCATCTGCACGGTGCTGTGCCTCAGGTCCCTGCTGCAGCCGAGGACTGACACAAAGAGCTGCTGTCAAGGCCAAAAGTCAGTGGTGTTTTAGGAAAATCTGAGCAGACTGATTTTACTTTAATTTCAGTTTTTATCAAACCACAGGCCATTCTCCCAAAGGTCAGAAACTTTGTCCATCTAGTTGTTCTTTGAAACACTCTGCTTGTGGTGTGAACAGGCCACAGCGCCTGTTCACACCAGCGGTGTTTTCCTTTTAGCACCACAGTAGACTCAAAGAAATGAGTCACTTTTGACTTTGAGCTTCATGTTAAATCAACTTGACTGACTGACTGTAGGATGTTTGTTCTCTTTTGGTCCATTTTATGGATAGATATCGTAAATTAAAAAAAAAAAAAGGAGGTTGAAATTCCTATTCACTCAGGTATTTAGGCAAATTATATTTCTGTGTAATCCATAACTAGGGCTGGTCGATAAAGTGATTTTGTTGATTATTCAAATGTTCTGTTAAGGAGATTACGTTTTTGGAAAATCTGGATTTTATTTTTTTCCACCAATGAAAAAGCCATGTCGCACAAAAGGACACTTTCAAAGACCGAAAACCAGAAAGTTCCCGATTACGTATTCTGCCTGTTCCCTGGCTGTTCTGAACATGCATTAAACATCCTGGCTGAAGCCTGGAGGAGCCAGTTAGAAGCACTGGTGGCTTATGCATAGCTTGTGGTCTGCATGCACCGCCATGGACTGGTTAGAGAATCTGAAGCAGAACTGACTACGCCGGCCTCATGTAAAGAACCAGACCCCTTCCACGCCAGGCTGGCAACACCACAACCAATTTGATCAAAGTTGACGGTGGTTCAGGTGCTACGTGTTTGCCTTTTAGAACTCTAAACCGATACAAATTGGGAAAAATTTTGAAAACTATTCATCTTTCTGGGCAAGACATATAAAATGATGAAAACACAAAACTTTTTTTTGTAGTTGTTGACAATCTGCATTCCCATTTGAAGTGACCCATAAGGGATCGTCGCGTTATGTATTCAGTGGATCCAGACTGAAACTGACAGAGCAGAAACCTTTGAGAACCAGATGGAACCGTCCCTGCTGACTCTTCATCAAAGGAAATATTATGCAAAATTGCCAGAAACACACAAACTGCTGCTGGAAAAAAAACGTTTTGTACGGACAGGAACCGTGGATACAGTGTTGAAACTAATTGTGCAACTTAAACAATGGTATAAACTTTGACAAAGGTCATAAACCCTGATACCGGTGTTATTTTTCTATTGTTTTGATATATAGCACAACACTTTCAAATTATTATTTTCTTAATAGGAGCCAAATAACCTTCAATGTGATGATTTTCCCAGATGAGAGAGATGAGAGAAATATTGCCAACATTTAACTGGAAAATTTTTTGTTTTTTTGTTTTTTGGACATAACCCGTTTCTTTAAAAACAGTTGCAAATGTATTGAATATGATGAAGCATCACCTCTTTTTTTGTAGAACAACTACCAAGTCTGAGATGTTTGCATCATGACAACCAGAGTGGCTTAAAGGTAAGTGTGTGTTTGCCTGTGTGTGTGTTTGCCTGTGTGTGTGTGTGTGTGTGTGTGTGTGTGTGTGTGTGTGTGTGTGTGTGTGTGTGTGTGTTTGTGTGTGTGTGCGTGTGCGTGCGTGCGTGCGTGCGTGTGTGTGTGTGTGTGTGTGTTGTGTGTGTGTGTGTGTGTGTGTGTGTGTGTGTGTGTGTGTGTGTGTGTGTTTGTGTGTGTGTGCGTGTGTGTGTGTGTGTGCGTGTGCGTGCGTGCGTGTGTGTGTGTACTCTCTGTTGCATCTGCTGTGGTATTTGAGTTTATTCAAAACTGACAAATCTCAGAACATTGAAATCACCACTCTTAGCCTTTCAGTCAACCTGTTTGACACACTAAGGCATCCATGCAAAGCAAAATGTTAAATATCTTCATTAATATTTCATATTTTACGGAAAGCAATCTCATCTTTGGATGCATGTAGGGCCACATCTGTACATGCCATGTGCTGCTGTGGCTGCGCGCGCATTGAAACCCTGCAGGAATCAGACTTCAGAGGAGTTAAGCAAGACTCAACTTTACTAAGAGGAAGCCTCTGATCAGCTGCAACTCCTTGAACAAGGCTCGCAGAGCAAGGAGCAGCATCGTTATTATTTGAACTGAGGCCCCTGTGTTCTTAAGAGACGGTGCGCAAGGCGGAGTACATCTTGAAAGCTGCTCCACCTCACATACAGCCTCAGAGGAGGAGACGTTCTCTGGAGCAAAGAACTTCTTTCTCCACAGCAGGAGCAGAGGAGCTGCTGCAGGCCTTCCCAACGGTCTGCTCCAACTCACGCACACATGGAGACGTGTACAAGGACCGTCACAATGTTCAGGATGTCTTAAGTGCAGTTTTAACCCAACAATAAGTTTTGGGGTTGTGGTAGGGAGCCAGAGTACCCAAAAATAATTAAAACAAAGAAAAGAAAAACAAACAAGCATGCAAGCCTCAAGCACAAGGATCGAGGGTTGGGATTCAAAATGAAGTCAAATTTTGTCAAAAGTGAAAAAGTTGGTCAAATTGAATGGGATCCTTCTCTAATCCAAACAGGGTTAGATTTACACACACAGAATAAAAGGCAGGCCGAAACAATCTGAGCACCGGCCTTCAGAAAGCTTCTGTCACGAGTCAGGTTGGATATCTGACCCTCTTGCCGGAAGAATTTTGTAACATCAACGTAGCGAGCAAATGTGATCCAAAGCCTATTCTTTCCTTTTCGTCTTTTGCCCAAATCAGACAATTTTTTACGACAGTCTGAACCGTAGGCAACCCGTAAACGGAGACCTCTGTCCTCAACGTGGGGGAACCCATTATGGGTTCGAGTCCCAGCCCGATGACCTTTGCTGCTTCTTCCCTCTCACAACTATAAAATAAAGACCACTAGAGTCAATGAAACCTTTAAAAAAGAAAGTCTGATAAAATCGTTTATAAAATGTGAAATGATAATAAGTGTGCAAATACCAGCAGAAGTTGTTTCACACAATGAGCAAAACTGAATAAACCAGAATATATTTAAACACATTGATTTTGTTGGGAGCAGTAATGGTGACAGTCTTTCAGCTGCTGGGAGGAAAAATCTGCAATGGCATTTAGGCTGTAGAAGTTTGTCACTGAAGAATCTCTTCTGCTCAGCAACAGCTTCATGCATGGAGACTTTCTCCAGAAAGTCTGAGGGGAAAAAAAAGATATTAAAAAGATGCCTGTAGTCAAGCCTTCAGCCCCACAATGGGATCATGTGGAAAACTTGTGGGATCGTGTTTGGTGGTGTGTTTTTCATCAAAGTGATCGGCACAACCACTTTAGCCGAGTGTTAAGGAATGCTGGTTAGGAGCAGGATAACATGTCACAGCAGTGTGTTGACCAAGCTGGTTACCATCATGAGAAGATCCCAGGTTGCACAGATCACCTATTTCACAGTTTAACAACACCCCTGCTTGTTCAATTAATAAACACAACTTGCAAATATATCTACTTTGGTCAAACTTGAAGTCATCCAATTCACCTCTTGGTTGGTCACCAAAAGTAAAACACATGCTCAACTCTGTCGCTCAAGCCACAAATGCATTTTCCCCATACTAACGTGGGACTGTTCAAAGGGAAATTAACAAACCTTCCAACAATATGTGATTTATTGCCAAGGCGTTTGTTATAACCAAGGTATAATAGACCAAAAACTAATTTCACTAAGTTTCTGGTGTTAGTGAATTAGTCAGGTGACAGTGTGTTAGGTGCAAGTGTTTTTGTCTTTTGCAAAAAAACTACAAGCCATTTTCACAGATTGGTTGTATTTACCAAGACCGCCCGCCGCTACGTTCTTTTGGAGTGGTCACAGACCGCTGCCGAACTGAGACCGCTGCCGAACTGAGACCTAGGTTTTTAGGTCTGCATCAGAGCTCAATTGCGCATTCACACCTCCCCAAATGAACCGGACTTTAAGGACAAACGAGCCACAGTTCGACTGAAGCAGACTAAAAAGGCCTGGTGTGATTGAGTGTAATCTTGGTAACTGTTCAGGAGACTTGCTCCATAGCTGGAAAACTAAGATATACCTTTAAAAACAGAGAAGATCAGCATGATAGTAGAAAATCTTGCAATGTTGACAATACAAGTAAATATTGCAATGAATACATTGGATACTGCACTGGTCCTTTATCTCTCTATTTGTCTATTTGTGATTCCATCTTTCCAGTTTCTCGGGTAAAGCCATTTGTGTCTGATTTCAGGATCTGCATCTTTGGTTAACATATTATGTTAGGATAAAAAAAAAAGCAAGTTCACAACACCTGTGATACATTAGCTAGCAATCGATACATTCCAAATAATCTTCTGCAAAATGAACATTGAGAAACACTGACATTGCGATGGGAATATATTGAGCTCCCCTAATGAAGGAGAATATATATATAACGTGAGCACTCCATAATTCCAAGGTCAACGACAGTTTTTCAATTCTGGTAGCATAATTATTTTTTTCTCTACTTTTGTATTGAGTGTATTGAGTGGATGAGACTCCATTTAACATCTGAACAAATCAGAAATCGGTAAACATGTTTTTAGTTTAGTCAAAGAACATTTGCAGGGATGTACCTTGGAAGTTTCCCCCACTTAATGCTCAGATCTTGAACTACTTTTGGTCAAGTGTTTTGAAACATGTTGTGGTACATAATACACCAAATAATACACATACTAGGGTGTGTGTTATCACCTTCAAAATCTGGGTGAGTGGAAAATAATCCATCTCTGAATGCTCTGACCTCAAGCGACAGTGCCGTCGTAGTTTAATGACACGCTGATTTAATCTCGCATTGTTTGCTTTTGGTTTCAGTCCAGATGATCTCATAAAACAGCTCCACACAGAACATTTTTAGCTACTGCTCAAGGGTTGACCTTTGACCTTGAGGCACACACATGATAATAATAATCAGAAGAAGAAGACATAGCCTCTCTCTTATTAAGAGTGCACCTTGTTCTTACCAAATTTAATTAAACGCTACATATTTATTTGAGGTAGCAGAAACGTATTGAATTAAAACAAGATGCCGACGTATCAAACAGACTTTGAACCCTCAGATCACATACGGTGTAATGACCTCTGGAACATTCATAATTCAATGCCCATCCATAATTCACTCCATCTGTCATTGAAATAACTCCACAGGTACATCCTGTCTGCCATCCAGCGCCTTTCTACCTTTCATCACCTTGCTAGTTTTGTACTAAAAGAAATTGATACTCATATTTTTTTTTCTACAAAGCAAAACATCTTGTAACATTCTCCTGTGTATTGTATTTTGTTTAGAACCATATTGCTGAACCTGATATATTGTTAACATCCAACATGGGGAAACAGAACCTGAAATCCAAAGAGTCTAGTTAAAGTCTGACTGGTGTATTTGTGCTTCTTACCCGGGTCTGGAAACCGAAAACTGGATCATCATGTGAAAAACTGTTCCAGACAATCAATGCACACTGGAAAACCCTAACTGAACACTGCATCAATGCGCCCCCTCTCTACTCTTGGTCCCAACTCCTTCGCTTCACTCTGAGACGCATCTTCATTCCACAATCCGCAGCAGAACAGATGCTTTTGTAGTCGAAGACGGAAAGTCGGGAGTGGCACCAAGATGCATCGCTGAACATGTGGGGGTTGTAATAAGATGCACATCAGACTGTCAGTCAAATCTAAAAACCATCCACCAGAATGAGGAAGACGCATGGCAGCTTCAAATAGATCAGTCGTGAAGTTAATTCCCTTCACAAATTCACACACACACACACAAAATTTTCAACGGCGTTTCAATGGATGCTGTAACATCTGCAGGAATGCATCCACACTCCGTTTTCTACCAGAGGGTTTACATCAGCAAATCCTATGTGAAACGGTTTTGCATAGCAGTGGGGGACAGAAGTCCCACTGCCACCGAGCCGGAGTTTCTCCACTCGTTAACATTTGCTCTCGTTAACCACAGATGATTTCATATTTACTTTTTTTAATGAGTTACATTTATCTACGTGTCTAATTTAATTAAAATATCTCTTAAGATAAACATGAAATATGTCCTTGCACTTCATGGTTAATGGAAATTTCTCTGCCGGGCGCAGATCTTTTTTTTTTTTTTTTTTTTTTTTTTTTTTTTTACAAAACTAAATATTGAACATTTTCAGATCATTTTATATCCGTATTTCCTGCAGAGACTACAAACATTCATTCGGCTATTTAGAACCTGCACTGAATAAAATGGAACGCAGACTTATGTTAACCCACGCAGAGAATCTCCTTTGCTTTTTAAAACAGCCCCGATTAAAACCGCGAGGTCGTCTAGGGGTGTTGTTGTCCTGGTGGCGCATGAACGCGACGCATTCAATGATCATCTCTGGTTGCACCGCTAAGTATGCTACTAACTCAATGATTACTCTTATCTCACTCTGTGTGCTATAATCTGATTTTGCAAATGTGCTCCAGATTGGTTTGATCTGGATTGAGATCAGGGGAAGACAGACTCAGTGCCGGTGCCTTAAATCAGTCCAGCTGACACTCATTTGCCCAGTATTGGCCCCTGACTGGTCTGCAGAGGAGCAAATTTTAATTTTTTTGGGAAGAATTTGCATCTACTGTAAAAAAAAAGAAAGTGTATAATTAACGTACGCATAGCGTTTTTTGTTGTTTACTTTGATTTCTGAGGCCCTCCGGAGCCGTTACTGACTGACTTCAAACCCCAACTCTGAAACTTGCTGCTCCGGCCATGACAGTCAGATCCCTGTCAAACTTAAATGCTTAAACACTAGGCCATTTCTCTGATTCTAACACATTAGCTTTGAGGACAAAATGTTCACTGGCTGCCTACAACATCTCACCTCTCTCTTATTGATTTCATTATTTCACTGATTCATCAACTATTCCATCCTGACTCCAAGGGTAATAATGGAAGGACAAAGAGGAATTGCAGAATAATTGTAAACTGGCGACAAGAGTTTAAAAGTAGAGAGGAAAAAACAATTCCACAATGTTTAAATCGGGGCTTGATTTTCACATTTGGGTTGTTTCAGGCAAGAGCTCCATATCAGCAGCCCTCAAGTCTGGCGCATGAACAGACTGTTTAAAGCCAGGTGCAGACAAGGTTGGACATACTGAGCTGTTCCCAGGGCTGTGCAGAGACCTTTGGAGTGTCACAAGCTCAAAGTTAAAGAAGGGCACATAGATCAAGGTCTTTAAGCACCGTACAGCAACACAGCAACAACCCATATTCATTTATTAAGACATTTATTTGGATCCTACTACATTGTTGCCATCATGCAGCTGTTAAACAGACCAGAGGAGAGAAGGTCAAAGGTTATGAAGTTATAAAATAAGAAAATTTTATAATATTTTACTAATTAAACCCTAATAATATCTATTTCACCTACAGAACAACTTGGCTGCAGATTGATTTATAGATCAAACAGCTCAATGGGGTTTAACTCTATATAATGTCTGATATTAACATCTCTGAGATCTAGAATTATAAGACTGGAATATCAAGGCAAAAAAACTCAGTTGCTGCTGGTAGGGGCCATTCAGGGACCTCCAGACATTCAGGGGCCTCCAGACATTCAGGGGCCTCCAGACATTCAGGGGCCTCCAGACATTCAGGGCCTCCAGACATTCAGGAGCCTCTAGACATTCAGGGGCCTCCAGACATTCAGGGGCCTCTAGACATTCAGGAGCCTCCAGACATTCAGGAGCCTCCAGACATTCAGGGGCCTCCAGACATTCAGGGGCCTCCAGACATTCAGGAGCCTCCAGACATTCAGGAGCCTCCAGACATTCAGTGACCTCTAGACATTCAGGAGCCTCCAGACATTCAGGGGCCTCCAGAAATGGTTTAATTGTAACACAGACCATAGATCTAAACCTGTAGCATCATTTATAGAGAATGATAATGTTATTACATTTTATTTAATGCATTCAGCAGAGGAAAGAAAGTACATTTATAATTTAATTAGGAAGTTTACTTTGTAAAAGTTTCAAGCACCATCTTGAGAGTGTGATTGTCATGTTACCATGGCAACAATATGGTGTAATCTTTGTGTAGTAGTTGGG
Organism: Poeciliopsis prolifica; assembly: GCF_027474105.1. Taxonomy (NCBI): domain Eukaryota; kingdom Metazoa; phylum Chordata; class Actinopteri; order Cyprinodontiformes; family Poeciliidae; genus Poeciliopsis; species Poeciliopsis prolifica. Next base: position 5,603,516 of record NW_026562399.1, on the reverse strand, counting down.
TTTATTCACATCACCGCAAACAATAATCAGTGATTGATTTTAAACTGGGCCAATAAACCTGGTCTCCCTCTCACAGATTCACCTCATCGATATTCAAACATGTTAGTGATGCTGAGGTTCTTAGTGGGGGGTTCTGTCTAAGGCCCCATATTACCTTGGACCGGCCCTGCATGAAGAGCAGCTGCCATTCTCATCTCTGTAATCTACCTGGAATCTACCTGAATCCCCTGGTGGTCCCGATGTCAGTCCCTTGATGCCTTGGGGACATTTTGATTCATTTAATTGTGGCATGTTTGGCTTTATGCTACGGTTCTAATTATTGCTCCAGTATTTTCTCTGATGTTTATTGTGTGACCTCTCATTGGACCAAATCTTCCTTTGACACTTGAGGTTCTGCAGTAACTTCTATTTGCAGCCACTCACCTCCAGCCCAGATCCCTTCAGCAGTGGCTTTAACCCTCCTGGAAGTGAAGTTAAGGAGAAGCAGAACAAACAGTCAGCACCAGGTGATACCAGGTGATACCAAGTGGTACCAGGTGGTACCAGGTGGTACCAGGTGGTACCAGGTGGTACCAGTTGGTACTGGGGCTTTGAGGTGACAGTCGCAGTGTCTTATATCAGGATGACTGATATAAAGAGAGACATTCTTTCTGTCGGTGGTACCAACCCAGACTGTCTGTAGAACCGGGCTTTTAGCAGGATGACGAAGTTAAAGTCTCTGCAGCCGAAGCTTTTCTGTGTTTTGGGCTGAAGCGGGTTTTGTCCCGCTATTGCAGGACAATTATGAAAATATAAATAGAAACAGTTTTTCTAACGTCAGACCTGCGTTTTTATTCACAAACCAGTTTATGAAAAAATATTCTTGCCCATAATTTGATAGTTAGAGGCACAGATCCTCCTCCTCCTCACCATGGACCTGGAGTCTGAACAACATGGAGGCAGAAAATGAGAGTCATTATTAGACTGAGGGCAGCCAGACTAGTTTATTTTACCAAATTATCATATTTGGCTAAATATTAATGCCGAGGAGAAAAGCAGGCCTCCTGACGTACAGATAAGAAAAAATAATAATTCTTTAAAAAAAAAAAAAGGTAAAAAAAAAATCAAAAAGGGCAATAGGGGCATCAGGCAGGGGCTCAATCCCCATTCGCCCCCCCTGCACGTGCTTGACTGTTCCAGGACCCCATACCCCATCACCTCCCTCCAGCCCTAGAGAGGAATACGCGGCTTAACTTGTGTGACCTGACCACGCTGTCGATGCGAATTAAAGAACTAATGCGCCGTCAACTTTGCAGCGCAGGGAAGAACAACAGGGGCAGAAGCGCCGCGCAGGTGCAACAGAGACGCTGCAGAAACACTTCACCTCCTCTCGCTTTTGTACTTATTACTGGCATGCGACAAAAAATAAATAAAAAGAAAAGAAATTTAAAAAAATCAGCCACCAGACTACTCGGGATCATCCGGAGGCAGGATTAAACTTTCAAAGAGCAGACGGTCAGAGGACGCAGCGCAACATTACCGGTGTAAAAATACTCCCGGGGACGTTCCAAGCGCGCTCAGCCGCATCTCACTAATCGCTTTACTGAAGTGGAAGCTTAGCCGGCAGTCATGATGCGGCGGGGACCATCAGCCAAAGCGTCCCCGCCGAATTGCCAACAAACCCGGCAGCACGCAGGGAAAGCGCCCGGGAGAAGCGCTCCAACATGTTTACCTTGCTCCATCAACAGGATGGTCATTCCGATCAGCACAGCCCAGTACAGCGGGTTCTTCATGCTGCCCATGCTGGGGGAGCTGGAGCCGGGGGGAGGAAGGGTTCGACTCGGAAATAAGTCGGAAATCTTCTGAAAATCCACAAAAGTCCGATTCTCGCAGCTCTCGCGGTTCTCCGAGCCGACAGGGAGGAAAACATCCACTGGTCGCGGCGCGCAACAAAACTCCCACCTTCAGCACTGAGGATCCGGCAGGAGAGGAAAGAAGAGGAGAGGAGAGGAGAGGGGAAGCCAGCGGCAAACACGCCGACCACGTCCGGCCAGGCTCCATCAAAATAAGAGTAACCTGGCGGGTGGGGTGGGTCTGGCGCTTTTATTTTGAAGCGCTACACCACCCACCTCCGGTTCTAATTTGTTTAAATTAGCTGAAGCGGCGCTAATAGTCACTTTTTGCGGCTGGTGTTATTTGGTGTTATTGAGCCACCGTTGGTCTCGTTTGCAACCAGCGCCATAAAAATAAAATAAAATAAAGAAAGACGTAAAGCTTCCCGTGTTCTAAAAAGAACATTTTAAATATTAGATTTCGGGCAAAACTCATTTAACAAAGCAGGAGGATTGAAGGAGCCACTGTGACATTACCAACTTGTTCTGCCTGATGTTTCTTTGACAGGAAGCTGAGACAGAGATGCAACAATTTTTTGTTGTTGTTGTTTGTTTTTAGTTTGTTTTGTTTTGTTTATTAGTTTGAATGTTTTGGTCAAACTGTTTTGAATCAAAACCTTGTCAGAAAACCAGTTTGCGTTATGCTTCAATGCCTTGAACATGCTGGGGTGAATCAGTAAATACTACCCATAATAAAAATAAATTAATTAATTAAAAGTACTTGTGTGGTTCAGCAACATGCTGTTCAAAGGTTTTGCTCTCTCTGTCTCCCTCAATAACAAAATTCAGGCTATTTCATAAAAAAGGAAACCGAAAGAGCTGTACATCAAGAACTCAATCTGCAAGGCTTGAACTGATTCCCTCTCTGGGAATCTGTTATTTCCAGCGTCAAGTGATTGCAGCCTGTGATCAGTCTTGTTGCTGTAATGACACATTCAAACTTTTCTGCGACGCAGCATTTGTTTTTCACAGGCTCTTCTACTTAAACGCAAAAGCAACTCCTTGACTTCAGTGAAAACGCGTCTGAGCCGATAGTCCAAGCCAGTCAGAAGCCAGCAAACAGTTGCAGAGGGGAGCAGAAAGTCACCAGCTTTCATTGCAGGGGCCTGAAGCTGCATGCTTCTCTGAACACAGTGAGCCTAGTGCTTATGAAATGCATAAACCCAAGACGCTCTGATCAACTTTATCTTTCGTCCTGGATTTCTGAATTAGGAAACAGTCCTCTGGAAACTTTCATGTCCACAACTTTAAAAAAAAAAAAGAAAAGAAATTACTAATAGGCCTACATCAACCAACAATAACAGTTTGTTTTTGTTTTTTGAAATGCTTTCTCTCCTCTGACAGCGTCTGGTATCCATGTGATTTATCTTCAATAACTTCAGCCGTTCTGTAGAAGTGTCGGTGTTTTTGCACAGTCTGACTGAAGCAGCTCAAAACGTTGATTCTTCCAAACAGCTAATTTCATGTGTTTAGGTGAGAAACAAGGGAGTTCAAGAGTTCTCCTGTGTTGATGCCTTTTATGTTGCCAAAATGGCAACTGCCAGCTCGGTGATGAGACGTGTGAAAACAGCCAAGGTGTGTCGTGCAACAACCCGAAAGGACGAAACCTGCAACAACCACCAGAAAGTGTTGCTGTTTCACTTCTGATCATTGCCGGGTGTTAAATGTTGGTGTCCGTTTGTCGTGTACAAAAAGCTACTGCAAGGATGCAGTCAGCTCGCAGTCGTTGCATTGCTCAGTTGCCATTGGCTTTATGCCCCATAAATAAATCTTTCTAAACTGTTGGATGCTCTACCCACCTTTCCCCACAATAGCAGGAACTCCTAGCACACTTTAATTCATTTACTAATTTATATTTTACCTGTTACCACACAGGTATTAGAGCAAAGATCAGCGTCTCCATTGATCAGCAGCATTTACGTCCCACTATTACCGTCACTATTGTGTTTGATGTGCCCTCTGGTGGCTAACCTCTGCAACTACATGCTTCCTGCCACCCTCATTCTAAATATGAGGAATAATTTTCATTTTACAACAAAACAGTCTTCAATTAAAGAAAAAAATTAATGAAATTGGAAAAGGGTAGCTGTGTCCAATATCTATTCTGTTACAGTCCCTTGGCAGCAAAAAAAAAACTGACAAAGTGTTTCTGATGACGTGGAATGAGTCATTCTTGATTTGATTTTGAGTTGTTCTGTTTCAGACACTTTGGGCAGCATGAGCAACCTCTGTCAGGACCTGATTGGAATTTATTGATTTTACAGCATCTCAGTCAGATTAAAGTCCAGATTCTGATTGGACCACTCCGAAACTTTAAGTTGGTTTGTTTTGAGCCATTCAGATGTGAACCTGCTGGGGTTCAGACGTGTCCATCTGCAGAACCCAGACGCTCTTGAATTTCAGATCGCTAAACCGATGGTCAGGCATTCGCGCTCAGGGTTCTGCTGAATTCTTGGTTCCGGGCCCTGAAGCAGCAAACCGGCTCCTGACCATCAAACCACTGTGTATGACTGTTGCTGTAATGTTCCTGTACTGAAATCCTGTTAATTTCATACCAGATGTAACAAAACCCAGACTGTCCAGACTTTTGTCTCATCAATCCCCAAAAGGCCAGAATGATGAGAACCTGAATCATGGTTTGTCAGCGTCACTCCTGCACAGGATGTTCCTTATAATAAATGAATGACTGAATTACTGCATCATAAACTCATCAACCTGTACCTGCTCGTGAACATTGACTGAAAACCTGACTCTCCGTCACGTGTCACTTCCTCTTCAACTTGTTATGTGGCAAAACATTTGCTGGGCTGGAAGAAGCTCAGGTGACGCATTGTCCTCTCTAGAGGTAGAGAGTGAGACAGAGACAGAGACAGGGAGACGGGAGGGTTTTTAAAACAGTGTTTGGTCACGAGCTGTGAGGAAATCAACTAGAGATGCCAGAGGGTCCGACTGTGAAACTGAGAGGAGAACAGCATGTATGAGCTTCATGAATTTTCATCCATCACCAGCAACTATTCGTTTTGCATACAAAAGCAACACCTATTCTTATTAATCCAAATGCTAACATGTGTCCCTTCTGTTGCTCTGGGGCTTTAAACAAGCTGGGACCTGATTGGAATTTATTGATTTTACATTTAGAATGTTTTTTTGTCAGATAAATGCTTTCTTACTGTTGCAGACACAAACCAGTAACAAACATTTCTTCTACTAGTGCACTCTTTAATATGACTTGACTAGGACACGGTCCTTGGTTTCACATGCTTCAGCAGCGTGGAATCATAGTGATTTTTTTTTTCTTTTTTTTATGGTAAATGACGGTTATGCCTTAGGGAGTCAGATGAATGTCTTGACTTTTACTGACATTTATTTGAGTAGGTGTTTGGCATGATAATGATCACGAGAAAAATCTGATGGGTAAAGAGATCGTGCAAGGTGGGACTTCAGAAATCGTGCTGCCTCAGTTTATGTCGATAGGTGGACCGAGGAGAGCTCATAAGATCAAAATTCTGCGGTCATAATAATGTGTGGGAATAAGACAAATCCCGTATATCCTCAGGCATAAAGCCGCCTGCTAGAGTTTGTACACAAATGAGCAGACATGTGAACTGAATATTTCAGTAGTAAAAATAAAAGCAAGAAATCTGGCAATTTGTTGCTTTGATAAAGTGCATTAGACAATATTTAAATTCATCCGTCCTATTGGACATTTCCAAATTTTGTGTTTGTTTTCTCTGTTATGACTGTGCAGAATAACTTACTCATTATTCTGAGTAAATGTAAGTTGTGCAACATTTATTTCCCACATTTGTTTTTTTGTTGTTTGTTTTTTATCAAAGAGGTTCAAGAAGCCCAAGTTCTTTCAGTTGCCCATCCAGGTTTCATCCAACACTCCTGGTGGTGTCCTGTTACCTCGTAATTACAAAATCTTTTCTCATAATTGTGACATATAGATTGTGGCAACTGTGTCATCTGTGACTTCACCACTCCCACCACTGAAGACTACTTGTTGTCTGTGTTCTGAAACAAGCCCATCTTGATTAGGTCACTGGGGGGGGTGGTCGGATATGGAGCTTTCCAAGTACAAAAAAGTCACTTCCTGGGGGGAGGGATTTATATGACATCAGACTATGATGACATAGGATCTTCAGGCATCCAACCAGGATCACTCAGGCCAAGTTTGGTCCCATTTGACTTTTTTTGTGAACATTATAGCGTTTTGTTTGCTTTTGCAAGTATGCCAAGTTTGATACTTGGTGACGCCGCCTGAGCGTATATGAAAACGACATTTTTTGATAACTTTTAATGACCCACCCTTAACTGCATCCTTATCAAAAATGAAGCCAAAAAACCCTAAGGAAGAGTTTGTTAAAAGTTTGATGTATGTGAAAAATGGCCTAAATTTCCCTTTTGACCCAAAATGGCCGCCTCCCTGTACATTTCGGAGGATACTTCGAAGAGTTTTTTTCTTGATTTGGGGTGATCTACCTTTCAGATCTCCACAACCTTTGGCTTGTCCTAGCTCACATTAGGTGGCATTGTAGAGGAGTTAAAAATGTTATCATTCCTGAAGATTTGTTTCTATTCTCACTCGACATCGACGGTCTTTATGCAAACACAGACATTCAGGAAGGAACTGACGCAGTGAGAGAAATCTTCAAAGAACATACAGACAACAGAAGACCAGAGAAAGAGCTCTTACAAAGTAAACCTCACTAGGAATGACTGAGTTCAATGGAGAATTTTTTTCTCCAGACAAAGGGCACTGTGATGGGCAAAAAACTCGCTCCTGCTCAGGCAAATATTTTTATTGTACCCGGGGAAAAAATCTGTAAAACCCATGCGTTATTTCCAATTTCTAGATAACATTTGAGGCGTTTAGTCATACTCTGAAGAGGAGTTTGAGGAGTTTTTAAGGACTTTGAACAAACACAATATCTCAATTAAATTGAAATTGACAATTAACAAAACCGCCATTGATTGTTTAGATACAATCACCTAAAAGTGCATAATAAACTATTCTTTAACCTTGAGATACGGATGACTCACTGTTTAAGACAAGTTTTCACCGCAAACATATTTTTACCGGTCTCGTTAAAATCACAATTATTGCGATTTTCTAGGATCTGTAGTCAGCAGGATGACTTCAGATGAGCCACTAAAACGTTGTTCTCCGCTGTGGCCAGCAGAGGGTGCTGTCGCTCCTACCTAAGGAAATGCTTCAAATCACTCTTGGAAACTCAGCCCATTGATGTGTCATCTTGCTTTGTCACCAGATTTTCTCCACCTTCAACCAAACTGATCAAAGTCATTGTAGCGACTTATTTGTCTGACGACTCAAAAATCAAAAACTTGAGCCTTCATTGGGTTCAAAGAGCCGCTCGAGGCGCCGTGGGTTTCTGGCTTAAGCAGTTCCAAAACGTCGGTCAAAAATGCAGTTCTTTATTTATGTCAAAGCTCCAGGAAAACATGTTACACACAGGGTTCTGCTGCTGCTCTGATTATCTCACCTGTTCACTGACTGACATTGTCTTATAGACTGACTGGGTGTAGCAGCTAAAAAAAACAAAAACGTGACCACCCACGTGCATAAAGAACTACCTCTAACCTACGTATTTATACTGCAGATGTTTCAACACCTGAATGTTCAGCAGCTTTTGGACCGGATCTAAAACCCGACTGGTATTTTTCTGAAACATTCGACATGTTAAACCTTGGAGTCAGATTATTAAACACTGAGGCGTCAAGCCCCCTTCTCTCACAGCCAGATTAAGGCTGGATTTAAAAAAAACATGTTTCCTGTTAGGACACAAACATCGGGAACGCTGCTGACAATAAAACCCGACACCAACATAATTCAAGTTAAACTTCATGGCTTTATAATTATCCCTCCGGTCTGTCGGGACCCAGGAACTCGAGCTTGACCTTCGATGACATTCAAACGAAATCAGGATGACGTTCTTTTATTGTCATTTCCTGTCCTCTGTGGGACACCGTAGAGCTCGAGTCCAAGCAGTAATATTATTTTTTTCAGTGTAATCAGATTCACGAGCAGAAACTAAACCAGAACTAAACTGAAATCAAGGTCCTGAAGGGACCACTGACAGCATCACTTCAGTTTCCACAGCAAATCATCTGGAGACGCAGGAGCCCCCTCACACCCAGTGTTTCACTCTTCAAAAAGGAAAAAAAAATAACAAAAACATTAAAACATTCATTGTGAAGCTTGAAGCGGGTGGACTGGTGCCGTTTCACCAGGACGGGTTCAGTGGAAGACGGTCTGTCTCCAGCGTTTGTCGGCCGTGAACGGCCACAGACACTCGCTGATGGCGATGGAGAACGCTCGCGGCTCCACGCTCAGGTTCAGCTGCTCCAGGCGGGAGCAGTTCAGCTGGCTGTTGATTGGACGAGGAGCGGACCCGGCCGACTGCTCCGTCAGCTGTGGACGGACGGCGAGACGGCATGAGATGATGCAACAGAACCACCAACAGAACTCCAATCATTGCCACTTAAGACTATTGGCAGCAGGTGACAGTGAATGTCCGAGGAAAACAATGAAACAATCAGCTGACTCACAGGTACGAGGTGATTGGACGGCAGGTTGAAGGCCTGCGCCATGGCAACAGCCATCTCATATTTGGTCATCTGCTCTTTACCGGAGAAATGGAAGATTCCTCGGATGGACGGATCCTGCTGAGAGAAACGGATTCGGTTTCAGGCACCTGGCTGGGAACTCCAACATCAGCTCGCTATTCTATTGGCTCAGGAGCATGTTAGCTCATTAGCGTATTAGCATATCAGCAGAGCTGTGTAGAGGTGACTGCAAGCCAGTGAAGCAGTTTTTCCCTTGGGGAATGCAGCCATTGATACCTGTGATTCATTCAAGTAACTAACTTCGTTTTTGGTTCCAAAGTGTTAAAAAGGCTTCAGTTTGTAGTGGAGGAGATTCACAGTCCGAGCATTTAATTCAAAACGCTGACAGACGTTAACACGGCCGTGTTCCCTCACAGTTCTCTGCAAATCTCAGACGCTGCACCGAGCGAGAACACAGCCAGATTTCAGTGTATTTAGGTGAGTTTTGACGCTTTGCAGTTTGTCCCTGTCCACAGAGAAGGTTTGCGCGGCCGCCGCACATTTTCTCGGCAGGTCAAACGTTTGCGCTTATCTGCGCAAGCTTTCATGCCACGTTCATTTTTATACGTGCCGACTTGTGCGTAAAATAGGGCGCCGCGCATTTTTGGTGCGCGTACATGAGGGCCCAGACATGGACTTTTCAGAAGGTGTCGATACATGGAACGTTGGCGATTCTTCAGAGAAGGCCCCAATAAAAATAATGAAGAAACAGAATCATTTATGACAGCAGAGATCTTGCTGGGATAACAAAGTGATGGTTTAACTGATCTTTAACCAGTTTGAAAACACGCAAAATATCAGAAATCAGGAAAGGAGCAAACACTTTTGCACGCTTCATTCCTGGACAGTAGCATTGATGTAAAATACTTAATATACATTATATAACATTTCTAAATATCATTCTGAGTCATTTCCTGTTTTCTTACTTGTTTTGGAGGACCTGCCAGTCAAAATGAACTCATTTAGATGAACCTGGTTTCACACATCCACAGTTCAAACTGATCTGTGACATCATCATCATCATCATCAGCAGTGGGATGAGACAGGCGCTCTGAACTCCCACCTGTCTCGCTCTCTCGGCGAGCTTCCTGCAGACGGCGGCGACGTCCCGAGCGTCGGTGGGGAAGCGCTGCAGGCAGTGGTCCAGCACCCGCCGCTCCTCTGTCGCCTCCTGCACCTGCTGCCACAGCGACGTCACGGCGCTCTCCGTCACAGACTCCACCTCCCCGAACAGGACGGGAATACGCAGGATCACCGCGCCTGAAACAGGTGAGCGGTCAGCCCGCCGATGAACCACGACGTCATCCTGACAGCTACAGGCTGCAGGCTATCTGACCACCTCACTGTTTTCTCCTACTGCAGTCCAGTCTGCGTTATCATAACTTTTCACTGCGACATAGAAAGTTCTCCTGGTTCAGTTCTTCTGCTCTGTCGTCTCTAACCTCCAGCCGGGTCAGACGGCCGCTGGTACCGACCCGGTTCTGGTTCTGCTGGAGGTTTCTTTCTGTTAAAGAGGACTTTTTTCTGCCTGTCGCCGTTTACCTGGGCAGTGTCTGAGCGCCTCCCTCTCTCCCTCCAGCTTGCTCCGCCCGTACAGGTTGAGCGGGTTGGGACAGTCGTCCTCGCCGTATGGAGGGTTCCGGCCGTCGAACACGTAGTCGGTGCTGATGTAGATGAGCAGGGCACCGCAGGCGGCTGCGTCAGAAGGGTCAAAGGTTGCAGTAAACACACACGACCTTGGTCCTCGTGGCACATGAACGACAGGATTGTTCAAATCCATTTTCCTTGCGATCAGAAGCAAAACACCGGATCAGAACAAGCTCTGATCCGGCTCTCTGGGCGTCCTGTCAGAATGATTCTACAGAACCAGAACTTACTGAAACAGACTGAAAGCTGTTGGAGCAAAAACAAACTTCCTGTTTTTGGATTTCTAAATTTATCTGAACCAACTGGGTTCTGCCACCAGACCCGATTGGAGCAGGTCATAAAAGACCAGAGCGGGTCCAGTTCTGAACCGGGGACAGACATACGGTTCAGAACAGGACCATATAAAGCCTGTTAGAACTGCAGCTGATGCAGTGGTCTGAGCGTGCCGTGGTGGAGTAGAGGACAGCGCGACCCACATTTAGAGGCCTTGAGTCCTCGACGCGGCCGTCGCGGGTTCGACTCCCGGACCCAACAATATTTGCTGCACGTCTTCCCCCTCTCCTTCCCCCCTCCCTCTCAGCAAAGGGACACTACAGCACACAAAAAGCTGGCGCCGCTGCGTCATGTGACCACTGACCTGTCTCCCTGGAGACGGTGCTGGAGGCGTGCACGTTCAGGCTGACCGCCGCGTCCGCATCTCTCTCCATGACGTCCGGACGCCGTTCTGCGGCGCAGTGGACCAGAACGTCGGGCTGGAACAGAAACGCTCAGGTTACCATGACGACACCAGCTGAAGCCCGGCGACCTTTCAATGACCCTCAAGTTCATCTATCTTTTCTAAAAATAAAGCTGGTGATGTCAGAGGATCAGTGACATCATCGCTGCTAAAAGAGAATCCACAGAATGTCTGATTTACAGTAACTGAATCTCTCTGAAAGCGACATTGCTGCACCCACGACCTTTGACCCCGTCTGGCTGTCCCAGGACAGAGACGCTACAAACATCTCGAAAATGAAGAAACGCTGAAATTAAGACAAAAAATGTGTTGGTTACATAAAACGGTTCAACAGTGAGAGGGAACAATTCAGTTCAATTATAACTTATTGATCCCAATGAGCTATTATTGAGATCAATAATAATTTGATCCCAAAGTATTATTGATAATCCAGTTTTAAAGGTATTATTAATTGGGGGAGATCTGCTGTAGCAGTCTGTATGAGAGCTGAAGAGTCCTCTGACTGAAGACGGACTGATGAAGAGGATGCTGCAGGTCATGCTGAAGGATCAGATCCGACGCTAACGCAGAAGAATCTGGATGTTCAGATCGTCTATGTTCATTCATTCATATTCTAGAATCAGTGTTTGAGTAAATGTACAGAAATTAAATCTGATCTAAAACTCAAAGGTGATGACGAGTGAAAACATTTCATTTGTTCTGAGATCAATAAAGGCAACATCAGTCTGGCCTAGTCCAAGCATTCAGGAAGTCTGTTGTCTGCTATTGGTGGAAGGGGCGGTTCAGTCAACCAATCAGAGGACCCAGGCTGCAGCCAATCACATGCATCGACAGGATACATCTGGACTTTGCCAGAGGAGAGGAGGTCAAAAGTTTTCATACGGGTCTGGTTCTGGTACCTTGGTCTCCTGCAGCAGCCGGCGCACGGCGTCCTCGTCGGTCAGGTCGCAGCGCAGGAAGCGGGGCCGGGCCCGCCGAAGGCCGGTCCCGCTCACCGTCCAGCCGTGGTTCTGGAACTCCTTGCAGACTGCCCGACCCAGAAGGCCCGTCGCCCCGGTAACCACAACCCTCGGGCCCTGGGACAGGACCTCATCCTGGGGAGGAGCGGAGAGCCAGGTTAGACAGGGGCGTGTCCTGTTGCTATAGAACCGGAAAAGTTCAGGTGAGCCTTCTGAAGGGGGCGGGGTTAGAAATACCGAGAGGACCTGAATAGTACGACCAGAGAACCGCCGGGATCCAGAACCAGAACAGTCCCAGCGCAGATCTACTAACAACCCGGAGGCATCACTTTGATGACAGAACCGAGCGTCTCCATGGAGACGGTTCCTAATACGGGACCACCTCGCCAGCATACCTGAGTTCGCACCTGTCTCTGCTACCTGTCGAGACCTGTTCCCACCCGAACCAGCTCTCCCACCTGTTCCCACCTGTTCCTACCTGCCACGCCCCCCAGGCCTCCAGCTGTTTTTGTTTTTACAGGTAAACGGTACCTGGACCAGCTGCACGAGCCCGGGGCTGAATACCAGCCTCTGTTCTGCGCATGCGCTGCTCATGTCCGTCCACTGATCGGTACCGGTTCTGGTGTCGGCCACTGATCTCTGTCTGAGGACTCGCTGCGCAACTTGGTCCTTCACTTCCGGTCAGATCAGCTGATTGCCGTAAAGCAGCTCTGGCGTTAGCAGGCGGCTAACCGGAAATGACCAGAGCGCCGCCTGTCGAACTGTGGTCCGGGTCCATGACGCGCGACTCGGATCCAAGTGCCGACGTCCTGATTTCTGCCGGTACCGGTTGCGAACCCACCTGCATAGCTGAGAACTGGAACCCAGGCATCTGACGCGGACCGCCACGAAACCGCAGAACCAGGACCACCCAGCTGCAGCTCCCGATATGGCAAAGGAAATGACGATTCTTCCACTGCTGGTTGGTCCTGGCGCTGCAAGCAACGGGGTGGCCCACTACCGCCACCGCCTGGTCGGGAGCCAGAACTGCACCGAAACTCAAATCAGAAGCTTGAGTTTCAGAAAGTAAAGTCAAAATCAGAGATGGTCAATTCCATCCTCTGCAACTTTTGGAAATATCCCTCCTATAACTCACCTGGACCAATCAATGGCTCCATACCTGGGTTACTGCTGGTAACAACACCAACAACACACAGGAGAGACAGAGAGAGAGAGACAGACAGAGAGAGAGTTGCTGACAGACTGGAGATGGGCAATCAAGCTTCAGTGAAACAGAGAGAGAGAGAGCAGCAGCCTCGTCTGTCAGTCAGCTCCACAAATAGAAAGCTCTCTCTCTCCTGCAGAGTTGGTGTGGATCGCCCTGTTCTGAACCCAGAGACTCCAGAACCGGAACCAGCTGCAGCGGGAACCTGGACTGTTGGTTGTATATCAATAGTAAAAGTAATATTCTGTCTGGACCTGGAGCTGGACTCTGCCGAGTCCAGAACCCCAAAGAGCCGAGTCGGTTCTGATCTCTGATCTGATCCCAGGTAAACAGATCTGATTGGTTCAACTGTTGATCTCTAATTATGCCATTTATTTGAACTGAACAATAAACTCATTTAGCTTTGAAAAGGTTTGGATGTTTGATTTCAGTTTCAGAACTTTTTCCCGTTGAGTCGAAGTGAAACCGA